>NC_090259.1:41526259-41853759 GCF_037325665.1 Littorina saxatilis
TGACCTTGTCTCAACATCGACCTTGAGGTCCTGTGCTGACCAGCTCGCGCCTGTTCTTACTGACATTTTTAACACTTCTGTGCAGCAGATGTCTGTGCCACGGTGCTTCAAGTCTTCAGTAATTGTCCCAGTCCCCAAAAAGCCCAAGGTAACTCAGCTGAATGACTTCCGCCCTGTGGCACTGACATCTGTCATCATGAAGGTTCTGGAGCGGTCACACTATTTCACTGCTGCAGCGGTTATGCTATCTCAGCGGCCAGGCAGCTTGGAGCAAGCAGGCCATAAATAGCCTACCCTGCGCTGGCGGTGACCTCTTTAGTTTCGCGGGGAAATGCCAAGCTCACAAAGCCCTTGTTCATTGCACTCTGGAAGTGTACAGCTTGTGGGCCAGTGTGAAAAAATACGTGTTTCTTGGTATGAAATGGACTGGTTTGCGTGACTTGAACGTTGGATTACCGTCATCTTGTGTATATTGTTACTCGGATATTCAGGCTTTGTGTATGTGCAAACTAGAGGTCCAGTCAGGATTCGGTTTGTTTGATTTTGAAGTAATACTGCTATCGAATTTCCCGGTTGGTCGTTCTTTGTTGTATCAGAAAGTGCGCATTGTATACCATTTTGTAACCACGCTCAATGTTTATACCAACGACCGACTGTGTTTCTGATGTTGCCGTCAGTAAGTACTTAGTCTAAACTGTGTCATAGAGTGAGAATAAGTTTTTTAGGCTGTTTTTGTGTTTGAGTTTAGAGCAGTTTTGTTTCGTTAATCCACGCGCCTAATCAGTGCATGAACCGTTTGGAACAGGCACTCGACTCTAGTGCATTTCATCTGTTCTGTTTTTTGTATTGCTTGTTTTGCGTCCCCCCCCCCTTTTTTTGTGTGACGTGTTTATTCCTGACTTAATGTTGTGACTGTAATTGTGCTTATGTTCTTGCCTGTCTGTATCAGTGTATATGGTTTTGATTGTTTATTGTTATCAATTTCTTTCAATTTGTAGTCACTCTATTTATTGATTTAAGGTGTCTCAGTTAAGACCTCACCGATGCTGCTTGACACCCCGCCAAAAACAAAATCCTAAACAGGAATGATAAAAAGTCATTGAGGCCTTTAGCATATTGACACAATAACAGCTCTAAAACATTGTTTTTTGTTGTTTGTTTTTCTTCTAAAATTGTACATATTGTTTTTTTTCTTCTTCTAACAATGTACATTGTGTTTTTGTTTTGTTTTTCTTTCTAAAAATGTACATAGTGTGTGTGTGTGTGTGTGTGTGTGTGTGTGTGTGTGTTCATATGCGTGTGAGGGAATGTGATCCCGCGTAAAGAGTGTGTTTACACTCACATTTGAACCGTTTAGTTTGAAATTACACCCACTCTATTCCATTACAATGCACGTCATCTTTTTTTTCTTCAGCATCTCAGAGAAATAACAACCCCAACTGTTGTGCTGTCTTGTTTTGTTTCGTTTTGTCTGTTCTGTTTTGTTTGCGATAATGAAACAAACGTTAAATTGTCGTCGGATCGACGAGTTTTGTTTCCTGTGGTATATATACAAGTTTGTGAGAACAATACGAGTGAAAAACTGTGTTGAAAAACTTTCAAATCGACTTGTGTGCTGCTATTGGATTACTGATGTAGGAGGAGACATCAGGTAGGCTTTTTGTTTTCTTCACATGCAGCTAACAATTTGCATGAACATGTATTGAAAGACCGTTTTTTCTTTCTTTTATATTACAGGCATTAATTGCACTATTTTGAATTATATAAACGCAAAACAAATTTCACATGCGCACCATACGCATGCCTATAATATGTTTTTAAATACGACATTAATTAGTGTTCTTTTTTTGTGGCACATTTAGGATGTTTTGTTTACTGTGTTGTCTTCTGCCGTCTTACATACTGTGCCGTTCCTGTTTCTTTAAATGCAACATGCACATGTTTTTCAGAGTGTAAAGAGTGGCATAATTATATACTTGAGGAGCAAACACTTTTTCTAATTCTCTCATTTACCCTTTCTTCTGTCTTGAAAATTGTGGCATGTTTTGTTTCATACTATTGACATACATGTATTATCCGCCTATGTGTTGTCGGGGTATAATATCATGTGGCACTTCGCGCGGATTTGGGTGAGCGCGCGCGAGCTACGTTTTTTTTTCTCCTGTGGTATATTATATATACAAGTTTGTGAGACTTGTATAGGAGGGCCGTGAGGTAAGCTTTTTTGTTTTATTCACATGCAGCTAACACTGTAACATGAACAGTTTTCTTTCTTATATGTTACTGACATTATCTACACTATTTTGAATTATATACTTATATAAACGCAAAACAAATTTTACATGCGCACCATCAATGACTTCTACTAGTAGTCCTTGGCATAATATGTATGTAAATATACGACTGTATATACTCTACTGTTTGTATATATTTCGTAAAGTGTTGTATATATGTATTATGTACTTGGGGATTACCTTTGTCTTTATCTTTCATTATTTTGTGTTCTTTTATTGTGGCACATTTAGGATGTTTTGTTTATTGCGTTGTTTCAAGGTGTTTCATTAAATGCAGCATGCACATTTTTTTTCAGAGTGCAAAGAGTCGCATAATTATATACTTGGGGGGGGGGGGGGGACACACTTTTTCTAATTCTCTCATGTATCCTTTCTTCTGTCTTGTGAATTGTGGCATGCATTGCAATAAATACAACTAAACACACTAAAAACATCAGTTCCGAAAGGCAAGGGCCACCAATTATCACACACTCAGAACGACTGCTATCTCTCTGCTCGCGGCATCCTTATCAACACAGCATAACAGAGAGCTAGAGGGCCACGCACGCTAGCTGCAGACAAAGAAGAGTGCAGGTCTGGCCCTATTTCAGGCGCCACTGTGGGCGGAAGGGGTTGGAGGGAAATGGGGAAGGAAAGGGTAAATAGGCGGGAGGAGAGTGGTACTGCCGGTTATTTTTAGCCTGGAGCAGAGAGTACCTCAAACGGAACACAGTGCGGTTGATTCTGCAGCACCTGCGGGCTTTCACGGGTCACCTGTCTGACCCACTCCAGTTTGCTTACCAAGCCAACAGGTCCGTCGATGATGCCGTCGCCAAGGGTCTTCATTTTGTCTTGCAGCACCTTGAGAACCCTCGCACCTACGCTAGAATGTTGTTCATTGATTATTCCTCCGCATTCAACACGATCATCCCTCACAAGCTCTTCCACAAACTGATTGGTCTCGATGTCCCTCTCTCTCTCTGCCACTGGCTTCTAGATTTCTTGCTTGACCGTCCTCAGGTCGTCCGACTCAACAACAACTCACTCTCTGCCTCACTCACTCTGAACACTGGTGCCCCGCAGGGTTGTGTTCTGTCCCCTCTACTCTTCACCCTTTTCACCAACGACTGCACCTCCGCTCACCCATCCACACACATAATCAAATTCTCAGACGACACCACCATTGAAGGCCTGATTTCTGACTCCAATGAGGACGCATACCGGGGGGAGGTTCAAAGAGTGGTCGAGTGGTGCTCTGAAAATGATCTCGAGCTAAACGTTCTTAAAACAAAAGAAGTCGTTATCGACCCTCGACGAAAGAAAGACCCCATCTTGCCCCTTGAAATAAATGGGGAAGCTGTGGAACAGGTCTCTTCATTCAAATTTCTCGGCACACTGATCTCTGAAGACCTGAAATGGGACGGGAACACCACGTCCATCATTAAGAAGTGCCAGCAGCGGCTGCACTTCCTGAGACAGTTGCGCAAGTTCCGTATGTCACAGCAAATCATGGCGCAGTTCTATCGCGCAGTCGTTGAGAGCACCCTGTGTTTTTCTATCACGGTCTGGTATGGCAGCACCACTGAGAAAGAGAAACAGCTACTGGAGAGCATTGTGCGGACAGCCTCCAAGGTCGCGGGCTGTGACTTCCCTTCCGTTGCCTCTATTTTTGAGTTGCGCTCAGGTCGAAAAGCAGGAAAGATTGTTCGCGACCCCTCCCACCCGGCAAACCACTTCTTCGAGCCTCTTCCATGTGGTAGGCGCTACAGAGCTTTGAAAGCCAGAACTAGTCGCTTTCGCTCTAGCTTCATCCCCCATGCTGTACTGACAACTCCTGTAGTGAAGACGTTGTAATATACTGTAGTTATAGAATTGGGGGGGGGGGGGGGTTCTTTTGTTACTTAGTCCTTTCACTGCATTCCATTACTGTTCTCATAACTTGTGATAGTGGAAGTATGTGCAATGTGGAATGGTCCTTTTTTTTTAGGTGCTTGAGTAGTTCTGTGATGGTAGTAGTTTTGTGCAATGTGACTATAGGTTCAGGTGCTTGAGTAGATCTGTGATAGTCTGTTAATACTGTTGTTTTAAACTGTCTAACTGGCTAGATTATGATTATATAATTTTATGTGATGATCTGACTAAATGATAATAATTACGTGTACTACTTACTTTTAAATGGATTATAATTTTTAGGTATTGTTCTAGTATCCACTAATGTTGCATTGATATTATTGGCACCCCTTTTAAACTGATATGGTTTTTACCTTTACAAGGCGACGATGTGAATTTGTGATGTAGATATGTGGCTGGTTATGTGTGAGTATGTAAGTAATTGTGTGTGTGTGTGTGTGTGAGTTGTGTCTGTGTGTGCATGACAGTGTAATGTACGTATGTATGCATGCATGGTGATGTGTGTCCGCATATGTGTCTGGTTGGTTTTTATTTTATTTTTACCGTGCCGTGCCAAGATGAAATCCTTTTGCAAAATTGGTGAATAAATATCTTGTATCTTGTACCTTGTGTCAATATTTCTATTTAAAAATATATGCAATAACACTGTCTTACAATTTGTCAAAAACAAAGCCCTTTTTTTCTAAAAAGATCAAAATCCGGAAGAAACAACTGAAAATCATGCAGAGACTTTCTTCCGAAAATTACAAATCTCTGGCAAAGTGGAAGGAACAACAAAATATTCCTTCAGAGAGAGCGAGAGAGAGAGAGAGAGAGAGAGAGAGAGAGAGAGAGAGAGAGAGAGAGAGAGAGAGAGAGAGAGAGAGAGAGAGAGACAAAGACAAAGACAAAGACAAAGACAAATTCTTTATTAACGAGGGTAATGGCATAAGCAAACAGGTAGTTTTTTTACATCCAGCCCTCGCCCATGGGAGGGTTTAATCTAATGACAATACGTTTAAAAAATGTTAGAATATGAATCAAAGAATTAGTAAAAAGCAAACAACCGAACAAACAAACGATTAACAGACTAAACAAACAAACAACAAGAGGCGAAGCCTTCAAGGCTCACGTAAGAAATAGACAAACAGTAACACAAACTCAATCATTCCGTCACACATACACACCCACACACACAGTAAGCTTAGGTGACACTGTGCAAGAAAGAGAGACACTAGATCTAGATCTGTCTGTGTCTGCATGTTGCCTACTTACAGGGACACGACTGCCAAATAGTCTCGGCCCGCTCAAAATAACAATGACCGAGACCACACACACCACGCGAGAGAGAAAGACTACAGGGAGGCATGCCGTCATGATGCATTAATTGACGTCAAACACTTTTGACCGTGACGTAATCTTATGCGAGCTTTATCCATAGTCTTGGATAACCACTCACACATAGACTCGGAAATGTTAAAGTTTCTACCACAGACATACACACACACACACGCACACACGCACACACACACGCACGCACAAACGCACAGACAGACAAAGTTACGATCGCATAGGCTACACTTCGTGAGCCAAAAACATACATACAAACGAACATAACATAAGAGAGAGAGAGAGAGAGAGAGAGAGAGAGAGAGAGAGAGAGAGAGAGAGAGAGAGAGAGAGAGAGAGAGAGAGAACTCAGAATGGTTTATTATATTAAGGCCACAGGGAGAGAGAGAGAGAGAGAGAGAGAGAGAGAGAGAGAGAGAGAGAGAGAGAGAGAGAGAGGCAGAGAGAGAGACAGAGTGAGTGAGCGAGCGAGTGAGCAAGAAAGAGAGAGAGAGACACACACACACACACACACACACACACACACACACACACACACACACACACACTGAAACAGACACACACACGCACACACATACACAGATACACACACAAACCAGAAGTGAGAGCGGGAGAAAAAAATGAGAAAGAGAGAGTCGTCAGTAAGTAGTGGTATTGACACGTAGCGATAATGACACGTAGCGCTAAAAGATGTAGTGCTGTCGACACGTAGTGATAATGAACGAATGAAAGCGACTAATCGACAAATTATTTGTAGCACTAATCAACGTAACGATAGCGGCACGTAGCACAAATGACGCGTAGGACAAATGACACGTAGCACAAATGACACGTAGCGCTAGCGATACGCACCCGTAACTTTCCTTGTTTTACAGCTATTCGAACGAGAAAAGAACACGTTTATTTGCAGTATGTTCCACTTAAACACGTTATTGTTCATGGACAATATAATTTACATACTTTATCTATATATATATACGACTTGTGTCTGTCTGTCTGTGTGTTCGCGATGCACGGCCAAAGTTCTCGATGGATCTGCTTCAAATTTGGTGGGCATATTCAGATAGACCCCGGACACAACCTGGTCGATGAGAATTTTCAACACGTGCTCTCAGCGCGCAGCGCTGAACCGATTTTGTTTTTTCTGTTCATCTTCCCAGATCCATTCCCAGTAACTCTTCCTTATCTTCTCCAGTGTTTTGCGTTTATCTCCCTTCCTTCGTGTGGCGACAATCCATATTCCCGTTACTATTTTTAGAAGGTCACTGTCCACAACGCTCAATCCATATTCCCGTTACTATTTTTAGAAGTTTTCCTTCCTGTGGCGTCAATCGCGTACGGTGCGCCACTCACCCGGCGAAGCTATTTTTCAGAAAAGTAGAGCGATGTTCGAACATTAGCGTCTGCTCTCGCAAAGCGCGTTTACCGTGTTCACTGTGACACGTCACTTCCGCCCCGCTCGCGTGGAGTTATCGTTCGTCAATCGTTCGTCTATCGTTCACCGTGTGACGGGTCAATGGCCTACGATGTGATGTGCGATCGGCTTGAGACTGAATCGCGCGATTGAATCTCAACGATTGAGTCGTGCGTGTGACTGATGCTTAAAGATTGTTACAGACGTATTTGCTATCCTATACTACTGGCTTACCCAGTGTGTCACAGCCATAAAGAGAGTGTTGCAGACTTATTTGCTATCGCTATACTACTGACTTACCCAGTGTGTCACAGCCATAAATATTGTTACAGATGTATTTGCTATCACTGTACTACTGGCTTACCGAATGTGTCAGCACAGCCTTAAATATTGTTACAGGTGTATTTGCTATTACTATACTTCTGGCTTACCAAATGTGTTACAACCATACAGATTATTGCAGACGTATTTGCAAGTGTCATCTTACAGGTGTGGCTAGCTTACCCAGAGTGTCACAACCATAACGATTGTTACAGGTGTATTTGCTATTACTATACTACTGGCTTACCCAGTGTGTCACAGCCATAAAGATTGTTACCGGTGTATTTGCTATCACTATATTACTAGCTGACCCAGTGTGATAAGGCAATACAGATTGTTACAGATGCATTTGCTATCACTATATTACTAGCTTACCCAGTGTGTCACAGCCATAAAGATTGTTACAGATGTAGTTGCTATCACTATACTTCTGGCTTACCAAATATGGAACAGCCATAAAGATTATTGCAGACGTATTTGCACTGGTCATCTGAAGGGCACGGAAGGCATGTAGCTCCATAGTACCCCGGTGTGCATACTGGAAGAGAGGAACAGAAGTTTAGCAAGAAGATCAATATTATCATACGACTTACTGTCTTCGTAACTATTTTCAAATGCTCAAGAACAAGATAATTTCCCACATTTATTGCAATGTGAACAAAATCAACCAGACCTGGGTCATGTCTGGATGTTATTAAACACTGATAGTGTGAACAATTTCAAAAATGTAGGTCTAAGAACGTTAAACAAATAATAATGTTTGTATATTTGTATACTTTAGCCACTATGAACTTGACATTTTACAAAGGTAAATCAAACTGAGGTCTTGTTTGGAGATCATTAAACCTTGGAAGTGAATGCAGGTTCAAAGATCTGTCAGCAAAAACACTAAGTATACGTGAAAGTTTTAGACCATAAACTCTGAAGGAAAAAGCAATTTGTCCTCTTTTTACATTTAGTCAAGTGTGTGTGTGTGTGTGTGTGTGTGTGTGTGTGTGTGTGTGTGGGGTGTGTGTGTGTGTGTGTGTGTGTGTGTGTGAGTGCATAGCATCGTAGTGCACATGTGTGTGTGTGTGTGTGTGTGTGTGTGTGAGTGCATAGCATCGTAGTGCACATGTGTGTGTGTGTGTGTGTGTGTGTGTGTGTGTGTGTGTGTGTGTGTGTGTGAGTGCATAGCATTGTAGTGCACATGTGTGTGTGTGTGGGGTGGGGGTTGGGGTGTGGGGGCCGGAGTAATGTGTATTTGCTGTCAGTCTAAAATGCAACTGCCCTTGAGTTTTCCGAGGCAGTACAACTGATAACTTCTAGGCAAATTTGTTTTCGTCAACTAAATTACCACGTTTGCGCTCTGTATGCACAGTTGCGAATGTTACTGCTTGAAAAACCCCAATATATGAGTAATCCACTGTCGAAACTGTTAATACACATGATAAAATCGATTGAAAAAAAATACCGTAACAGATTTCGCATTGCGATATAAAATCGGCGTACACTAAGCGATCATACCATGCAAAATCGTTTACAGAGTGTTACCCCCCCCCCCCCCCCCCCACAAAAAAAAAAAAAAAAACCCACAAAAAACAACAAATAAAAAGTCATTTACTTCTACGTCTATTCACGATGAGAGACATGTTTTGTTTAACATTATAACCGTGGCTTTAACTCACTGATTGTCTCCGGTTGGTTATGGAAAGTTTGCGTAACGCCTGAATTGTAAACCTCGAAAACTGTTAAGTCGAATCGCGGTCGAATGCGGATTGTTTTTCTCCAAAAGAACACAAAGTCAGACCATTTGATTTTCAAATCACCCATTTGTGGACCGCTAATGCGTGAGCTGAACTTGATGTGCAGAAATATGAAGGAATTTGGTCAACAGATGAAGAATTTACTTGCATTCTTATTATGGCATTTTGTTGTTGTAACTCTGTACAATCATGGACAGACTCGAGCTTTGTTTTAACTGAATTGAAGATACTTCCCTCTTCTTGTAATCCACCATGAAAAAACAAGGCGAATATACCCGTCCTGTTGCTTTACATGGGATACGAACATTAATTCTTCCACTTTGACACATACAAGCATGTTACACCTTGGTTTTCTGTATGTGCAGAATGGAAATTTTATGCTGAATAGATTTCAACTCATTCGTAACCGATACATAAGGTTATGTGGTATCGAAAAGGTTTAGTGCGCATCTAACAAACAAACAAAGTTCGCAGTTATTTAAGAAGACTTGATGCAAAATTAAATATATAATCAGATATTAAGGTCAACACTTTAAAAAAACCTTGTAAGCTCTTTTGTCAACCGGCAAGTACGCACTATAATTCTTGGTATGTTCAGTGCGGAACCCAGCAGTACATATATAATACCCGAACTGCCTAACGTGTGTTTTTTTATTTTTTTTAAATAAGGTTTTAGCCAAGTAAAATACTTGAAACTATCGTTTGACGCCATCACTGATAGAGGGTATGGTAATAAACTCAGAGGCAAAAGAAACGCAAATGCTGCAGTGAAGATGGGTTACACATGAATTTTAATGTCGAATTAATTATTTCGGGTTAACAATAACAAGGAAATGAATTGACTGATACAAAAACCAGACGGAAAAGTGTATTGGGATGAGAGCATGGCGTGCCATGTTCCACTGAACACTGTTTGAAGACTGTTGAAAGTTAATAGCTAGCGTGTTGCTCCTCCCTGGGCGTTGATGACTGTGGCGCACCTCCGGTACATGGAGAGGACGAGGTGATTAATTTTCTGCTGAGGGACCTGAGCCCACACCTGGGTCACGGCAGCACGCGGTGCCGCTGCTGTGCGTGGTCTCCGAGCAAGGGCATTAATCCTTCTTTGTATGATGTCCCAAAAGTGTTCGATTGGGTTGAGATCCGGAATCGAGCAGGATGAGGCAGAAGGTTTACGCTGTTGTGACGCAGGAAGTTCTGGGTAGCACGTGCGGTATGGGGACGAGCATTGTCTTGCTGGAACAGGCAGTTCCGGTGCCTCTGGACAAATGGAACCACATACGGACGCAGGACTTGATTGATATAGCGGTCTGCATTGACTCTATTCCCACGACCTTGGCCGACGTTCAGAAAGACGACAGGCCCCACTCGCTGATTGACACCAATGGCGCCCCATATCATGACGCTGGCACCTCCCCATAGATCATGCTGCAGGATGTTATTGTTAGCAAACCGCTCTCCAGGTCTTCGCCAGATCCGGACACGCCCATCGCCAGGTTCCAGGCAAAAGCGCTGCTCGTCCCCAAAAAAAAAGAATCCTCCGCCAGTCCCGATGGCGCCAGTGGGCATGCTGCTGGGCCCAGGCCAGACGATCCAGGCGATGCTGAGCTGTCAAGACAGGACGTCGAGCAGGACGCCGATTTACCAGGTTCTGCCCACAAGCCGTCGGCGTACAATTCTGGCACTGACGGGTTGTCCATGCACCCCGAATATGTTACGGGCTGTGTTGGCGGCAGTTTCGAATGCATCTCGCTGGTGTTGATGGACAAGATGACGATCTTGTCGGGCTGTTGTTACCCGGGGTCTGCCACGTCCTGGTAAGTCGCAGGTACTGTTAGTGGCATGAAAACGTTGCTGCAGGCGATAAACCGTGGTGACATTCGCCTGTGTCGCAGAAATGAATGTTGTAACAGTTTTGTGAGTACGGTACAGCTTGCCTGAATACTCTGAACACAAAAAGCTGCTTTTCCACATTTTGCACGTGCTGAAAGTTGTCCCCATGACGGTTTGGGATCCCCGTCAACAAGACCTCGCGTGTGACCCAGATAACGGCAAACACGGTTCTGACAAGATAAGACCGCTAAAACAACACGTGCAGAACATGCTAGTATCATGATTTTCTTTTTATCCCCGAGTACGCAGTAGGAGGGTCCAGCAGACTTTAATTGTGTGTCTGTGTGTGTGTGTGTGTCTGTCTGTCTGTCTCGACTTAACAGCTTATTGCTGGGAAACTACTGGGCGCAGTTCTTTCAAAAGTTGATACACTAACTTGATAATAGGTCCGATTGATCGTATTAAAACTTCATAATGTTACCTGGGACCTAAATGCCAAATAAAATCACAAACACCACTCTTAACGGCGGGCGCAATTCGCGGTGGGATAGAACAGCCGTTCGGCTAATCCTCCAGCCAGCCAGCGACAGCGACACCAGGCTTATTGCGTGCGTGCTTTGCGTGCGTGTACCACTGTGCGCGAGGAGTGTAGGCATTTGAGTTCACTGGCGAATGATAGAATTGGTGGCTTGGTGGAAAGCGTTTCCGACTATGGCTAAAGTGATCCGGGTTCGATTCCCGGCATGGGCTGTCTGTTTTTTTATTTTTTTATTTTTATCTTTTTTTTATAATAAATTCTTGTTTACTATTGTTTATTATGAACGTTTTAATGTTTTATTTTACTGTAATAATTTTTTTAATTGTGTAAAATAAATAAATAATTTTTTATTTATTCATTTTTTTTTTTAAATCCAAGGGTTCGATTCTCGGCATGGGCGGTCTATTTTTATTTTTTAATTTTTTTTTAATTCTTGTTTACTATTGTTTATTATGAACGTTTTAATGTTTTATTTTACTCTAATAATTTTTTTAATTGTGTAAAATAAAAATAAAAATTTTAAATCCACGTGCACAAGACAAAAACTTTCATACTGGGGGAGCGAGCCAGTCTGAAGAGTACTCGGGTCCAGCGCCAGCGGTTTTTATTTCAAGTCCATAAAGGTTTAATTAACACATCTTTTATTTGCGTTTCTTTTGCCTCCGAGTTTATAACCAAGCGAGTATAAGTACTTTGTGATAATTATCTTTTTTCTTGTGACAAGATCGTTTAATTTAGAGTGATTGTATAGCACGGGTAGGATAGCGTTTAATTTACATGTACCTCCAACAAAGTCAACGGCTAATAGAAAATCAAAGTGCTTGTGGAAAAATATGCCTGAATATTTAAAGACACTGCGGTGTCAACTCTCAAGGAGACTTAATGCATTGACGTTCTATATTTAGATTAATACAAATAAATTATGTTCTCTTCTTTTTGTATGTAACATTTTCTGTTTCCGTTCATGTAATTTCGTCTGTTTGATTGCCAATGTGTCGTTTATTTTCATTATTGGTTGTTTTGGGGTTTGTTCCTTTTTTTTTGGGGGGGGGGGGGGGCATTTCTCATCAGACCGATTAGTTAAAAAAAAAAAAGCAGCTTCTGAAACTTGACAATCGGGGCTGGTGGATTGACTGTGAACCGGGTCAGTGACCATCACAAATCTCGATCAATAGCAAGCAGGCATCATTTAGAAACCTCAGTGCTTCAACCCACATTTTCCACTCAGTCTCTGCTTTCCTTCTTGCAAAGTTTTATGTAAGCATCCGGCAAACCGATGGTGGGTTCTGCTGTGATGACCGAATAGAAGATAAGCCCTGAAGCGGCTGGTCCGAGCGGCTAAATGTTTCGTCACGCGGCTTTACACACGCTGCGCTGAACTCGGACATCCATTCAACTGAATAAAGGCTGAAGGCCGAATAAGCTATCTGAAGTGTACCTCTGCCCGACAAACAAACCAATTAAGTAAGTGTGGAGAAAAGCGACTACAGGAATATTTTGTCTTTTCTCCATATGCAATTTTCTTCTTAAAGTTCATAGAATGAAGAAGATGATAATTAGTTTTAACGTCCTCTTAGAACCAATTGGCCTATCTTGGGACAGGTAGTGTTGATATGCTTTATGGGGGGACAAGACACTGGACAGACATGCAAACAGAGAACACATATGATCGTGTTATAGATCTGGAAGTCTGTTGTTGCGATATTTCAAAATGGGGATGGAAGTAAAGATTTTGTTGGGGTTGTTGCCATAGTGTACGCGAAATATAGTTGAAGTGGAGCGGTTTTGTAGGCTTATTTGCTTTTTATGTATGTAAAATATTTTTTAGACTTTTGGATAATGCCAAAATAATGTAATAAAGAACTGGCTGAATAAGTAAATAAATACGTAACTAGAAACATAAAAATAATTATTAGCCAAATAAGAATATTAAATATAACTTGCTAAAATAATATATCAGAATGGGGAACTTAAGTTCAGGTAGGAGGGCGGTGTATGTGATTTAGCCTTGTTTGAATAGAGCTATGTGATAGGTGTTGTAGGCACTTTGGTTGTTGGGCGTGGGGGGGGGGGAGGGGGGGAGTCGGTGGGAGAGAGGGTTGAGGGGTGGGAAGGAGGAGAGGGGATGAAGTTTTCAAAACAGATGTCCTATTTCAGCCTTATGTATTGAGAGACACAGGGTGTATGCTGGTTTCCATTGAAGCGTGCAATGTTTATCTAAAAACTCATGGGGTTTCAGTTTGTGTTCGTTGACAAGGGTGTGTAGGTTGCGGAAATCTTGTTGGAGTGATTGTCAGCGGTCAAAGAGGTGTAAAAAAGATATTAGCTTTCCACATTCACAGAGACGGGGAAAGAACTTGTGAGCGCATCCATCCGTGCGAATTCTGCGAAGTATTTTAAGGAGGGGGATGGGGAGTGTAGGCCTGTTTTGTTTTGTTTGTCGGGGCAGAATAAGCCAACCATGGGCATCGCCTTCTGTTTTTAATTCTGTTTCCCAGTGACGCCAGGCAACTTTGGCCATTTTGTGTTTTGCTTCCGTCTTTGTTAATTTGAGGTCATGAAATTCTGCTTGGTATGTGACAGATTCTTTTGCTGCTCTGTCAGCCATATCATTGCCTCTGATCCCCGTGTGTGAGGGGATGTACATAAGGGTCAATTCTGTTCCAGAGGCAATGATCTGGTGACAGAGGAACAATATTTCCGTCTGAAGCTCTTCCCGGTTTCTGGAACCATTTTGGAGAGCAGTCAGAGCTGATTTTGAGTCGGAGAGGATCGCGACTCTTGTTGGGGGTTGAGGGAGGTCATTGATATAGTGGCATGCTCTAAAGATGGCGTACATTTCTGCAGTGAAAATGGACACATCCTGGTTGAGTTTGAATTTTTTAGTTATTTTGAGGTCAGGGATGACAAAAGCACAGCCGGCTTGGCCATCATTTTGTTTTGAGCCGTCAGTAAATATTTGTAGGTGATCTTTGTAACTGTTTGAGATTATTTCTCTTACTATTGATGAGACAAGCACAGGGTTATCTTTCTTTGTTATACCCAGATCATGATCAGGGATGATAATGGGGGACTCCATGAACCAAAAGGGGAAGGGGTTAATGGGAATTTGGGCCATCCTACCTGGGTTCACCCCACTTTCTTGTAATATCGGTTGAACATAGTCTGCTAGTGGGATTGTTGCTTCGTATATTGTGGGTGTTTTTCTTTTTAGGTTTTGGTAAGGGGCTGAGGTTATCGTGTCGAACTCAGCAGTGAGCTCTTCGTTCACAGCATTATCAACTGTACTGGCTCTTGATACATACTGCGCCGACTTTAGCCTTCTTTCTTCATCGAGGGGCAGCCAGCCAGCCTCTTGATACACTAGTTTGTTCATGGAGTGTTTTGGGAGATCAAAGATGATTTTGAGGGCAGCCATTTCGGCTCTTTCCAATAGTTTTAGATTCGATTTTGATGCAGCAAAAAATGCTTCTTGACCATATGTTAAACGGGATCTTATAATGGCTTTCGTAACGTGAAGCAGGCTGTCTTTATTTGAGGCCCAGGTCTCTCGTTTTAATACTTTGAGGAGACTTAGTGCTTTCTTGGCTTTGCCGACAAGGTTTTTGATGTGTGGTCCCCATGTTAGGTTCGGGGTGAAGGTAACGCCAAGGAATTTGACTTGTTTTTTAGACTCCAGGGGTGTATTGTTGACGATAATTGTGGATTTTTCGTGTACCTTCTTTCTGGTGACAACCATGAATGTTGTCTTTTCGGCGGCGATTTCAAAGCCGTTTGTGTGCAAATAATGGATAATTTTGTCTATTGCGTTTTGGTATCTCTTTAAGTTAGTTTTGTGTTGAGTTTCCCTTGGTTTGTGATTTGACCACAGAGCCAGGTCGTCTGCATACAGTGAAATCACTGTTCCATTCGTCCCGGCTCTGTGGATGTCATACAGCATGATGCTGAACAATGTCGGGGCTATGACACTGCCCTGAGGGACTCCCATGTTAACTTTGTGTGCTGTGGATACATCTCTGCCTACTCGGACTTCTAACGTCCTTTCGTTGATAAATTCCTTCACGAAATTGTACAGTCTTCCTGATATACCAATGTTTTTCAGTTTTTCCAATAGTTTGGTGTGCCAGACCGAATCGTAGGCGCGTTTAATGTCAAAGAAGGTGGCAAACATGGTTTTGTTTCTTGCTCGAGTTTTTTTAATGTGGGCAGCTAGTTTAACAATGTTATCTGTACAGGACCTGGACTTTCTGAAGCCGGCCTGGCACGTGGGGATGATGCCATGTTTCTCTAAGTAGTGTTCCAGCCTATTCTTGATGATTCGTTCATAGATTTTGCCAATATGGGGCGTGAGAGATATGGGCCTGTAACTAGATAGACTAGAATCTGAGATCTGTAGCTTGCAAAAAAAATGACACGCTAAACGTTGCTTGTTAGAAGCAAACATCCAGTTTGTATGTGTAGTTTAGATGTATGACAATACGACCAGGATGGATGCCCATCCTGAATATCGTTTTATGGCCGCCATGACAGTTTTCAAAATGGCTGCCGCCGCTATCAAATTTTGGAATATCTCTGGCTCTATTACGAATAATTCAATAAAGTTTGCATTTATTTCTACATTTTCTGGCACGAGGAATGCACTTAAGATATTTTAGAAATGATTCACTAAGGTTTTAAGCTGTTTTCTTAATTATCCACGACACATTGGGAAAAATTAAGACATTCGGACACCCAGACTGTTCGGTTTCTGTACAAATGGTCTGCAGACAATGACAAAATAGTTTCAACATTCTTCAATCCTAGTAAAAAACAAACAAATATGCAGTACAGATACAGAAACATTAGACAGCAAAGTTCAACAATGGCACCCTTGGCATATTGCAGAGCAAATCAGTCTGATGAGTTTAAACCCTCCCTCTTGTGGAATTGACACACATAATGCATATCGAGTGTACGACTATTTGTTCAATCATCCTGCTCGCGTGCATGCTAGAGCCAGGTGGGTGCACTTGCAACGACGCGTGGCACAGCAGGTAGGACCAGCACTACATCCACAAGATGCAAGTTCCAAACATATTGACTCTGGGACTTGAGTTGTCAGAAGCTTAGGTTTAAGGCGAGTGTTCTTGTCCCAACAGCATATGCCATCCACTGTCAACGACCGAAGGTAGCTGATGATTTGTTTCCAGGGCTGTCCTCCAGATCAGCGTTTGGTAATGGGAGCGTCTGATGTGAAGAGAAAGAGCAGCATGTGTTGGCGGGAGATTCTCAATGCTTTTCTTTGCATTGTGAAAGAGAGAGCAGCGCACTTGTTGGCTGGCTGGCTGTGTTTGGATCATACAGCTTGCATATGAAAGCTTCAGCGTCGTCCTGTACCCGCTGGTCAGGGAAGTCCTCCCGACCAAGGTTCTCGAGAAGCTGAGGATGCTTAACAAATGTACTCCATGCAGACTGTTTGCCTATGCCAGCAAATTGACTGGTGCTGTCTGATCCTGTTATTGCATGGAATGCCAGTACAGACGATTGCACTGCCTCTGGTAGATTAATGTCGTGCACAGGGATATACCGTTTCTTCCTGGATATCCCAGTCTGCATCCACAGAAGGGGACTCAGCTCGGTCCGATGTACAGTGAGGAGAACCAGGACATCTGTGACAGAACTGATGATGATTGTCTGACCATATCCCTGCTGAGAGGCATCTTTTGCATGGAGCAGTATTCGAGTGTCAGCTTCCTCATGATCTGCCGATGACAGTTGTGTCATGTTTCTTCCGGATGAAGACTAGACTTTGGCTGCATCTGCAAACCAACCTCCAAGTACAAGTTCTCGTCCCTCCTCCTATGGCAACTTCTCGGCAAGCTGGGGACAGAGAAAATGTGCCAGGCTTGCTTCGTTTTCATTATTTTGATGACAAGACCACCGGCTACTTTGCCTGCTTTGTTCACATGCTCAACAGCCTGGTCATCTGGGATCTGGTTGAACTTTTGCCTTGACGCCTTCGTCACAAAATCCTCAGCAAAGAAGGCTTGGTGCACATCTGTCGCTGTCTCAGAGAGCATTATCATATCTTCCAGAAACACTGCTCCCCATCGTGTGTAGTTGACATGGTCAAAGGCCCCAAACCAAGGCAGCATCTCTGAGATGGATGAGAGAAACAGATTCCAATCTCTATCACGCAGGGAGCACGTGAAACGCAAGAGAATGGACACCAGCTTCATTTACGTCCGCCAGCACTGGAATGTTGCATTCTCTGCGCAGTTGCTGTCAAACTCATCCAACAAAGCTGCCATCTGTCTTGCCTCTGCCAGAAGAAAAGGAAGAGACGTGCTGATCTCTAGATCATCTTTGTCAGCAAATCCTTGAGCTACATTTCTAGCAGCATCTTTCAAGGTGTCGCTGATGACTTTCTCATGTTCTGCTGCCTAGTCTTAGAAGTGAGAGAAAAGAATGGTCCAGAGTGCTTCCAGGGTTAGCTTATGTGCACGTACCACTCGATTCCAGGTTTTCCCTTTCATGACATTGCCAGCTGTGTTTCGCCAAGGACGCCACACTCAATCCAGATGTCAGGGAAACCAGAAGAAGCCATATATTCACCTATCACCTTGGACAAGTTCTTTTGAATGTGGAATCCTCCCAACATGAAGATGAAATCTTTGCAACTGTCTTTCTTGTCCCATTGCAACATTTTTGCTTTGCAGTATAACTGCTCATCAAACGTAATTATCGTGAATGTGTTTTGCCCAGTTTTTTGGTCATTGCCTCGCATCGCTTTTTGACAGTCCAGAGAGTGTCACATTAATGGGCTGGAGCGTTCAGAATAGTCATGGGCCCTACTTATCTACGAGGAGTGTCGGTGGTGGACATTTTTTGACTGAAGCCACTCCATCTTGGAACTACCTGGAGATCAGGCCGATGCTATCGTGCAAAAACAAACAAGAAGAGCAAACGCTCGATCGAGTCACTTTCGCAGTTCTGAATATTATATGAGGCATCAGATGGACAGGAAGAAATTGCTATTCACAACACAATGAGTCACGTTCACATAAAATTTGAGCCCGGTCACTTTTATAGTTTCCGAGAAAAGCCCAACGTTAAGTTGTGTGTTGCCGAACAGAAAAGGCTAGTTATCTCCCTTGTTTTTCTGATAACGTTCGTAAAAGGCTACAGATGTAAATACTTTGATGTAAAGAATAATCCTACAAAGTTTCAATCACATCCGATGAACTTTGTCAAAGATATAAAATGTCTAATTTTTCCTTTGACGCTGACCTGTGACCTTGAAAAAGGTCAAAGGTCAACGAAACCATCGTTAAAGTGTAGAGGTCATTGGAGGTCACGACTAAACAAAATATGAGCCCGATCGCTTTGATAGTTTCCGAGAAAAGTCCAACGTTAAGGTGGTGTCTACGGACGGCCGGCCGGACGGCCGGCCGGACAGACTAACACTGACCGATTACATAGAGTCACTTTTTCTCAAGTGACTCAAAAAACATGCCAGATCCAAAGTGAGGGACTCCATCATCTTTTTAGCATCTGGCTCATACCAGTTTTCCTGCACCTCTTTTTGAAAACAACGGTTCTGGTGTCGGATTTGTCATGTTTGTGTTTTCCAGATCAGAAAGTTCAGGAGATGTTTGGACAACTTTTGAAGACGATACCTTGACCTGAATATCTTTTACTGACTCTTGGCGGGTTTTTCTCTTATACTGGGTTGCGTGAAAGGTTCCCATTCCACTGAGGTTTTTTTCAATGATGTCGATGTTGTCTGCTGAGAAACGGACATATCCTTGTTGTGTTCCCTCAGAAAAGTGTATTGGTATCATGACATTGCCATGTTCATGATACCGGCTGATGACATCATTAGCTATGGCTGTGTCGGCACGAAGTACGGTCTCATATGACACTGAATGACCAGCAGCATTGAGAAGTGTCACAAGCTCTTTGGACCGCGTTGCTTGATGAACACTTAGCCCCAGACCAAGATGCTTGGGTGTCATTTTTTGGCCTCCTGATGCCAGAAACACAATGTCTTGACAGACACTAAGAACTTTGGTCCTGATCTCTGTTTCCTTGTCATGACTGACCTCTTCATCAGGGATACCATCTGCACACAAGAGTTTAATGAAAAGAAACAAGGTTTCTGGCACCACTTTTTCAGCATGTTCTATGTCTAGGTTGCCAACTGTGTCATGTCCTTTGGTATGTTTCATGCCATTGTGGATCTTCCGAGCAACTCGGAACAACCAGCTCAGAATGTCATCTTCGTGGTGAATTGTGGTATGCTCATTTTCAGTCTGGAGCATATCTTCCTCTTCACTGCAGCTCCCTTCTTCAATAATGTTTTGAAGCATGTTTTTCCCTGCAACATCACCAAAACCTGGTGGCACAATCAGAAGTGGCTTTATGGGGTCCAGTGGCTGCACAAATGACACCGTATCACCGAGAACTTTCAGTATCTTCTCTTTGAATCGGTTGCTTCTGTAAGGAGCAGGCTGGACATCAACATCTCTAGAGAGCATCATGCTATAGTGGTCCCAGACAGTTTTCAGGGACAAAATATGTCCTTTTGCCATCTCGTTCTGGAGGTGTCATTGTGTTCTCAAAACAGATAGAATCAGGGTTCTTCTCCTCACTTTGACTGCCTTTGTGTTCATGCTTTCGGCAAAAGAGTACATAACACTAAGTGATACTCTCCATCAGCTGCCATCATATCAGAGACCCCAGCTAATCTGCACCTCATGACTGGATCGAACAGAGACAGTTGAATCATTTTGGTAGACGTGTGCTCAAACGCGACTTGGTTCAGTTTGCTTCCAGGGACATTGGACTGGCAAAAGATGCATTTTGACCAGTCCGTAGTAGTGACTGAAGATCGGAGCAGTGTCTTTGTTGGCTGGGTAGTGGAAGTTGAACTTGAAAGCATTTGTGTCAGAGACAGCTTCTGGCTTAAAACGCTGTTTAAGCCATTCAATTTTGCCCTTCTGTGTAAAGCTGCTGTAGCAAGCTTTATGCCAACGTATTTCATGGGCATGGTATAAAAGGTTAAACGGTTTAAGGGTATCAATCACTTCAATGAAGGTTTCATCATTGTACTTCTCACGTTGATGGATGCCTTGAGTGATGTTATTTATGCCATCCTCTGTAGCTTGTCGTAGTGGATTTGTCTTGCTGGTTGTTCTGGCATCTTCACAAAAAACACACGGCTCCCACTCAATATATATTGCTTCTTGCCAGCACCTTATTTCTGATGAAAGTATACGTGCTGGCTCCATATTCTATTCCTGTTACAGAAACTGAAAACAAACCTACTTGAAATCATTTGAAGAAAGAACAATCGTTCATGATTGGACCAACACAGCTTGAATAAAAAATATATTTTGACCAAAACTTTTTTAAAACTGCAATAAGCACAAATTGTATCATGATATTCGAGTTCTGCAGCCTCGAATTAGTATAAATAGCCATTTGGTTTTGGGATTTACTTCATATACAAGTGGAAATAGGCTTGTATATGGCGGTTTCGGCCGCCATTTTGAAAACTGTCATGGCGGCCATACCAGTAAAATTCAGAAGTGGCATCCATGCCAGGCATATAGCTAAATGTCCAAACTACAAGACCAAAGTAGATGCTTGCTTCTAACAAGCAACGTTTAGGGTGTTTCACCTTTTGGAAGTCAGCCTCTAGACTAAGATGCTAACTGCTTTGGTTTTCCGTCTTTTGGAATTGCTATCACCAGCGCTTCTTTCCACGCCTTGGGAATTGTGTTGCTTTCATAACAGGATTGGAAAAACTTAAGCAGTATGTCAAGGAGGCAGTCAGGGAAATGTTGTATCATTTTATATGAAATTGGATCTTTGCCAGTGGACTTGTTTCCTGTCTTTATGCTTTTTATTGCTTTCTTTAGCTCCTTTTTGATTAGAGGATGGTTTATTGGTAGGGTGTTATCTTCAGCTGGGTGAGTGTAAGTCTTTTGGTGTTCTTCTCTGTATTCCCGTCTGTCTGCTTCAAGGTGTTCGGTCTGACTGGCCCTGGCAAAAGTTGCTGCCAAAAGCTCAGCCTTTTCAAGGTTGTTTGTGGTGAGTTTATTGTCAACTATCAAAGGTTTTTCCGGGAGTTTATACCTGTGTTTGATTTTAGTTATCTTTTTCCAAATTTTTCCAGTATCCTCTGGGTTATTTACTTCATCCTTTACAAACTGTTCCCAATAATCTCTCTTGGCTTTAGCGACTGTGTGGGACATGTGACTTTTTGCTTCTCTCATTACCTCTTGATTTGCATCTGTTTCATTCTTCAAGAGGTCTGATGTGGCTCTGTTTCTTGCGTTTTTGGCCTGTTCACAGTCATCATTCCACCAGGGGTTTGGTGCTGTCTTTCTTTTATTTCTGTTGGTGGTGTTTGTTGGGATTGTTACATTAGCTTTTGATATGATGAATTCTCTAATGTTTTCATAAAATGTGTCTATGCTTTCTGATTCTATCTTGGTTATGTCGCAAGTAGAACATTCTTGTCTGAAGGCCGACCAGTTGGCTCTTTTATAATTGAATTTGGGAAGGCTTGTGTCCTCTGCGAGACCGGGGTTTATGTTATGTAGTGTGAGTAGAATTGGCCTGTGGTCCGAGTGAAGTGTGTCGGGAATGATCGTCCAGTCAGCTCTACTTGCTAGTTTTGTACTGACAAGAGTTAAATCTATAGCTGTGGCTGATTGTTTGTTATTATCAGGAATTCTAGTTGGGGTACCGTCATTTAACACAACCATGTCTGAGTCTATTATATGGTCTGCCAAATGACTGTGTGTGTTGTTGTTCTTGAGTTTGTCATCCCAAAGTGCGTGATGGTCATTGAAATCTCCAAGTACTACCCAGCTGTGTGTCTCACTTTGGAGGTCCCTGATCCATTTTGTGTATTCTTCTCGACAACCCGTGGGGTAATATACATTCACAATGTTTGCCTTGCCGCTTCCCTCCATCGTGATCTCAATTGAGCATGTTGAGCCATGAACACCAACGGTGGGTGCGGGAGACATGGTCTGTTGATAGTGAATATCTAGTTTAATATAGATTGCTACATCTGTTTTATTTCTTTTCACATCTGGGTCTATAACTGGTGGGTAATAATACCCATCTATTTGAGGGAGTTTATATTTTGGGACAGTTAAGGACTGTAGGGCTAGAATATCTGGGAGCTTTTGTCGTTCGAGCTTATGTCGGACACCGAGAATATCCGGTGTCCGACATAAGCTCGAACAACAAAATCTCGAACGACAAAATCTCAAACGACAAATGCTCGAATGGACAAATGCTCGACGCGACAAAAGCTCGACGCGACATATGCTCGAACGACAGAAGCTCGACCGGACAAATGCTCGACGCGACAAAAGCTCGACGCGACATATGCTCGAACGACAGAAGCTCGACCGGACTGTAGAATGATGCTGTCAAAACTACTTTGATAACATCATATCTGAAACTGTCACGGTGATGTTGTTCTAATTTCGAGCGACAAAATGACTAAATTTGTTTGATATCACGTTGTTGTTGTTGTTGTTGGTGTTGGTGTTGGTGTTGTTGTTGTTGTAATCACTCTGCTGGATTTCGAGCGACAAATTGACTAAATTTGTTTGATATCACGTTGTTGGTATTTCTGAATTGATACTCACAGCAAGGGACCAGCTCGGTTGGCCTAGTGGTAAGGCGTCCGCCCCGTGATCGGGAGGTCGTGGGTTCGAATCGAACCCCGGCCGGGTCATACCTAAGACTTTAAAATTGGCAATCTAGTGACTGCTCCGCCTGGCGTCTGGCATTATGGGGTTAGTGCTAGGACTGGTTGGTCCGGTGTCAGAATAATGTGACTGGGTGAGACATGAAGCCTGTGCTGCGACTTCTGTCGTGTGTTGCGCACGTTATATGTCAAAGCAGCACCGCCCTGATATGGCCCTTCGTGGTCGGCTGGGCGTTAAGCAAACAAACAAACAAACAAACAAACACACAAACAAACTCACAGCAAGCAAACAAACAGTCGTCCATCTGCCCGTGCCGCTTACCTGAACCTTTCCTGATAAACAGTCAATCCCGGGCCAAATCAAAATAATAACATTGACAAATCTAAACCCCGACACGATCTTCCCCCTTCTTTTTTCTCTTCGTTCTTTTTATTTCTTCGATTCTCACTCTCTCTCTCTCACTCTCTCTCTCTCTCTCTCTCTCTCTCTCTCTCTCTCTCTCTCTCTCTCTCTCTCTCTCTCTCTCTCTCTCTCTCTCTCTCTCTCTCTCTCTCTTGCAGACAGATTTTAAAATAGCACAAAATAAACAGACAGGCAAAATAACACCGAGATGGACACGCACAGACACGTTCGATCTTTTGTCGCGTCGAGCTTATGTCCATTCGAGCTTTTATCGCATCGAGCTTTTGTCGCGTCGAACATTTGTCCATTCGAGCATTTGTCGTTCGAGCATATGTTGCGTCGAGCTTTTGTCGCGTCGAGCTTTTGTCGCGTCGAGCATTTGTCCATTCGAGCATATGTCGTTCGAAATTTTGTCGTTCGAGCTTTTGTCGTTCGAGCTTATGTCATGTACCCGAGAATATCTGGTTGTCTAACACTTAAGAACTGTGTGAGGTAATTGAGGGTGGTATTTATACTTCTGCAGTTCCATTGTAAAATGCTTAAGTTCCTTTTTAGTTTTGGAGAATGTGGATTTTGTGCTGCTCTACTCGTTGAGTTAGCCATGGGGAAAACAAGTAACAGAAGAATCACAAGAGACATGTATGTCTGTGTTTTCACTTGAAACATATCCATTATAAATTTTGCATTGCCTTGCCAAGGCCAATTATTTCAGTCTCTGTAAGATCTCTGACACCTAGTGTGGTGAGTGTGAGGAGAGCGGGGCTTGGTTGTTTAAGAGTCACATTCTTGCCGGTTAGGTTTTTGTATACCTTGGACATGCATTCCAGGAGGTAACCGGGGTTTTGTTTGAACTGGGCATCGACAATTACAGTCATTATTTGCCCCAGAAAACAATGCAGCCCCTGGTCTTCTCTTTCAGGACTTGCCGGTCTAGTGCGGATTTTTTCCATAGCAAGAGTGGCCAGTTCCAGCTCTGCTTGGTTTCTTTTCATTTTGTCCTGTTCAATGGCCAGGGAGATTTGCTGGCCAATGCTGGCTTCAATTTTTGTCAGCACCTTCTGTGCAATTTCATCTTCTTGCTTTTGAGCTAGTTTGTGTTTTGCGGCTGTAAGGCGCGCCTTTTGTTTTAGGAGTTCTGCTTTGTCTTTAGTGATTTTTTTGTGGAGAGCCTGCGGCTGTTTGTCAGGTAGAGCCTGTGTTTGTTTGGTGGTAACAGTGGATTTATATGAAAGGCGACGTCTAGGAGCTGGTCTTGGATGAGAATCCTGTTTGTTCACTGCTTCCCCTAGTGATATGGGTTTTGCAATGGATGCAAATGTGGGTTTGAGGGACTCTTCTCTTCTGTAAAAGTCATCATGTACCATAGGAAGGTCAGTTTCGGCATGCTTGGCCATCAGTTTAGTTTCATTTTCTGTGTGAAGTTCGTTTTTGGCTCTTTTCAAAGCTTCTGAGAAAGGAATGTAAGAGCATGCCCTGATTTTGTTTGCCCGTTGTCTGAGTTTGTACTCGGGGCACCCTAAGTATGCCGCCGAGTGATCCCCGAGACAGTTAATGCAGTGTTTGGGGTTAGTACAAGAGCTGACAGGGTGGCCGTCCTTAGACCCACATCTGGGACAGACGTGGGCTTTGGATCGGCACTGGTCTTTCGAATGTCCGAACCGGTTGCACTTGACACAGCGCCTCACAGGAGCCACAAAAGGAGTGACGCGAAACTCCTGGTTCTCGAGGCGGACTGTGTCAGGCAACACGGCCGTCAGGAAGGTCAGCCTTACTGCCGATGAAGAGGAGCCATCCTTGTTGGTAAGGCGCCGGGCAACCTTTACCAACCCAGCCTGACCCCCATCAGCTGTGACGGTGACGAACTCCATGTGTACCATGTCATCGTTGGTGTGTGACCGATCAACACCTTTGATCACTCCTTCTGTGGTTGGGACGGGGATGGAACATTTAATTGGAATGCCGTTTAGATTTTTCATGTTTGCGAGCTGCTGTTGTTGTTTTGAGCCGTGGCAGCCTATCAGCCATTTGTTTTGGGGTAATGGGCGAATGAGCAGGACTTCCCCTACGACATGTTTGATCTGCTTATTTCTTCCCAAACCGAGGCCACTGAAGGTTGCAGGGCCTGTTTTGAGGTCCTCAAGGATGCATGGAAATTGGAGGAACACTGGTTTTGTTTGATCTGGTTTGAGTATCTTTCCAGTCTGATGGGTTTTCTTTTGTCTGTTTGTTTTGGTTTGGGCGTTTCCGCCTTCGGTTGTCTGAGCAGAAGTCTTGACCGACAGTTCCGGTTCGGCTGTCTTTTGTTTATGCGAGCGGTTTTTGCGTTTGCGGGCTGTGTGAAACACCTCATTGTCCGTTGTCTCTGAGGTAGAGTCAAACTGACAATGAGGCTGATCTGAGCAGACGCTCTCAGTACGTGGACGCTTGCAGGGTGAGCGTGAGTGGCTAATTGGGGATTCAAAATACCCTTGCGGGTATCCTTTGTCAAAGTTTGGTAAGGAGGACAGCCTCCCGCGGTTCAGGGTGTTGCTTTCAATGAGAAGCGCTGCACCAGTGGTCTTTGTTTTCTTCCCCTTATCAGAGGCGTCTGATGTGGGGTTCGCTTTGTTACGCATGCTCGCGCCGCGCCCCGTGGGGTCTGCGCTACGTGCTGGAGGCGCCGGAAACGGATTGCTACTCTGTGGGAGATTGCCAAACCCACTACCTTTTGTTCCCTCGCCAGAAGCGTCTGGTTCGGGAACATCCGGTTGAGTAACCACCATCCCTCCGGGAGGAGAAGCTGATGCGGGAGGACCCGCGTCAGCCATGCGCCTAGCAAAGCGGAACTAAAGAGAACAATAGACAAGAGTTGGGTTCGTCACACCCCCTTCTTCTGACCAAAACACAAGTTACAAAGCGGAGATAGGCATGAGGAAAAACAATTACACATAAATGTTAGACCAGAAAATGAGAAAACAAAATAACAAAACAAATGACAAAATAAACGAAATAAAGGGAAGTCTAATAAAGAATACGGGACTAAATGAGTAAATCAAGCAATAAATACAACAAACAACAACAAAAGGAGTTAGGCCTGACCACACGGGCACGGCTTCGGGGACGAAAAACAAACACTCAAACACACACAAAACGGAAGACTATGAGGTCAGAGAGAGGATAGAAAGGTTCTAGCTTGGCTTACTGACTTTAACTTCAATGCGTTGTTCCACTCCGTGAGATCCCGAATACAACACCACGTAAACATGCACAAACAGACACAAACAGGCACAAGGGAATCAGACGGAATCCAGGCGCACTGAAGAACAGCACAGGTAAACAGTGTTTAGGTTTTGAGGGAAACACCACGAACACAAGGAACAGGAGATCCACGTGAAAACGAAAAACAGGCAAAAAGGCGTCTGCGTTCCGCGGCGAACAGGAGATCTAGGAAACACAGAGCAATATCTCCAGGATCACACAGACACCACAGAAACACAACTTAACTACAACACAGTGATGCAGAGGACCAACATCCACATGAAACACAGATACTGAAGCAAAACGGGTGATGACTCTTTGCGCTTCAGCCAACACAGGGCAGCTGGAAGACGGTCAGAGGGTAAGTCACGGTTGGTTACGTTCTGGAGCGGGTGAGAGCAGGTGTGCACAGCTCGGTGTCGCTCAGCTGAATGAGAATGAAGAAGAAGAAGAAATTTAAGGGGCTTATTGTCCGTCAGGTCTTAATTGCCTATATTGGACATGAATTGGTTTATACGATAAAAAAAAGATAAAAAAAATAAAAAAAGAAGGTAGGGCTGGTCAAAAGAGGGAGGATGACGGGAGTGGGGGTGATAAGATATTTAAGAGGATCTGTTAAGATTGGATAAGGTCGAGTACTTTGTATCACCTGAATATAGGTGGGATCCACATACGTATTCTGGGGGGATAGGACGATAAAAACGAGTGTTTATTTCATCCAATTGATGTTTAAAAGTTATAAAAGTCAGAGCCACATTTGATTAATACCGGTTAAAAGCAGGTATCCGTATTGGGAAACAGCATCCCAATACCGAGAAAAAATTGAGTTCTCTTAAAATTATTTGCACTGGTTAAAACCATCTAGCTATGTTTGACTTGTAAATACACTTAAGAAGCAGGGAGCTGTGTTTCCAGCCTAGTTCTGTGTGGTGATGCAGAAATTGTGTTGGTGTGAGCTTGTGGGTGTGTTGGTATTCATGCACGGCGTTAAAATTTACTTTGTTAAAATCACAGTTATGAAAGATGTGTTCAAAGCTAAAAACTTCTCCGCACTCGCAGTGGTGCAGGAAGAGGTTATGGATACAGCCCTCGGTGCGGGTTCTGTGGAACATTCTCAGGAGGCCGGGAGGGAGGGGGGGGGGGGGGAATGATCCCCCGTCAGGCTGACTCGCAAGGCCGCAAAAAAATGTCTTTTTTATTTTAGCGTAAGCTTCAGATTTGGAAAATTTAATGTTGATGATAAAGTCATCCGGTAGCTCTGTAGCTGGTTTGGCTGCCTGGTCGGCTAAATCATTTCCTCTTATGCCCGTATGGGACGGAACGTATCGGAATCTCAGGTCTGTCCCAGCTGTTATAATTTGATGTGATAGGAAGAGTGCTTCGTTTTGGAGTTCTAGACGGTTGTTAGTTTTTCCTTGCATGGCTTGTAAAGACGATTTGGAATCGGTGCAAATCACCGCGGCAACTGGTTTGTTATGTAAATCCTTAACAAACGTAAGTGCCATAATGATGGCGAATAGTTCAGCGGAAAAGATTGAGATGTTGGGGTTCAATTTGTAATGTTTTACAGTGTTCATATCGGGGATAACGAAGGCACAGCCGACGGTGCCGTCCTGTAGTTTAGATCCGTCTGTATAAATCTGTAAATAATTGAGATATGTTGTTTTGAGTTCTTGTTGGGCGATTGACTTTAATAAAAGGGGGTTGTCTACTTTAGTGGCTGTTGGGTGAAGGGAGTCTGTTATAATTGGGGCCTCCAGTAACCAGGGGGGGTATACCTGTGGGTTTTTTTTTACTATGTTTTCCGGGGTGATGTTACTACCAGTAAGTAGTGGTTTAACAAAATCACAGAGAGGTGTGGTCTTATCATAGATGGTTTTAGTTTTTTCTTTTAATGTGTCCATGTGAATACGAGTGTTTTTGGTGAAGGATTCTCGTACGACTTCACTTGTGAGGTTGTCAGTGGTGTATGAGCGCACACCGTATTGAGCGGCGCGCAGTGTCCTTTCTTCTTGTAGTGTTGTCCAGCCTACCTCTTTGTAAACAAGTTTGTTTTTAGCGTGTTTACATGTGCCGAGGGCCAGTTTCAGTGCCTTTAGTTCTACTGTATCTAGTTTTTTTAAAACAGATTTCGGTGCCGCGAAGAAAGCCTCCTGGCCATAAGTGAGCCTAGACCTGACGAGGGCTCTAACTATGTCTGTCATGATCTTTTTGCCACAAGCCCACGGCTCTGCTCTTAAAAGTTTGATTAGGCTGATTGTTTTATTCGCCTTATTTACTAGGTGTAGAATGTGGGGTGACCAGCACAGGTTCCGCTCGATAATGACGCCTAGGAATTTCACCTGTTTACTGGGGGATAGGATTGTTTCGCCTATGTTTAATTTACATTTATCCAGTTTTTGTTGCCTTGAGACTACCATAAAGACCGTTTTTTCTGCTGCCAGTAGGAATCCGTTTAGGTTCATGTACTCTACCAGGTTATCTATTTTAGTTTGATAGGGGGTCATATTTGGTTTTTTATTACTTAGGATACGTGGTTTTGTGTTGTCAACCAGGGCTAAGTCATCGGCATATAGCATAATGGTGGCTCCCCCCACGTCCACAAGATCTATGTCGTGTAACATTATCATGAATAACGTTGGGGCAATCACACTACCCTGGGGCACCCCCATATCTATCTTCTGTGGGGCTGATGTAGCGGAGCCAACTCTAACTGAAATTTCACGATCAGAGATAAAACTCTTTATGAAGTGGTACAGGCGCCCGGTGACACCAATACGCTGTAATTTAGTTAGGAGGCGAGCGTGCCACACTGAGTCATAAGCTTTTTGTATGTCAAAGAAGGTGGCAAGAAGGGCGTGGCTTTTATGCACTAATGCTTTTTTCATAGTTTCCACTAGTTTGACAATATGGTCTGTACAGGATCGGCCTTTCCTGAAGCCCGCCTGACATGAGGGGATGATTTTATGTTTATCCAGGTAAAACTCTAATCTTTCTTTTATAACTTTTTCATACAGTTTACCTAGGTGGGGAGTTAATGCTATGGGGCGGTAACTACCTGGCACATCCTTAGGTTTACCTTGTTTATGAATAGCTACGACCTGTGCGTGTTTCCAGGCTTGGGGAATAGTGTTTTTAATCCAGATAAAGTTATAAAAATCTGCTAAAATTTTAATAAACGATTGTGGGAACTTACTTATTAATCTGTAAGATATAATGTCTACTCCTGATGCTTTTTTAACGTCCTTTATTTCTTTTATTGTCCTGCCACACTCCCTTGACGTAATGGGACTATTTATAGGATTGGAGTTGTCACTGGGGGGATCGCTGAATTCCTCCTCCATTTGTGTGCGGAAAAATAAATCATCCGGATTTAGGTGGGCTGATTGGCTGGCTTTAGAAAAAGTCTCTGCTAACACATTTGCCTTGTCTAAATCGGTAGCTGTTTTAGTTCCGTTTACAGTCAGGGGTTTCTCCGGTAGTCTAGTACGCCTCTTATGACGTTTTAATTTTTTCCAAACTTTACCAGAATCCTTATAATCTTTGACGGATGAGTCTACAAACTCCTCCCAATGGGACAGTTTAGCTTTAGCTATGGTCAGGGCACACGTACTCTCCGCCTCTTTCATGAGGTTATAATTTATACTGTTCTGGTTTCGTGAAAAGGCCTTAATGCGTGCTCTCTTAGCCTCTACCACTTTGCTGCATTCTTCGTTCCACCACGAAGATACCTTAGCTTCGTTAAAAACTTTATTTACCTTCTTCTTTGGAATACATAGGTCGACTGCTGTTAATACTTTAGTCCGTATGTTTTCATAAAAAATGTTAATGTCTTCGTTTTTAACGTCTTCCAATTTAGTTTCACTCAATACTTGTTGGAAATGTTGCCAGTCGGCTTTATTATAGGAATATGGTTGTTGTGGGAGGGTGTTTATTTTGTCTGGTTCGGAGCTATGAATCGAGGTTAAGATGACTATGTGGTCCGAGTGAAGCGTGTCAGGGAAGGCATGCCAGTCTGTCTGCAAGAATAGGGAATTGCTAATGAGAGTCAGATCAATCGTCGAAGCTTTACAGACGTGACTGTCCGGTATTCTAGTTATCTCCCCGTCGTTTAACAGTTGAAAGCCCGAGTCCATAATACAGTCTGCTAGGTAGCTTTTTTTCCCTGGGGGGTAATCTCGTTCCCACATTACGTGCCTGTCATTGAAGTCTCCAGCTATCAGCCAGATTTTGTTTTTGTGAGAGATGTTACTGATCCAAGCGGTTCGACCACTCTTCGCACAGCCTGTAGGATAATAAATATTTAAGACATTTAGGTTTTTGCTGCCTTTCATATGCACCTGAACCAGGCAGGACCATACATTTTCTTCAGATGAGACTGGTGAAGTCTCAACGTCATAGGATAGTCCACATCTAATATAAGTGGCGACCTTTATTAATTTCCCTTTGTTTTTAATGTCAATTACTGGTGGGTAATAAAAGCCATCTAGTTTGGGTAATTTGCTGTAGTGGACATTGGTTGACTGTAGGGCCAATATATCACATGATTCATTATGTAGAAAGTCTTTCAGATAACTGATTGTAGTATTGATACTTCTGCAGTTCCACTGCATGATTCTCAGGTTTTGATTTGTTCCTGTGCCTAGTCCTTCCATTGAAGGGTGAATTAGGGAGGTTAAAAATAAAACGGTTAAAACTTGGTATCATGAGAATGAAGAAGAAGAGAAAGCGTAGAGAGCAGAATATATTATCTAAGTTAGTATTGAAACGGTGTGGAATTAAGATTCACACTCTAAAATCATATTTGATCTTTCCCTTAGTAAATGGTTTGGAAATAGGTATGATCCAGTCCTTTCTCATTGTTCTCTCGCGGTAGAATTTAATTGGCTTTGACACGATGGCGCCGAACTGACTGGATTCAAGTCATGGAGGTCGGAGAGGCCAGTCTGTGAACCTTTTTCCAACCTCTCCCATGTAACCTTTCTGTATTGACTTTTTAACCCATAGGTCACTTCTCCTGTCACTAACCCCCTACGCCTTTGTTTGAGCGCGAGGGCAGTCAGCGAGGACATTGTTTTTTTTACATCCACCTCTCACCTCCCTCCTCCCCAACCCCTTTTCCTTTTTGACCTAATTCTTTACTTCTATGTTGCTGTGCTTTTGTTAATAATACTTGTTACAGACAGACGAACACACACACACACACACACACACACACACACACACACACATTCTCTCTCCCTCTCTCCCTCTCTCTCCCCCCTCTCTCTCTCTCTCTCTCTCTCTCTCTCTCTCTCTCTCTCTCTCTCTCTCTCTTTTCTGTAGCTTTTCTATCATTCTTTCTTTTACCCATGTATTCGATATAAATATGTATTCTGTATTCATTTGTTTAGTAGAATGGAGATTTTATGTTTATTATTTACATACGAGAAGCCTGTTGAATATTGCCAAGAATCTGTCATGGCGTCGAAAGAAGGAAAGAGCCCGCTTGAATTATTTGGCAGGCTCCTGCTTCTAATAAACTCTTTTTGCAAAGAACATTTTTGTGTTGGATGAAAGAGGATGAATGGACGAACGTTTTGGTATAACATGGTGGCAAATTTATGCCGTAAGCAATGAATAACAGACTTGTGATTCCAACCTTACCTAGTCATTCTGGAGAAAAAAGCGTTACGCGATTTTGGGTGCTTTCAGTTTTGTAAGAACTGTACTCCGAACACGTGCGCGACCGGTAAATCCTTCATACAAACCAGACAGGAAATGAATGCAGTGTTTAATGAGACCAAAAATGAGCTCGACGGAGCTGCCAACTTCGTTCATTTCGCTTGGAAAAGTGATGCGAGATGTACGTTATTATCCTTGTGTAAATTCGGTATCGGTCAGTCAAACGGTCGTACAGTCCGCGGTAAATGTAAGATGGCCGCCAAAGATCGATGTCGAGGTTCACACAGTCTACTAAGTCTAAACTAATATTTAAAAAATTGCTTGCAATGCATGCTTTGTCTGTGATTCGTGAAAATCGACACGATTTGTTGATTTTGTGTAAAGAAAAATTACTTATAACCAAAATAAAACGTTCTCGTTTTGCCGAGATGTTGTGACAAGCGTGACCTAACTAGTCTCCCTTGGTCATTTGCATATGATCTATCAATGACAACAGGACTTTCACACCTACGTGCGAGATGGACGAGCCCAGCCCTACGGGTAAGTGTGCATGGTCGTCATCCAAATAGTAACGTACATCACTTTTGAGAATGAAACTGCTATGAATCGAGTGATTTCTTACGAAACATGATAAAAACAATGTTTGAAAGGAAAAAGTATTCGTACCTGAATGATTCAGTCGAAAATCGAATGTTGTTGAAATTTTTTTGGGGGGGTGGTGGTTTTGTGTAGGTGTTAGTGGTGCTTGGTTACCCATAGGTCTGTGACATTCTTAGTTTATATGATCAAAGCTCATTGGCAATTGCAAATATTCTTAGGGAGGTAGGTTAGTCATGCTATCTAATTTTTACATTTAGTCAAGTTTTAACTTAATGTTTTAACATAGAGGGGGAATCGAAAAGAGGGTCGTGGTGTATGTGTGTGTGTGTGTGTGTGTGTGTGTGTGTGTGTGTGTGTGTGTGTGTGTGTGTGTGCGTGCGTGCGTGCGTGCGTGTAGAGCGATTCAGACCAAACTACTGGACCGATCTTTATGACATTTTACATGAGAGTTCCTTGGATTGATATCCCCGAATTTTTTTTCGTTTTTTCGATAAATGTCTTTGATGACGTCATATCCGGCTTTTCGTGAAAGTTGAGGCGGCACTGTCACGCTCTCATTTTTCAACCAAATTGGTTGAAATTTTGGTCAAGTAGTCTTCGACGAAGCCCGGACTTAAGCGTGGTGGCTTAAAAATTAATTAATGACTTTGGTCATTAAAAATCTGAAAATTGTAAAAAAAAATAAAAAAATCATAAAACGATCCAAATTTACGTTTATCTTATTTTCCATCATTTTCTGATTCCAAAAACATATAAATATGTTATATTTGGATTAAAAACAAGCTCTGAAAATTAAAAATATAAAAATTATGATCAAAATTAAATTTTCAATTTAAAAACACTTTCATCTTATTCCTTGTCGGTTCCTGATTCCAAAAACATATAGATATGATATGTTTCGATTAAAACATGCTCAGAAAGTTAAAACGAAGAGAGGTATAGAAAAGCGTGCTATCTTTCTCAGCGCAACTACTAAACCGCTCTTCTTGTCAAATTCACTGCCTTTGCCATGAGCATGAGCTGTGGACTGACGATGCTACGAGTATACGGTCTTGCTGAAAAATTGCACTGCATTCAGTTTCATTCTGTAAGTTCGAAAGCAGGCTGACGATGGCAGGCTCAAAATGCGTCTATACCAGAGGCAGCGGCGGGCAAACTTGTCGCAGGAGCAAAAGGACCTGGCACGTTCGCGGTAAGAGCTTTTTTATGTTGTTTGTTGTTTAGGCTTGGATTAAATTTTGACATAGCTGTTATAATATGAACAGTAACGGATCAAAAGTCTGGTGGCACATTTCATTATTTGAGCTGAAGGACAAGCAACTGTTCGGGTAGATTTTGGCCAGACAAAACTGTTTATTCCTCGGTTGACTTAGTGATGTTTTGTTTTCAGGTCGGCTTATTAATATATTTCAGCCCCTGACAGCCCTCATCTGTTATGTTTTTCAGACGCATGGAGCTGTACCTCTCGAAGAATGCAGACTCCCAATTGCAGACGCCTGCGTCAGCCTCCCTGATGCAGTCTGCTTTCGATATCAACGCCAAGGCCACAACAACACCCCATTTCCAGGAAACTGCTCCGACTGACTACGCCCAGCCTGCAGAACTGAATCAAAGCGATTGTGAAAATGTGTCAGGTGCGGAAGAGTCTCCATCCCCCACTCCAACTGTCTCTCGTCCACATGTTCCTCTTGATCTCTTCCTTCGTACAGGCTCACCATCTTCACATGCAATAACTGGCAGCGCCCACCCGTCATCCACCCCCGTGTGCACAGCTGCTCTGCAACGCAAGGGCTTTGCCTCAAAGAATGCCTTGAGACAGGCAGTTTTTCGAATGCGGCGCAACGCAAAAGTGCCAGCTGTTCGAGAGAAATATGTATCCATTTCATGATAGTTACTTACAACTACTGAAATCATTCCTGGTAGCATTCCTTTTGTCCTTATCTCTCACAAAAGGCTGATTTGGTGTGTTTTGCAGTTAGGCACTTATTTGGTGTAAAATAACGTACATCTGGCCATGCTACTTCTAAAAAAAGGACAAATGCACTAGTTTGTGCCACCTGAGCTTCCTTTTTACATTTAGTCAATTTTTGACTAAATGTTTTAACGTAGAGAGGGGAATCAAGACGAGGGTCGTGGTGTGTGTGTGTGTGTGTGTGTGTGTGTGTGTGTGTGTGTGTGTGTGTGTGTGTGTGTGTGTGCGTGTGTGTGTGTGTGTGTAGAGCGATTTAGACTAAACTACTGGACCGATTTTTATGAAATTTGACATGAGAGTTCCTGGGTATAATATCCTCAGACGTTTTTTTAAACTTTTTTGATAATCGTCTTTGATGACGTCATATCCGGCTTTTCGTGAAAGTTGAGGCGGCACTGTCACGCTCTCTTTTTTCAACCAAATTGGTTGAAATTTTGGTCCAGTAGTCTTCGACAAAGCCCGGACTTCGATATTTCATTTCAGCGTGGTGGCTTAAAAATTAAATAATGACTTTGGTCATTACAAATCTGAAAATTGTAAAAAAAATGTTTTTAAAAAAGATCAAAATTTATGTTTATCTTATTCTCCATCATTTGCTGATTCCAAAAACATATTAATATGTTATATTTGGATTAAAAACAAGCTCTGAAAATTAAAAATATAAAAATTATTTTCAAAATTAAATTTTTGAAATCAATTTAAAAACACTTTCATCTTATTTCTTGTCGGTTCCTGATTCCAAAAACATATAGATATGATATGTTTGGATTAAAAACACGCTCAGAAAGTTAAAACGAAGAGAGGTACAGAAAAGCGTGCTATCCTTCTCAGCGCAACGAATACCCCGCTCTTCTTGTCAATTCCACGGGCACTGCCTTTGCCACGGGCGGTGGAGTGACGATGCTACGAGTATACGGTCTTGCTGCGTTGCGTTGCGTTCAGTTTCATTCTGTGAGTTCGACAGCTACTTGACTAAATGTGGTATTTTCGCCTTACGCGACTTGTTTACTTCTGAATTGTGCCAATACAAATGTTTTTAGGATTTTGTTTCCGTTTTTCTTGTGGAACTAAGCAATACCTGTTGTTTTGTTAGTGTTGTTTTGTTACATGTTTCATAAACGTTTGTGTTCAAAAAGTACATTTTCTTCACGTTTTGTGTATTTTCTCAAAACTACTTTTTTGTCACTTCAAAAGCCTAAGGCTTTTTTTTTCTAATAAACTTGAGTTGTTGAAACTTTGCATACATCTCGAGTGTGTTATTGCGCAGATTTTGTTAGAGCGTTTTGTTGAGAAAAAAAATTCGTGAGAAGTTATACCATTTTTGGGAGTGGTTTTTCATAAAATTCAAGGTCACTCATTTTTATCACTGATATCTTTTGAATGACTGTAGATTTCAAAAAAAGCCTCTAACAAAAGTTGGGTATTGTGCTAAAGTATAAATAACAAGCACCAAAACAAAATTCCTTACGGTTTTGTAAAAGCCTTAGGGTTTTGAAAAGTGGCAGTTTGGTGGCCATCTTGGATTGCTACCAAGTCAACCGGTGATCAAAAAAAAAATGTGTTTCATTTTCTCAGGAGATGGACTGAGTTCTTTAATTGTGCAACAATTTTTGACCCAATACTTATGAAACAAAAAAAATCACTTTTAACACCTGTGCGCCCTGCCCTTAAGTGCTCGAGGCACTATACCGACCCCCCAGGCGGCCAATACCAATAAAAACAGTTTTATTCCTGATCTGCTAAAAAACAAATATCCTTCCTTACCCACAACAACATTAATAAGATAAAGCAAGTCTAACAAATGGTGTTTGTGTAACACTTTTTGGACACACTGACAGATTCCTGAAAAAACGGGATTTAACGTTTTTTTAACTGCCAAAATTATACTTTTTACATTTAGTCAAGTTTTGTGTGCGTGTGTGTGTGCGTGTGTGCGTGCGTGTAGAGCGATTCAGACCAAACTACTGGACCGATCTTTATGAAATTTGACATGAGAGTTTCTGGGTATGATATCCCCGAACGTTTTTTTCCTTTTTTTGATAAATGTCTTTGATGACGTCATATCCGACTTTTCGTGAAAGTTGAGGCGGCACTGTCACGCTCTCATTTTTCAACCAAATTGGTTGAAATTTTGGTCAAGTAGTCTTCGACGAAGCCCGGACTTCGGTATTGCATTTCAGCTTGGTGGCTTAAAAATTAATTAATGACTTTGGTCATTACAAATCTGAAAATTGTAAAAAAATTATATTTTTCTAAAACGATCCAAATTTACGTTCATCTTATTCTCCATCATTTGCTGATTCCAAAAACATATAAATATGTTATATTCGGAATAAAAACAAGCTCTGAAAATTAAATATATAAAAATTATTATCAAAATAAAAATTTTCAAATCAATTTAAAAACACTTTCATCTTATTCCTTGTCGGTTCCTGATTCCAAAAACATATAGATATGATATGTTTGGATTAAAAACACGCTCAGAAAGTTAAAACAAAGAGAGGTACAGAAAAGCGTGCTATCCTTCTCAGCGCAAGTACTACCCCGCTCTTCCTGTCAATTTCACTGCCTTTGCCGTGCGCGGTGGACTGACGATGATACGAGTATACGGTCTTGCTGCGTTGCATTGCGTTCAGTTTCATTCTGTGAGTTCGACAGCTACTTGACTAAATGTTGTATTTTCGCCTTTCGCGACTTGTTATTCTTGTTGAAATTCACATTTCATAAAGATCGGTGAAAAATTAGAAAATAACGGTTTATAACTGACAAAAGCTTGTTTTTCTTCTGAAAAGTACGTATTGAAACTCAGTTATGGACAACGGACCTACTCACAAAATTTCATAAAGATTGGTGAAAAAACGGGATTTAACGGTTTTTTAACTGCCAAAAATCAACTTTTTATTATTGTTGAAATTCAGTTAGGGACAACCAACCTAACCACAACATTTCATAAAGATCGGTGAAAAATTAGAAAATAACGGTTTATAACGGGTTTTTAACTGCCCCAGGTGGCCCATACTAAGGCCAAAAAAAAAAATTGTCTGTTTAGGGTAACATGACCAAAAAAAGTAGGGTCGGTAGGTAGGTAAATTTTTTTTTTTTTTTGGTTTGTTTTTTTGTAAATGCTATGTTGGCTGAACATTTACTTCTTATATTTGATGAATACATGTTTCTAAACTAACGTATAAATAAAACAGAGAGAAAGGGAGAGAAAGAAACGCCAAATGTCTCTTTTTAGCATTTTTACCTCTTTTTTTTTTTTTTTTTTTTTGAAATCAAAAAAACGTTTTTGGGTCGGCGCCAAATCGATAGGGTCGGTCGGGTTACCCTAAACAGACAATTTTTTTTTTTGGCCTAATAAAAACAGTTTTATTCTGCTAAAAACCACATCTCCTTTCTTACCCACAACAACATTAATAAGATAAAGCAAGTCTAAAAAATGGTGTTTGTGTAACACTTTTTGGACACACTGACAGATTCCTGGCCATATACACTGTGTTTGATTGTGGTTAACGTGTAACGGCATACGGTTTTTGGTGTGACATGACTATTTTGCGAGGTAATAGTCAGAGGTTTTGCACTTTGTTCGCAGTGTTGATCACCTATGAGTGTTTGGTATCAAATGATGCGTCTTAGAATTTCCATTTTATTGATGTAGTTCTTTATAGTGTTTTTGATGTAGTGTTTTTAGTGCAGGAATTTTTGAGGGATTTTAACTGTAGCTTCTATGGCGGCTGACAGCAGCCTCGAAACTCTCCCCCTCCCTCCCCGTTTTGTTCTGTGGTCCCAGAGCGACGTTTTCATTCGTTCCTTAGCTGTGACGTCAGGGACAGTCATGGAAGGTTTATAAGCTGTTGGTTTCTGAGGTTCGGGGGAGTCTTGGCAACCAACCTGGCTTAAGTGTTTAAATGGTATACCGGACTTCCCACTTAGAGTTACAGCATTGCTTCTGTGCCTGTGGAAAAGGTTGTGGGAGGGTCCCAACCTTAGTACCGAACGGTTGTGGGAGGGTCCCAACCTAGTATTGAAGTATTTGTTGTCATCTCTAAGTTGTCCTCCGGAGTCTTGGCAACCGACCTGGCTTAAGTGTCTAAATGGTATACCGGATTCCGCCCTGTGGACCGAACTAACAGGGTTAAAAACAAACGTTCCGCAGTCCCAGGTTACCACACGGCGAGTAAAGTGGCGTCGCTTTACTCTTTTACTTTTTTTTTTATTCAGGCCCCGAGCCCCTGCCCAAATTTTCAGCCATTTTAGGACAGGATATTTTTTTCAGTAGTAGCGTATTTTGCTAAGGGTACCTACGGGTCATGCCCAATTTTTCAGCCATTTTAGGACTTAGAATATTTTTTTAAGGAGTAGGAATATTACAGGAATAGAGTGAACCAATGTACAGATATACTTTCTGAAAAGAACCTACGCCTTGTATTGAGTTGTTTTCATGATTTGTTTTGATTCAATACAATTTTGAACTTCACCAGCCTCTTCTTGAGTTTATATTCTGTGTGTCTGTTTGTCCTGTCTTGTGTTTGCCATCCTTACAAATGACCTTCAAACACGTATAACATCTAAGACACAGACACAGACAGTTAGAGTTAATGTGAAGCTCGTCTCACTTTCGGGGTACAAATTGGTGTCAGAAATGTGAAGCTAAGACCGCTCGGCTTTACATAAGCAACTCTACCAACATGACCATCCCGAAACGTACAGCCACAGTTTTGCGTGCTCTTTTTGAGTCAGGAAAGGGGGGTTGTGTGTGTGTGTGTGTGTGTGTATGTGTGTGTTGTGTGTGTGTGTGTGTGTGTTGTGTGTGTGTGCCCGTGTGTGTGTGTGTGTGTGTGTGTGTGTGTGTGTGTGTGTGTGTGTGTGTGAAGTAAAGGGGAAGGTTTGCGTCCTGATATTAATCAAGAATGTATTTTTCGGGGAACAAAAATGTGATGTATAGCTCCCAACAGTAACAACAAGAGCAACAACATTATGAAACAAAAGCAAGACGAAAACGCAGTGAAACACATAAAAACCAACAGCTAAATTCGAGTTTAAGTCACTGCAATAACTTGTCATAATTCCAGACACGATGTGAATAGCCGTCCGTAATCCCAGCGAAAACGTCCAAAACGCAGACACCAAAACTCGATGTTTTACCGTGTTATGCATAATACTAAAATCTCAGGAATTTTATTTTGCGTTACGGCAGTTTTTCTAATGTGACATGAATCGCATAGGTATAATGCCACAAAATTCAGTTGATTAACGTGATGTTTGATGTTATGCCAAGTTAAGGGGATGTGCGGGGGTGATTTCTGAGCTTTTGGGCAGATTTGGGCATTTAGACATTTTGACTGTTTGGAAAACTGTGGTCATTTTTCTTTCAATTTCTGCCGTTGATGTTGCATATACATGTTTTTTTGTGCAATAAAAATAAATTCAATACACCAACCCTCGCCTGATTGCGTTCATTTGTCTTGAACTTGCCTTATTATTGCCGATTTTCAACACCTTGATCAGCAAATTTGAGCAGACGACAGGGCGAACACTGCATGACGTTGCTTGCTACATAGCTTCCCCTGTTTGCATGTGACCGTTGTTTCGTTATTTTCCGGACTACTTCGGCTCTAACGGAACATTTTCAATGTAGTTCAATCTACGCCAACTTCCTTATACGGAGAGTATGACGTACGATGTGAACTTGATTCGTTCAACCGGGGTCACGTGGTACAACAATGGCGCTTGTTTACAAGCAGTGAAAGTACACGCTCCTGTGCAAAAATGGTTCGCACCAAGCCATCAACAACCAGAGGAGCCCCAAAATCGAAGAAAAAGAGGACAGATCAAGTGAAGAATCGATGGAAGGCGAAGAAATCAGCGCAATCAGCTTCTGTGCTGACTGACGTGACAGAATTAGTGCCGGTTTTGGGGTCGTCTGCTAGTGCTACATTTTCCGCGTCGATTCCTTCGACAGAAAACATTCTCGGCACGAAAAGAAGAAGTGAATTCAAGAAAGAATCGTATGAGATGTTTGTGTCCAGTGGAGTTGACACTAAGTCATCTGCTGCTGCTGAAACCCTGGTAAAAACCCAGAGGGGTGTTGTAGACTTTTCCGAAGTAGACAGTATGGTTGCAAGTTTGTGCTCTTGATCTTGATCTTGATAAGGCAAAAAGAAAAAAATAGGTGTGGTTACGGTAACATAGCCACAAAAAATAGGGTAGGTAGGTAGGCAATCACTTTTTTTTTTTAACTTTTTTTCTAATGTGGACAAATTAAACCTACTTGACAGGGAAATAAGTGTGTGACTCGGGCGCTTTCGCTTTCATTGCGTTTTTTTCACTCGTTTTTTTTTTTTTTTTTTTTTTTTTTTTTGACAAATGTAATAAAAAGTTATAGGATCGGCCCCTAAAAATAGGGTAGGTCGGGTTACCGTAACCACACCTATTTTTTTTTTAGGCCTAAGTTACGCCAACAGGTCCCAAGCTTGGGAATATACGTTGGCGGAATTTGGGGAGAGCACTTGGTGTTTTAGTCAGCGGTTGGCAGTTTTCCTCTGAATTCGTTGACCGTTGACGACTGGATCGTGTTGTCATCAAGGTTGTTCCAGTCAATAACTGTTCTTGTGAAAAAAGAGTACTTGTACACTGGTGTTTTAGTACACTCCACAGTAAAGCACTGGCTGTTGTTTCTTGTGATATTTTTGACTGTGGCTGATGATGTAAAGTCTTTGTTCACTCGTTGTTTCACTTGTTGAAATAAACATGGAATTACCAAATTACTGAATATTAAATTTCTAGCAGCAGTAAAAACAAGTGCTTGTCTCTTTGCACAGACTCCAGACCAACAAGTGGCTTGGCAGTATTTGCCCAGGTGAACTGTTCTTCGTGCGAAGAGCCTGTGTATGAACAGTATCTGGCGACAAAATTTAAATCCAAGACAAAAGTGTTCGATATGAACAGACAGGCAGTGTATTCCTCACTTGCTTGTGGACTGGGAGCCACCACATTCAGACATTTCTGTGAAAACATGGATTTAGCTGGACTTCACCACAAGACCTTTCATACTCATGCCAGCCAACTATTCACACAACTGGAGAAATTCCGGAAGCATGTGTTCAGTGAGACTGTTGCATATGTTCGAGAAGTTTGAATTCATGCAAGATACTGTGGCACTACTCTTGGTGTCGATGACACCCTGAACATTATTGTGAGCTATGATGGCACCTGGCTTACTCGTGGACACTCTTCGCACATTGGAGTTAGGTGTGCTGTGGACTTACTCACTGGACTCTGTGTTGATGCCCATGTCATGTGTACCTACTGCCAGGTGTGCGAGTCTACGGGGCAGAAGCTGTTTCAGGAAAAGCCAGAGGAGTAATGCTGCCTGGCTCGTGGACCACTTGGACAAGTGTGAGGTGAACTATAAAGGTAAATTATATCTGTTTGCACAGAAATATTTGAATAGAGTTTATTTCAAATTTAAGCAACTTACTCAAATATAGCAAATTACAAGTAAATGTAATAGTGATGAGTGGATATTATTTTCCATGCATTCCAGTGAAACTGAAAACCAAAACTAAAGGCATGGATGATGGATTAAAAAAAAAAGCGTCATAAAGACAGATCATCAATTTATGATAATAATAATGAAAGTTGTAACACATGCGTATAAATCCAATTTGTAAAAATAGTTCAGGGCATGGGGGAGTGCATGTGTGTGATGAAAATAATAAGAAAACACACACAGATAGATAGACACACAGAGAGAGAGAGAGAGCTGTATCTACAGCATGAAGAGAGATTCACAAGTCTTCAGAATCAACGGGCTTAGAACAGAGGGAGCTAGAGTAGTGGTCAGGGGATGGCAAATAGTTTACACATACATGTATATGTATGTATGTGTGGCCCAATACAAGTGTATTTAAAAACGTTGAAATATAGTATCAATTAATGAATTATGCTTAACGTTTACAATCTAACATGTTCAGTGCAACTATACTGCTGCTAGAAATTTAATATTCAGTAATTTGGTAATTCCATGTTTATTTCAATTCTTTTTCTGCATTAATTATAGTTGAAGTATTAGCTGGACAATGACTGTGAATAACACATGTGCGCACACACACAAACTTAAAAAATACTCTGTTTGCAAATTACATTTTTTAATCTTATTTTGTTCTTGTTTGCAGGCTCATCTGGGATGATGGAGGTGGAAGCAGCCCGTGTCATATGGCGTCGATCGGTGAACACCAACAAGCTTCGCTACACAACACTTCTGTCGGACGGTGACTCCAAGACTTTTACAGAGCTCAACGACATCAAGCCCTATGGTGAGGATATTCACATTGACAAGGAAGAGTGTGTGAACCATGTGAGTAAACGACTTGGTACAGCTCTTCGCAACATGGTGACAGACTGCCGAAAGCGAGGGGTGACTCTTGGTGGACGTGGAAGGGGTCAGCTGACAGCCAATGCCATACGCAAGCTACAGATATACTACAACCGGGCAATTCGTAGCAACAAGGATGTGTGTAGCATGAAAAAAGCAATCATGGCATCACTGTACCATTGTTTTTCCACTGACGAAAATCCACAACATGAACTTTGTCCTGCTGGAGAGAGCTCGTGGTGTTTCTTTCAGGAAGCGCTGGCAAAGCACCAAGTTCCAGGTCCACACAAACACCTCATCCACACACCCCTCAATGAGGAGAAGTTAGCTGCACACCTGTTGCCCATTTATGAGAGACTTTCTGAAGAACACCTACTCAGCAGATGTGTTTCTGGAAAGACACAAAATGCCAATGAGTGTCTCCACAGCCTCATTTGGTCAAGATGTGCTAAGGACCACTTTGCTTCCCGCAGTCGTGATGAGTTTGCAGTCTTGACTGCTATTAGAGAGTTCAACTTTGGACCTGCTGCTGCTGCCGACTCTGCCCAGTTCTTCGGATTCCAGACTGGACATCACATGAAGAGGCTTGGAGCAGCCAGGATGCACAAGAGGGTGCGGAACAGTCTGAAGGCTGTGAGAGACAAGCAAAGTAAAAGGAGAGACAAAGTGCGGGCAGCCAAGTCAAAGAGACTGGAAGAACTTGTTCAGCTGGAAGGTGGCCCTGCATATGCTGCAGGCATGTTCTAAGTTTTGACTAAATGTTATAACATAGACGGGGAATCGAGACGAGGGTCATGGTGTATGTGTGTGTATAAAGTGATTCCGAGGAAACTACTCGACCAATCTTGATAAAACTTAACATGAGAGTTCCTGAGTGTGATATCCCCAGATGGTTTTTTTCCATTTTTTGAAAGATGTCTTTGATGACGTCATATCCGGATTTTTTTAGGCAGTCGAGGCAGCGCTGTAACACCCTAATTTTTCAACCAAATTGAATGTAATTTTGGTAAAGCAATCTTCGACGAAGTCCGGACTATGGTATTGCATTTCAGCTCAAAATCTTAAAAATAAATTAATGAGTTTGCTTGTTAAAGTTGTCATTAAAATCTAATTTTTAGTAACAAATTAAACCTTGACTGCATTGCATTCCTAATTTTTTCCTGAATTCAAAAATATATAGATAAGTTATGTTCACTCTAACAATGTGCTCAGAATTACAGAAAATAGGTTTAGTAAGTACTATACAGTCTCATGCTTTGCGGAGACGAGCGTGATCCGTCTCGGTATTGTTAGCCGAGACTATCTAAATGTATCTCGTAATCTTGGCGATGACTGGTTTGTGGTGTTGATCTTTAAGTTTCATACTGATTGACTAAATGTATTTATATCGCTTCACGCGACTTGTCATTGTTATTGTGGCTAACATTATTTTCATATATATTGTGGTTATTGTACACATATGTGCAATTGATGACTTGGGTACGTTTCGTAATTTGGAACTAGCTTGTGTGTGTGTGTGTGTGTGTGTGTGTGTGTGTGTGTGTGTGTAGGTGGTTTTACCGACAAATGGGGACGATTGTCACTGGAGAGCAGTCAAATGGGGACGCTTCCGACAAACGGGGACGTCCCCATTTGTCGGCCCGTGCGACCCCATTTGACTGGATTTGAGCAGATTGAGCGACCCCATTTGACTGCTTCCTAGCATCCCTGTGGACAAACGGACTGGATTTTCACACAGATTCATACACATATTTTAGCTCTGCACTTTGTGGTCTGCTCAACTAAACCATGTGATTTTTATCATGTGACTTCAAATGACTTTACAGTAACTGCTTTCATCAGAATTCAGTTTTTATTCAAATGCAGTCACACTAAAACATTTATTTGAATTAAAAAAAAAGTTATTGCATTTAATATATTTTATTAAGAGTATTTTGAAAGAGTTCTGATTATTTGATCACGGTTTTTTTTGTATTAAAACAAAAACAAACACAGAAACATATACATTCCTGTAAAAAAAAAAAATGATTACAATTATTTTGTTATGAGATTTATTTTAGGTTAATTCGAAGTGTTGTGTCTCATTATTACATCTTTTTTGTCGTGTTTATTGCAATTTTTATTTATTTTATTCATGTAACCCTAGAGGTTTTTTGAAATAAATATTGACTTGACTTGACTTATTGCGAAGTATGAACCGCGTAGGGGGAGCAAAGGAGGGAGGGAGAGAGAGAGGTACGGAGGAAGGGAGGGAGAGAGAAAGGTACGGAGGAAGGGAGGGAGAGAGAGAGGTACGGATGAAGGGAGGGAGAGAGAGAGGTACGGATGAAGGGAGGGAGAGAGAGAGGTACGGAGAAAGAGAATGAGAGAGAGATAGAGGGAGCAAAGGAGGGGGGAGAGAGAGAGGTATGGCGGAAGGGAGACAGAGAGAGGGGGCAAAGAAGGGAGGGAGAGAGAGAGGTACGGAGGAAGGGAGAGAGAGAGAGGGAGCAAAGGAGGGAGGGAGATAGAGAGGTATGGAGGAAGGGAGAGAGAGGCAGCAAAGGAGGGAGGGAGAGAGAGAGAGGTACGGAGGGAGGGAGAGAGAGAGGGAGCAAAGGAAAGACAGATAGAGAGAGAGGTAAGGAGGGAGGGAGAGAGAGAGGGAGCAAAGAAGGGAGGGAGAGAGAGAGTTACGGAGGAAGGAAGAGAGAGAGAGGCAGCAAAGGAGGGAGGGAGAGAGAGAGGTAAGGAGGGAGGGAGAGAGAGAGGGAGCAAAGGAGGGAGGAAGAGAGAGAGGTACGGAGGGAGGGAGAGAGAGAGACAGACAGACAGACAGACAGACAGACAGACAGACAGACAGTTTTCACGCAAAAATGTTGTAAGGGTTGTGGCGTGGTGGAAATTGCGTTTGCCTCCGAAGCCGGTTTTTCTTCACTACGCAGAAGACAGAAACTGCAGAGCCGCTCTTCACTAAACTTTAAGTCTCTGTCTGACTGTTTGTAAACCAAATGTGGCTCTGATTGTATAACTTTTAACATCATTGGGATGAAATAAACACTCGATTTTATCGTCCCATCCCCCCAGATTACGTATGTGGACCCCACTTATACCAAGGTGATACAAAGTACTCAATTTTATCCAATCTTAACAGATATTTTTAAATATCTTATCACCCCCACTCCCGTCATCCTTCTGTTTTTAACCAGCTCCCGATTTTTTTTAAAATTTTTAAAAAATTTTTTTTTAACTATCGTATAAACCAATAATAGGCAATTTAGACCTTAATTTAAGCCCCTTAATTTTCGTTCGTTCGGTGTTTTTTTTCCTATAACCCAGATCATGTTCTTAAAAGGCTAACAATACATGCCTATAGGACATGAATATATTTTGTCTGGTCGTAAGGAGTTTGAGATGAAAAGTGTTGTTTGACGCCAGCGCGGTAAAACTAGTATAGACATGTCCCTGGGTGTTACGATGACATCAGAGTTTAAACTGTTCTTTTTCTAAATTATTGTGGTTATCATTCTTAATTAGCGAGCCAATCCATCAGAGAAAAATGAAAAAAAAAGTCATTTTCTCATGTCTCAAGGGAAAACCAGTGCCTTGCCTGTCTAAAATCACCTCCCGTTTGAGGAATTTTGCAGCCAGCGCAGTTACTTACAAGATATATTAACGTCCTACAGGCATAGATTGTTGGCCTCGGACAGGACTGGGGTAATATGATAAAAAAAAATAGAGGAGGAAAAGAAAAGGGCAAGATCAAGCAAGCCCGACCGTGATAGGACCCAGGACCCACTCTCCATGAGTACGGGAGGGGGGGGGGGGGCAATAAGAGAGATATATGTTAAGGTCCTTGTAAGAGGAGTATTAATAATATTTCCTTTATATACGTTGACTTCCTAAGGGAAGGACCATTAAAAACATGGACTTTAATTCAATTATAGTTTCGTTAAAAAATGATAAAACTCGGGACCACCTGTTAAAAGGTTTAAAAGTGACAACATTGTAAGAAAAAATATAAAGAACATGCGCAAACACGTAATACTGACCTATAGGGAAGTAAAATTGAGAGAAAACAGCTATCCTCTCGTTAATGTAATCATGTTTTAATGTAGAGACCAAAAAGCAATGTACTCACGTTAAAATGACGAACACGGAACGAATAACAGCGACGTTTCGACCTAAGGGTCTTCTTCAGGCACAAAAACACAAAAATACACACACAAAAAAGAAGAAAGACGATAGAACAAATGAAGAGAAGAATAACTGACAAAACAACTGCACTGCACAAACCAACAAATGACAAAGACAGTCTTTGTCATTTGTTGGTTTGTGCAGTGCACTTGTTTTGTCAGTTATTCTTCTCTTCATTTGTTCTATCGTCTTTCTTCTTCTTTTTTGTGTGTGTATTTTTGTGTTTTTGTGCCTGAAGAAGACCCTTAGGTCGAAACGTCGCTGTTATTCGTTCCGTGTTCGTCATTTTAACGTGAGTACATTGCTTTTTGGTCTCTTTATTGTTCCCTCTCACGTGCAGTCGCCATTGTTTAATGCATGTTTTAATGTGTTTTGTATAATCCGGAAGCAGGAGTTTAAAACCTATATATATATTAAGGGAAAAGTCTGGGTTGTGGCACTCGATCACTAGGTGGGGCACTGCCCTTCGCTCCCTGTTACCCAAGTCCCAATCCTCGTGGTAAGGCGTCCGCCCCGTGATCGGGAGGTCGTGGGTTCGAACCCCGGCCGGGTCATACCTAAGACTTTAAAATTGGCAATCTAGTGGCTGCTCCGCCTGGCGTCTGGCATTATGGGGTTAGTGCTAGGACTGGTTGGTCAGGTGTCAGAATAATGTGACTCTGTGAGACATGAAGCCTGTGCTGCGACTTCTGTCTTGTGTGTGGCGCACGTTATATGTCAAAAGCAGCACCGCCCTGATATGGCCCTTCGTGGTCGGCTGGGCGTTAAGCAAACAAACAAACAAACCCGAGTGCCAACAACAATAGGATGAGCATCAGAAGTGAAGATAAAGAGGGAATTTTTTTTTCTCTGCGCGCGCGCCAGCAAGCAGGATGTCTCAGAACTGAAGCGGTAATAGTATGATCTAATTACAGGCGATGGGTTTATGGGTCACGTGATTATATATATGAAGTCTTCTATCGCGCGCGTATCTCCAGACTCGGACTCAAGGCGCAGGGATCTATTTATGCCGTGTGAGATGGAATTGTTTTACACAATACATCATGCATTCACATCGACCAGCAGATCGCAGCCATTTCGGCGCATATCCTACTTTTCACGGCCTATTATTCCAAGTCACACGGGTATTTTGGTGGACATTGTTTTATCTATGCCTATACAATTTTGCCAGGAAAGACCCTTTTGTCAATTGTGGGATCTTTAACGTGCACACCCCAATGTAGTGTACACGAAGGGACCTCGGTTTTTCGTCTCATCCGAAAGACTAGCACTTGAACCCACCACCTAGGTTAGGAAAGGGGGGAGAAAATTGCTAACGCCCTGACCCAGGGTCGAACTCGCAACCTCTCGCTTCCGAGCGCAAGTGCGTTACCACTCGGCCACCCAGTCCACGTGATGTGGGGGCGGAGCCAAACATTGGTTGATACTTACTGTGTTGACATTAGTTCATTGGCCCCGCCCCAACATCATATGACTTACTAATCCATGGGCTATCATTGGTTCATGTTTTTGGCGCTAAACTATCTGACAGGTAAAGAACTATTTTGATGTGACACGTTATTACTTGGTGCAAATACGCGCAGTGTTTAAAACCACTTGGCGGACAGAACTGTGCATTCTCACAATTCGACACTTACTACATCCATAATAACCACACCGTTGATCAATCGCTGAGAAATGGCACAAATGACAGTTGGGGAAAACATTCAGAAGTTGGAATGATCTTACCGAACGGCTGGCAGACTTTTCCAGAAAGAACGATTTGGTGCACGTGGTCAAATACAGTCGTGCTGTTCAACTTGCGAACAAGAATTCAAAACAGCCTTTTCCAGACGAACTGAAGTATGCATACGCAAAACTTGTGTGCAAGTACTCTGGAAAAGGACGACTCACAGGCCGAGGTGCGAAGAGGAGCAATGGGTAAGCGGATTAATATTTAGTTGCTATACTTCTTATGCGTCCTTGTCACAGATAGTAACTCGTATGAATGTTTAATTTTAATATTATTATTATTTTTTTTTTTTAGGTTTACAATGTTTCAACATTCATTCCAGTATCGACTGACATTTTAACGAGTGCGGAAAGTCTGTCTGTCTGTCTGTCTGTCTGTCTGTCTCTCTGTCTCTCTCTCTCTCTCTCTCTCTCTCTCTCTCTCTCTCTCTCTCTCTCTCTCTCTCTCTCTCTCTGCGCGCACTTCTTCTTCTTCTTCTTTGTCGGACAGATTTTTCCCACAAATGACCAGGAAACCAGATTACGTAAGCCGTATCAGCTGTACCCTTTGTAAAAGTCAGCGTAGCTCGAGAACGGCATTGAAGTATTTTCGGTGTTCTTTACCTTGCCCAGGAAGCAGCGCACACTCGAGTCAAGGACGTCGTAAAATGGCCCTCGGTCAAGTTTTCACCGAGAACCATGTTATGATGTCCTTAACAATTATAAGGATAAGGATAAGATTTTATATAGTCCATGAGGGTAACCTCACAGAAATTCGGGCTGCTTTCTCCCTGGGGAAAGCGAGCTGCCATACAGTATACGGCGCTACCCATTTTTTTTTCCTGCATGCGTGTATTCATGTTTCCAAGCCCTGAGACTTAATGCAGTGTGAGATGGAATTTGTTATACTTTATTCCAAGTCACACAGATAGTAACTTTTTATACTTTATTCCAAGTCACACAGATAGTAACTCGTATGAATGTTTAATTTTAATATTATTATTATTTTTTTTTTTTTAGGTTTACAATGTTTCAACATTCATTCCAGTATCGACTGACATTTTAACGAGTGCGGAAAGTCTGTCTGTCTGTCTGTCTGTCTGTCTGTCTGTCTGTCTGTCTGTCTCTCTCTCTGTCTCTCTCTCTGTCTCTCTCTCTGTCTCTCTCTCTCTGTCTCTCTCTCTCTGTGTCTCTCTCTCTCTCTCTCTCTGTCTCTCTCTCTGTCTCTCTCTCTGTCTCTTTCTCTGTCTCTCTCTGTCTCTCTCTCTCTCTCTCTGTCTCTCTCTCTCTCTGTCTCTCTCTCTCTCTCTGTCTCTCTCTCTGTCTCTCTCTCTCTCTCTGTCTCTCTCTCTGTCTCTCTCTCTGTCTCCCTCTCTGTCTCTCTCTCTCTCTCTGTCTCTCTCTCTGTCTCTCTCTCTCTCTTTCTCTCTTTCTCTCCGTCTCTCTCTCTGTCTCTCTCTGTCTTTCTCTCTATCTCTGTCTCTCTCTCTGTCTTTCTCTCTCTCTGTCTGTGTCTCTGTCTCTCTCTGCCTGTCTGTCTCTCTCTGTCTCTCACTCTCTCTATGTCTCTCTCTCTCTGTCTCTCTCTGTGTGTCTCTCTCTCTCTCTCTCTCTCTGTCTCTCGCTCTCTCTCTCTCTCTCTCTCTCTCTCTCTCTCTCTCTCTCTCTCTCTCTCTCTCTCTCTCTCTCTTTCTCTGCGCGCACTTCTTCTTCTTCTTCTTTGTCGGACAGATTTTTCCCACAAATGACCAGGAAACCAGATTACGTAAGCCGTGTCAGCTGTACCCTTTGTAAAAGTCAGCGTAGCTCGAGAACGGCATTTTCGGTGTTCTTTACCTTGCCCAGGAAGCAGCGCACACTCGAGTCAAGGACGTCGTAAAATGGCCCTCGATCAAGTTTTCACCGAGAACCATGTTATGATGTCCTTAACAATTATAAGGATAAGGATAAGATTTTATACAGTCCATGAGGGTAACCTCACAGAAATTCACAGAGGAGCAATGCCGTATCCCAGTCTGCCTTACCCAATTTGCCGCATCCCAGCCTGCTGCTTTGTGTGTGTTAGTGCGTGTGTATTTGTGTTTGTGAGGCAGGGAAGGAGAGAGAGAGAGAGAGAGAGAGAGAGGGGGAGAGAGGGGGAGAGAGAGAGAGAGAGAGAAGGGGAGACATGGACATTTTTATCTATGCCTATACAATTTTGCAAGGAAAGACCCTTTTGTCAATCGTGGGATCTTTAACGTGCACACCCCCAATGTAGTGTACACGAAGGGACCTCGGTTTTTCGTCTCATCCGAAAGACTAGCACTTGAACCCACCACCTAGGTTAGGAAAGGGGGGAGAAAATTGCGGCCTGACCCAGGCCTGAACACGCAACCTCTCGCTTCCGAGCGCAAGTGCGTTACCACTCGGCCACCCGGCCGGCCACCCATGTGTTAGTCGGCTTAGAATATGCGCGCAGGTTTCAAAGTTTTGATCCATTCGATTATCTCAACAGACATCCTTTGATTGTAAAGTTGAATGTGGGCACATGATGGTTGAAAATACTTAACTTGAAAGTTTCCCGCTGTGGTAGATTTTTATGGTGGTTGTCACACAGGCAGCGACGGCTTTACTGGTCGGACCCAGTTGTGCGTTACCTCGCTTTTGCCTTTAATGACTGACTGACTGGCTGACTTTGGGGATTAACGTCCTCTTAGGTAACTAGGATCTATTTGGGAACATTTACTGTGATACTGTAAGAGGAGCAAGAAAAGAAAAGAAAAAAGATTTTTTTTAAAAATAGGGGATGAGGGGGGGGGGGGTAGATGGGGGGAGGGATGAGACCATGGAACTAGTTTTTAGAAGTTATGCAATAAAACATTTAAACATTGTAGGCTCAGACCACTTCGCCGTATTTAATCTTAGACACCGTACGTTATTAGACGCGAAAGTGCAATACTTAATGATCCGCTCAAAGCACTGTTGAAGCAACAATATGTCTTTTGGTCGCAGATAAGGACATACTCTATCAAAACATGTGAATATACGTCTCAAGCATGACTAAACGCCCCGAAGGGCTCCGTCTTGTAACTCTATTTTTGATATCGTTTTTTAAATGTCAGCAATTTGCAATGAGGTCACCCATCATAAAATAAGGTTATTAATTATTTCCATACGCCATCTAAGTGAAACGGAGGCATTTTGTATCGCTGATTTTATTTACAAACTGCTCTTGCAGCGGATCATTTGATCGGAACTAAATAAGTACAGTGAAAATAGGTAAATAAATATATAGATGGATAAATCAGAAAACAAGATTGCAAAACATAAACACGTTCATAAAAGATGTTAGTTTCCACTATTGCCGTAAACAGGTTCTCTGAAAAAACATTGAAAGTCAAATACTGTTTTCGCCTCTGTTTCTTCTTGTTGTTGATTTTTTACATTAATTTTAGTCAAGTCTTGTAGATTTTATCTTTGAAATATTTGTTTTGTGTTTCGTAACAGAATTAACTATGGTATTGTGTTGCTTAGTACTTGATGCATGAATTGGCGTCTCGCAGAATTAAACGCCGCTGAGGAAGGCCTGGCAACAGGTCGAAAAGTTGGGCTGCCACTTGAAATTCTTTGTTAGGCTTTTCTTTTCCTTGATTTTGTTGACATCTCTCTCTCTCTCTCTTTCTCTGTGTATGTGTGTCTCTCTCTCTCTCTCTCTCTCTCTCTCTCTCTCTCTCTCTCTCTCTCTCTCTTTCTCTCTCTCTCTTTCTCTCTCTCTCTCCCCTTCTCTCTCTCTCTCTCTCCCCCTCTCTCCCCCTCTCTCTCTGTCTTTCTCTCTCTCTCCCTTTTCTCTCTCTCTCTCTCTCTCTCTCTCTCTCTCTCTCTCTCTCTCTCTCTCTCTCTCCTTCCCTGCCTCACAAACACAAATACACACGCACTAACACACACAAAGCAGCAGGCTGGGATGCGGCAAATTGGGTAAAGCAGACTGGGATACGGCAAGTTGGGAGAGGCAGGATGGGATGCCGCCAACGCATCTAGCAGTGCAAATTCTACAGGGGGGGGGGGGGGGCGTTCTTTTAAATCAAGTTTTGCCCAGTTTTGATTTTGCCGGTTTTGGTAATCCTACATTCCTCCGTGCGACAGCGGACTAAATGCGCATTTAAAACTATTTAGATGTTTTGCTTAAATTTTGACTTGGAGCGAATTAAATTAAAACATCTTGTTCGTTGTGCTTTTGTTTTAAATTAAAGAGTATTCCATTTCTAAATTAAATATCACTTGCCTGTTAGCTCTTTATTGTTGTTGCAATAGTTGTATATACTTGGAAGAAAAAAAAGGCATACAACGAGACAGTTATGGTAGCCAAAGAAGCAAATATGAATAAGAGACCTTCCTCCGTTTTTACGTTTTACTGACAGATGACTCAATTCGTCATCAATGACTTGTTATTGGCGCCACAAAGCCAAGAACTCATCCTTTTTCCTCCGGCGAGTATGACTCCAGGGCGTAACTCCACACACTCAGATTTGTTCAAGTGGTCTGTATTCCCAATGGGTAGGGAGGGGGGCATGAAACCTGCTTAAGTGTGCCAGGTAACGTGTCACTATTTCAAGAAAACAAAACACCACAAAAGCTTCTTGTGTGATTAAAGAATTACTCAAGCGAGCGATAAGTGTGTGATCACATCCGTTCTATACCCCAGGACAGCTTTAGAGATTGCGTCATACTCATTCAGCTATTTCCTTGTTCATGATCGAAAAGAATGGAAAGCTCCAAAACTAAAACAATCTTTGGAACTTTAAGCAAAGGGTTCTCTGAAGTTTCAACAATCATTTCAAGATATTGCCTTGACCGGGGAAAGATAACATAGATGGGTAAAAGCCGGCAAATATTTCATGAACTGATACACGTAAAATTGACGGGTGTAAGCCAGCAAATATTGTATGGACTATAAAAGCCTAAAAAGGAAGAACAATGTTCTTGTTACGGCGATGACCTTAAAGGTTATCTCACAGAATGTTGTTTGAAACCCAACAGAAACAAATAAAAACAAAAACAAAAAGGTCAGACATTTAACGTAAGAGTTTAGAATAGGATGCTTCGAAAAACTTATTGAATTAGTTATACATGTATACATCTGTTGAAGGCTTCTCGGTACCGTAAATATAAAAGAAGGCGAACATTCAAAGAACTATTGAGGTAGGGGTCCAAATCAAAAGTAACGAAATTGCCTTACTTTTGTTCTTAACCAATATACATTCAACATTTAATATACATGCCAAGCGTTTCAAGGGTGCTGCCAATTGTTTCTTTCAGCATTTGTTGAACATTTATTAACACTGTTTCTACAAGTAGACCCAAATTGATTTAGTCTTAAATTCCAACACAACGGGTTTTTTCTATACTGCATTTTACGTTTGACAAGAAACCTGATTTAGACCACCCAGATACGGTATTTGCAAAATATTTATCTCTTTTATATCATTTTTCAAAATTGTTGTTTATGAAATCGAAAATCACATCGAAAAATGTCACTATTCGATGTTCCCTCACTAATCTGGGTGTGAAGGGTTTTCTTGAAGCAGACACCGGGGCTTGCTAAACGATTGCCGCTTAAGCGGAGGGGAGTCAAGCGTGATTAAGTGCCTGGCCTGCCAATTGACACCTACCGGCGAAAACACACAATAGGCCACAAGGAAGTTTTCTTTTGTCGGAGAACAAGGAAGAGGCATGCTGGCTGTCTCTGGATCATAATTATGTAGACTATCTTTGAATATGTCCGAGTTTGTTTATGTTTGAGAAGGAGTACGCACAAGACAGACAGACAAGCAAATAACATATAGACACTAAACAATCTAAGTAGTAAATGGATTTATGCTGATCTGTATGTGAGCAGCACACGTCTTCAGATGTCTATAAAAAGATGTATGAGCAACTGCAGAACTAAAACATGCAGAATATTATGAAGCATCGATTGGAGATAACTATTGCGAGCATGACCAAAATGTGAAATCATGTTTTTGACAGTTTTGAACTGCCAAAATGAAGTGAGGAAATGGAGTTTATCTTTTAAGCATTGCAAGGGGTTCTAGAACTGTCCGAGGGGGTATTGGGAGATAAGTGTTACCATACATGGTGTACCTCAATCAACATTAGACATTCAGTGACTTTAAAACAGCCCTTACAGGCATGATCAGCGCGTTTTCCATGGATGATTGCGTTCATGTCTTTGATGAATTTGTCTCGACATTGCGCGTGTGTAACTTCACAACGAAGGGGTTAATTTGTCCAGTACTTTGAGTTTAAGAAATAATTGTTATGGTCATATTTGTTGTGCAAAAACTTCAGTTCGACCATTTTACACAGTTTTGAATGTTTATTTATTTATTTATTTATTTATTTATTTATTTATTAATGAGATTTCTATAGCGCATAACGAAAAGCACTATGCGCTTTACAATATCACTAAGTATAAGCACACGCAAACATACTCTGATTAAATAGAACTTAGTTTAGCAAGACATACTAAGAACACTAAACATTTGAGTTCATATAAAAATTGAGAACTAAATTAAATACTGGACAAGCGATTTAAATAAGCTTAAGGCCTACACCAACTGCAATGGGCTAATTCAAATACAAAAGTTTAGTTAACTATAAAAGGCAGTGCATAAAACTCCATAATCCTAAGAGGGTCAAACAAATAAGAAACATAAGACTAGATAGTGTCTGTAAAAGAAGCCGACATTTACCCTTTTCTCCAACATTTGTTCCAAAACACACCTCCGAATGATTGTCGATGACTCGAAAGCTTTCCTATCTTGTGATTGCCTTGAACCTAGCTACAACTGCTTTGTGTTTAATAACTATCATCATGTATTGAATCCCGTGCTCTTTCTTCGGCGGAGGTGGGAAGGGGGGGGGGGGTTTAGATATTTTGCTGGTAGTATTTTTTTCGACCGAGTTATCTATATTCGTTGGGCAGTTTTCTTTGTCGGACAGATTTTTCACACAAATGACCAGGAAACCAGATTACGTAAGCCGTGTCAGCTGTACCCTTTGTAAAAGTCAACGTAGCTCGAGAACGGCATTGAAGTATTGGTGTTCTTTACCTTGCCCAAGAAGCAGCGCATATGAGAATACGTCACACACTCGAGTCAAGGACGTCGTAAAATGGCCCTCGGTCAAGTTTTCACCGAGAACCATTTTATGATGTCCTTAACAATTATGTGTTAGTCGGCTTAGAATATGCGCGCAGGTTTCAAAGTTTTGATCCATTCGATTATCTCAACAGACATCCTTTGATTGTACAGTTGAATGTGGGCACATGATGGTTGAAAATACTTAACTTGAAAGTTTCCCGCTGTGGTAGATTTTTATGGTGGTTGTCACACAGGCAGCGACGGCTTTACTGGTCGGACCCAGTTGTGCGTTACCTCGCTTTTGCCTTTAATGACTGACTGACTGGCTGACTTTGGGGATTAACGTCCTCTGAGGTAACTAGGATCTATTTGGGAACATTTACCGTGATACTGTAAGAGGAGCAAGAAAAGAAAAGAAAAAAGATTTAAAACAAAATAGGGGATGATGGGTAGTAGATGGGGGGGTAGATGGGGGGAGGGATGAGACCATGGAACTAGTTTTTAGAAGTTATGCAATCAAACATTTCAATCAATCAATGAGTCTTATATCGCGCATATTCCGTGGGTACAGTTCTAGGCGCTCTGCAGTGATGCCGTGTGAGATGAAATTTTATACGGCCAGTAGATTGCAGCCATTTCGGCGCATATTTACCTTTCACGGCCTATTATTCCAAGTCACACGGGTATAGGTAGACAATTATTAACTGTGCCTAAGCAATTTTGCCAGGAAAGACCCTTTTGTCAATCGTGGGATCTTTAACGTGCACACCCAATGTAGTGTACACATTTAAACATTGTAGGCTCAGACCACTTCGCCGTATTTAATTTTAGACACCGTACGTTATTAGACGCGAAAGTGCAATACTTAATGATCCGCTCAAAGCACTGTTGAAGCAACAATTTGTCTTTTGGTCGCAGATAAGGACATACTCTATCAAAACATGTGAATATATATCTCAAGCATGACTAAACGGCCCGAAGGGCTCCGTCTAGTAACTCTATTTTTGATATCGTTTTTTAAATTTCAGCAATTTGCAATGAGGTCACCCATCATAAAATAAGGTTATTAATTATTTCCATACGCCATCTAAGTGAAACGGAGGCATTTTGTATCGCTGATTTTATTTACAAACTGCTCTTGCAGCGGATCATTTGATCGGAACTAAATAAGTAAAGTGAAAATAGGTAAATAAATATATAGATGTATAAATCAGAAAACAAGATTGCAAAACATAAACACGTTCATAAAAGATGTTAGTTTCCACTATTTCCGTAAACAAGTTCTCTGCAAAAACATTGAAAGTCAAATACTGTTTTCGCCTCTGTTTCTTCTTGTTGATTTTTTACATTAATTTTAGTCAAGTCTTGTAGATTTTATCTTTGAAATATTTGCTTTGTGTTTCGTAACAGAATTAACTATAGTATTGTGTTGCTTAGTACTTGATGCATGAATTGGCGTCTCGCAGAATTAAACGCCGCTGAGGAAGGCCTGGCAACAGGTCGAAAAGTTGGGCTGCCACTTGAAATTCTTTGTTAGGCTTTTCTTTTCCTTGATTTTGTTGACATCTCTCTCTCTCTCTCTCTTTCTCTGTGTATGTGTGTGTGTGTCTCTCTCTCTCTCTCTCTCTTTCTCTCTCTCTCCCCCTTTCTCTCTCTCCCCCCTCTCTCTCTCTTTCTCTCTCTCTCCCCCTCTCTCTCTCTTTCTCTCTCTCTCCCCCTCTCTCTCTCTTTCTCTCTCTCTCCCCCTCTCTCTCTCTATTTTCTCTCTCTCTCTTTCTCTCTCTCAGTCACTCTCTCTCTCTCTCTCTCTCTCTCTCTCTCTCTCTCTCTTTCCCTGCCTCACAAACACAAATACACACGCACTAACACACACAAAGCAGCAGGCCGGGATGCGGCAAATTGGGTAAGGCAGACTGGGAATCGGCAAGTTGGGAGAGGCAGGATGGGATGCCGCCAACGCATCTAGCAGTGCAAATTCTACAGGGGGGGGGGGGGGGGCGTTCTTTTAAATCAAGTTTTGCCCAGTTTTGATTTTGCCGGTTTTGGTAATCCTACATTCCTCCGTGCGACAGCGGACTAAATGCGCATTTAAAACTATTTAGATGTTTTGCTTAAATTTTGACTTGGAGCGAAATAGATTAAAACATCTTGTTCGTTGTGCTTTTGTTTTAAATTAAAGCGTATTTCATTTCTAAATTGAATATCACTTGCCTGTTAACTCTTTATTGTTGTTGCAATAGTTGTATATACTTGGAAGAAAAAAAAGGCATACAACGAGACAGTTATGGTAGCCTGATTTAGACCACCCACATACGGTATTTGCAAAATATTTATCTCTTTTATATTATTTTTCAAAATTGTTGTTTATGAAATCGAAAAATCACATCGAAAAATGTCACTATTCGATGTTCCCTCACTTAATCTGGGTGTGAAGGGCTTTCTTGAAGCAGACACCGGCGCTTGCTAAACGATTGCCGCTTGAGCGGAGGGGAGTCAAGCGTGATTAAGTGCCTGGTCTGCCAATTGACACCTACCGGCGAAAACACATAATAGGCCACAGTTTCTCTATTTTTCACATAACGTTTCACTCTTAAAGTTTTTAACAAAAGGTGGTTCTTAATTTTAACATCTTTTTTGAAATAATATATGAATTAAAGATTATGCTTTTAATGGACACATTTTTCACACACATGACCAGGAAACCGGATTACGTAAGCCGTGTCAGCTGCAACCTTTGTAAAAGTCAACGTAACTCGACAACGGCATTGAAGTACTTTCGGTGTTCTTTACATTGTCCAAGAAGCAATGCACATGAGTATACTTGACACACTCGGGTTGTGCTTGGTTTGGCCATAAACACTATCTAGTCAAGGACGTCGTAAAATGGCCCTCGGTGAAGTTTTCACCGAGAACCATTTTATGATGTCCTTGACTATTATGTGTTAGTCGGCTTATAATATGCGCGCAGGTTTGAAAGTTTTGAACCATTCGATTATCTCAACAGACATCCTTTGATGTAGTGGAGTAGTGGTAGGTGTCATGAAATGGGATATAAGTCTGTGATAAAGGTGATGTTTATTATTATGAAAATGTTCGTGCCACCCACGCGCTTTTTCACGCTAGAAGCCAACAAAAAAGTTTATTTCATGTTGATTAATCACATTACTTATGAAAGTCTTATGTTTTCTCGTGCGCGCGTGTGCGTGTGTGTGTGTGGGAAAATATTAAACAGCTGTGCTTTCATGTTACCATTCAGAGAGTGCTTTGATCATAATTAAGCTTTAAGCCCGCGTGAGAAACAGACGATACTTCTGCACGTATGGTTTGATATCTGCCGGGAACACTTTTTATGACTTGTATAATTTGACTGATTAGGCAAAGGGATTACACGAAACCGACTCAAGCCTTGTTGAATGTCAAAGAATTCAAGCATGCCGAAGTGTCTGTACGGGCCTGAGGAAAAGCACCTTCGGTAACCGTTTCATGTCCAATCCTAAAACGTGTATGGGAATACTTTAAGCATAACATTCGGGTGGTTTTTTCCGAATAGAAAATATATAATACATCCATGCGATTTTATGGAATAACTCTGTTAAGTGTTTTTGTTATTGTTGCCAGAACAGCATGATCATATTCTGTAATATAAAATCGGTTATTGTCAGTTTGTTTGTTTCCTTTTGTACACAGCGAAAACAAAATCGAATAGAAATTATACATCCATGCATTTTTCATGGAATAACTCCCTGAAGTGGTGTTGTTGTTGTTGTTGTTGTTGTTGTTGTTGTTGTTGTTGTTGTTGTTGTTGTTGTTGTTGCGAGAACAGCTTGATAATATTCTGTGAGATAAAATCGGTTTTTGTTATCTGGAACGCCGAAGAAGAAGAAGAAGGTTTTTGTTAGTTTGTTTTATTTTGTACAATAAAGATATTAAACATTTTTCGCCAAGATTTCATGGTCTCGCCTAGGTGACAATGGCCGCAAGCATAAACGTTGTTTTGACCACGACTTGAATGTATGTAAATTTCTATTTGTGTCCCCAGAATAAGATTCTATTTGGGACATGAGGTGGTTGTACGCTAAGAAAAAGCTGGGTGTGTGGGGGTGGGGCCGGGAGGATGACGGGAGTGGGGCTGTACAAGTTAAAAGTTGCGTTGATAAAAGTTATAAGCGTTTGGTATTGGGCGTTGAGAATCATCCAATACAATTGACACTGGACATTTGAAGACGCAACAGTGGTCGACACGGGGAGCATCATAAACACCGCCCAATTGGATTGCATGACTTGACCGTCCTGCAGTGATGTCGTTCTCGTCGGCTATTGGTCAGTGGATTTTGAGAGCGCACGTGCCGGACAATTAAGGTGTTCATATGATTGGTTAATACACTGACACGGTTCTCACCCCTTTGAGAGGTCGTGGCCTACATAAAGTTAGTTCGTTTCGCAAATTAGCAAAAGTCCTCAAAAAAGTCGATAGTCACAGAGACTTTGTGTTCATAACAACCCAAAAACCAGAAAAAAAAAGACCTGAGAGGCTACCTGGAGCTCTGCCTCACCTCTATGGTGACTGCTAGGCAGAAGCAGAGCCCCGAGGCTCTCATCAACTTATTAACGGATACCTACTGTTTTGTGACAAAAAATAAAGTGTCCGTCCCTAAACCAGACACCTATCTCATGGCCCTCAGCGCTCTCGCGGGGAGCAGAGATCTGTCGTCTGAGGAAATTCTCACAATTAAAAAATCACTGTAAGTCCCTTGTAATTCTGGACTCCCTAAATGGGGGGCAAAATAAAATAAATCCAGCATAAATATATGATCGTCATTTGTCAACGGTATTAACTTAAACAAAGGGGACACACAGCTCACAGGGAGGGAAGGGCATTGCCCCACCTCGCGGGCGTGTGCGTGTTTTTTTTTTTTTTTTTTTTTTCCTGATGGTTTTAAACTCCTGTTTTCGGATTACACAATAAACATAAAAACATGATTATATAAACGAGAGGATAGCTGTTTCCTCTCTCAGTTAATACTGCTAATGTGACGTCGCCTCCCCTGCGACTATTGTAGTGGCGGGGAGGTCGACGGACAACGCAGATAGATCTTTTTTATCCTATTTAAAATTAACAAATGCCGCATAGCAACTCATGCGTGCGTCAATGAAATGATGTATCCAAATGTTACTACCCTATAGAAGATCAGTATTACGTTTTGCGCATGTTCTTTATATTTTTCTCACAATGTTGTCACTTTTAAACCTTCTAACAGGTGGTCCTGAGTTTTATCTTTTTCTTAACGAAACTAAAATTGAATTAAAAATCCATGTTTTTAATGGTCCTTCCCCTAGGAAGTCAACGCATATAAAGGAAAAATTATCCCCGAGTATATTTCTCATTGCCCCACCCCCCCTCCCTTATTCATGGAGAGCGGGGCCGGGGTCCTATCACGGTCGGGATTGCTTGGTCTTGCCCTTTTCGTTCCCTCCTTTTCTTCTTTTAGCGTATCATCAACTCATGTCCCTAAAAGGAAAATTTCCTGTGAGGACGTAAAGGACCCCCTTTTTTTTTTTACAAATTAGCAATTGTCCGGTCAGACATCATATGGTGCTGGTGTTAAATCTGTCAGTTTGCAAGAGAGATAATTCGAGTTTGTGAGACTTGTTGCATACAGTGGTAAATACCTGATTTTGATGACTTTGGTGATCTTTCTCAGACGGGAGGAATAGCAGAAAGGCAAGAAAATAAAAGTGAGTGATTTTGATTCTATTGATTGTGCCTATGATTAGGTTAGATTGAATAGATTAGATTGTGCAAGCAGGATTCCACCATGGAATACATTTAATTTATATGAGGGTTAACGTTGTCTGCACCATCTCAGAAAAACTATCATATTTTCGACCTAAATCTGTGGATCTAAAAACATCATCTCGGTTATAATGTAGTATATAACAGCCTAAAGCATGTCACATTTATAGAACAAAACAAAAAAAAATTTCGCTAGTATCGTGTACACTACATTGGGGTGTGCACGTTAAAGATCCCACGATTGACAAAAGGGTCTTTCCTGGCAAAATTGTATAGGCATATATAAAAATGTCTACTAAAATACCCGTGTGACTTGGAATAATAGGCCGTGAAAAGTAGGATATGCGCCGAAATGGTTGCGATCTGCTGGCCGATGTGAATGCGTGATGTATTGTGTAAAAAAACAAATCCATCTCACACGGAATAAATAAATCCCTGCGCCTTGAATATGTGCGCGATATAAATTGCATGCATAAAATAAAAAATGAAAAAGATAAACAAGTCGCGTAAGGCGAAAATACAATATTTAGTCAAGTAGCTGTCGAACTCACAGAATGAAACTGAACGCAGCAAGACCGTATACTCGTAGCATCGTCACTCCACCGCCCGTGGCAAAGGCAGTGCACGTGGAATTGACAAGAAGAGCGGGGTATTCGTTGCGCTGAGAAGGATAGCACGCTTTTCTGTGCCTCTCTTCGTTTTAACTTTCTGAGCGTGTTTTTAATCCAAACATATCATATCTATATATTTTTGGAATCAGGAACCGACAAGGAATAAGATGAAAGTGTTTTTAAATTGATTTCGAAAAAAAAAATTTGATAATAATTTTTATATATTTAATTTTCAGAGCTTGTTTTTAATCCGAATATAACATATTTATATGTTTTTGGAATCAGCAAATGATGGAGAATAAGATAAACGTAAATTTGGATCGTTTTATAAATTTTTATTTTTTTTTACAATTTTCAGAGACCAAAGTCATTAATTAATTTTTAAGCCACCAAGCTGAAATGCAATACCGAAGTCCGGGCTTCGTCGAAGAGTACTTGACCAAAATTTCAACCAATTTGGTTGAAAAATGAGGGCGTGACAGTGCCGCCTCAACTTTCACGAAAAGCCGGATATGACGTCATCAAAGACATTTATCAAAAAAATGAAAGAAACGTTCGGGGATTTCATACCCAGGAACTCTCATGTCAAATTTCATAAAGATCGGTCAAGTAGTTTAGTCTGAATTGCTCTACACACACACACACACGCACGCACACACACACACACACACACACACACGCACGCACATACACCACGACCCTCGTTTCGATTCCCCCTCGATGTTAAAATATTTAGTCAAAACTTGACTAAATATAAAAAAAAAGATAAATAAATCCCTGCGCTTAGAACTGTACCCACGGAATACGCGCGATATAAGCCTCATATTGATTGATTGATTGATTGATAGTATTTTGCGTGTGATATTTTCCGAGTGTGATAAAACAAGTTAGAATGACAATAAATCGGAAAGACTTAGTTAGGGCATAGATGTGTAGGGTTAGGGTGGGTGGCCGAGTGGTAACGCACTTGCGCTCGGAAGCGAGAGGTTGCGAGTTCGACCCTGGGTCAGGGCGTTAGCAATTTTCTCCCCCCTTTCCTAACCTAGGTGGTGGGTTCAAGTGCTAGTCTTTCGGATGAGACGAAAAACCGAGGTCCCTTCGTGTACACTACATTGGGGTGTGCACGTTAAAGATCCCACGATTGACAAAAGGGTCTTTCCTGGCAAAATTGTATAGGCATATATAAAAATGTCCACCAAAATACCCGTGTGACTTGGAATAATAGGCCGTGAAAAGTAGGATATGCGCCGAAATGGCTGCAATCTGCTGGCCGATGTGAATGCGTGATGTATTGTGTAAAAAAATTCCATCTCACACGGCATAAATAAATCCCTGCGCCTTGAATATGTGCGCGATATAAATTGCATAAAATAAAAATAAAATAAAAAATAAATAAATCCCTGCGCTTAGAACTGTACCCACGGAATACGCGCGTTATAAGCCTCATATTGATTGATTGATTGAAAGACTTAGTTATTGTACAGTAACAACATGTCATTTAATTACTTGATTTTGGGATAGTTTCGGAGCAGTTTTGAAAAAATTATTGCATGGGTTCAGTCTCGTTTTCACGTCCAAATCGTCAGAAAACTTTCCAAAATATAAGACAAATTCTGCAGAGCAGCTGAGCTTCTCTTCACACAACTTTTCTGTCGGTGTCTGTGTGTCTGTTTATCTTTCTCTCTATGTCTCTGTTTCTCTGTCTCTCTCTTTCTCTGGCTCTCTCTCTCTCTCTTTGTCTGTCTGTCTGTTTGTTTCTTTTTTGTCTCTCTTTCTGTCTGTCTGTCTGTCTGTCTGTAAAGCTGTCTGTCTGTAAAGCTGTCATAACTGTTCCTTTTATTTCTATCTCTTTCGTTGTTTTTGATTAGAATTTTGACTGTCTGCGGGATGAAAAAAAGAGCATTTTAGCATTTCTTATTCTGTTAGTGTTAAGATAAAGATCAATTCAATTCAATTTAATTCAATTCAATTCAATACAATTCTCTCTCCCTCATTCTCATAAATCAGACTCAGTGTTTGTGTTATACTGCCTTGCTCTGCTGAGTGTGTGTGTCATACCGCTTTGCTCTGCTGAGTGTGTGTGTTTGTGTTAATTACGGTCTGTCTGTATATTCTTGTGTCTGTCCGTCTGTCACTCAAGGGTAAACCGGCACGGTTAGCCTAGTGGTAAGGCGTCCGCCCCGTGATCGGGAGGTCGTGGGTTCGAACCTCAGCCGGTGTCACGATTTCATCTTTCGCCTGTGTACATATTTCCCCCTCGATATTTACTCGAGACTTAAATGGTGTTTCCTGGTAAAATTAAGAAGGGAAATTATTTATGGACGAAAAGCATGTCAGTTTCTTGCATGTGAAGAAAATTGGTTGTGAAATTAAATAGATTTCACTCCCAAAATCGAATTCTTCGAAAACATGTACCGAGTGGTTACGTCCCTTGAGTAAGAAGGGAAACATTTTAGGATGAATCAAATTTCTAAGTTAAATAAAATAATTGGTTGGACAAATTTGGCCCCATGAATGTAAGGTACACAAGGTCGCTCATCAGTACTATCGAAGGGTGTTTTTTTTGTTCAGTGTAGAGTTTATACTAGATCAACGAGGCCGAAAATCGAAATATCAACACGGCGAAAGATAAAAACGTCACACCGGGTCATACCTAAGACTTTAAAATTGGCAATCTAGTGGCTGATCCACATCCCATTTTGGTGCAATCCCATTTTTGCCGCCGTCCCATTTTTTGCCCCATCCCATTTTCGCGACATTTCACAAGCCAAGCGTCATTTTATAAAATTTATAATTTTGAATGATTAATGAGATGAGGATGATTATAATGATGATGCTATGGATTTCCAATTTGGATTGAGACTACGTGACAGGGCATTTTACTAACATGTCATAACAAAAGCGCGACATCCCATTTTGACACCATATCCCATTTGGCCGCCATGCCGTTTCACCGTATTCCATTTATCCCCCATCCCATTGTCGCGACATTTCACAAGCCAAGCGTCATTTTACTACCGTGTCATAACAATAGCGCGTCATCCCATTTTGACACCATCCCATTTGGCCGCCATCACATTTTTTATTTATTCTTCTTGCCAAGCCTCACTATACTACTATACTGCGTTATTCAACTAGGAAGACATTCCGTTTACGCCAAATTCCATTTTTGCCACAATCCAAAATGTCGCGAAAAAGATATGGCGGCAAAATGGGATGACGGCAAAACGGCATGGCGACAAAATGGAATGTGGCGCTAGTGGTTTGACACGGTGGTAAAATGACACATGGCCTAAGAAATGTCGCAAAAATGGGATGGGGGCAAAATGGGATAACGGCCAAACGGGATTGCGCCAAAATGGGACGTGGAGCTAATGGTACATGACATGGTGGTAAAATAACACTTGGCCTGTAAAATGTCGCAAAAATGGGATGGGGGCGAAATGGGCTAACGGCGAAACGGGATTGCGCCAAAATGGGATGTGGAGCTAATGGTACATGATATGGTGGTAAAATGACACTTGGCCTGAGAAATGTCGCCAAAATGGGATGGGGGCGAATTGGGATAACGGCGAAACAGGACTAATAGATCCCTTGACTTGGGGTAGTGCGACTCTGTCACTGCTAGCTTTCCACTCGGAGGAAGCGACCGGAATTTCCCAGCGATGGGACATCCTAGTAATGAATTTTTTTTTTTTTAATTCTTAAAATTAACAGAGTCGCGCTACCCCAAAAGTCTAGGAATTTCGTGTTTGTCCCTTGACTTTGGAGATGACAAGAAAATATCGGGCGCAAAAACGTGATTTGTAAAATTTTTCACAACATATGTCGCCTCGCGCCATGTATGTGATGAAACCATTCATATAGCTCTGCGGGAGCTCTGCACTTTTGGACGTCCCCATTTCACTGCTGTACAGCAAACATCGTCCCCAAATACCTGTTTGTTTCTAAAAAATCACGCTGGAGGTTGCATTTTATGTAATAACCTCCTGAAATGAGTTTTGACACTTTAGAATGGCATGTAAAATGACACATGGCCTAAGAAATGTCGCAAAAATGGGATGGGGGCAAAATGGGATAACGGCCAAACGGGATTGCGCCAAAATGGGACGTGGAGCTAATGGTACATGACATGGTGGTAAAATGACACTTGGCCTGTAAAATGTCGCAAAAATGGGATGGGGGCGAAATGGGCTAACGGCGAAACGGGATTGCGCCAAAATGGGATGTGGAGCTAATGGTACATGATATGGTGGTAAAATGACACTTGGCCTGAGAAATGTCGCCAAAATGGGATGGGGGCGAATTGGGATAACGGCGAAACAGGACTAATAGATCCCTTGACTTGGGGTAGTGCGACTCTGTCACTGCTAGCTTTCCACTCGGAGGAAGCGACCGGAATTTCCCAACGATGGGACATCCTAGTAATGAATTTTTTTTTTTTTTAATTCTTAAAATTAACAGAGTCGCGCTACCCCAAAAGTCAAGGAATTTCGTGTTTGTCCCTTGACTTTGGAGATGACAAGAAAATACCGGGCGCAAAAACGTGATTTGTAAAATTTTTCACAACATATGTCGCCTCGCGCCATGTATGTGATGAAACCATTCATATAGCTCTGCGGGAGCTCTGCACTTTTGGACGACCCCATTTCACTGCTGTACAGCTAACATCGTCCCCAAATACCTGTTTGTTTCTAAAAAATCACGCTGGAGGTTGCATTTTATGTAATAACCTCCTGAAATGAGTTTTGACACTTTAGAATGGCATTTAACGCTCATTGAAGTTTTAACAAACTTTCTAACACCTAAAACATTCATAGCACCGATAACGTAATTGTAGCTCTGCACTTTGTGTACACATACGTCCCCATTTCACTGCTGTACAGCAAACATCGTCCCCAAATGCCTGTTTTTCTAAGAATCACGCTGGAGGTTGCATTTTATGTAATAACCTCCTGAAATGAGTTTTCACACTTTAAAATGGCATTTAACGCTCATTGAAGTTTTAAGAAACTTTCTAACACGTAAAACAAAAGAGACCCCAAATGCCTGTGTTTTGAGCAAGATGGCATTTTGATACACAGCCGACCCCAAATGACTGTAAAACCACCTATGTGTGTGTGTGTGTGTGTGTGAATGTGAGCGAGTGAGCAAGCTTTTTTTGGTGTGCATGCTGTACAGTAAAACCTGTCAAATAAGGACACCCTTGGGACCAGACAAAAGTGTCCTTATTCTGCAGGTGTCCTTATTAGACAGGTGCAAGTAAACGCGACAAAGTCAAGTTGAGAGAGAGAGAGAGAGAGAGTACTGCACATGTACATGTACATTTATAAGAAAAACAGAAGCTGTTTAGATTAAATAGAGAAACATTTAATATTGACTGTTGTAAAACAAGTTTCAGGCATGGTACTCTCAAAAACAAAAATCCGAAAAAAAAAGAAAAAAAAATCTGCTGATTGACTTGAGATTATTATTTTTTTCTTACTCAAGCCTTGTTATCTTTCACTTATATCCCTCTCAGCTTCAAGGAGAGGGCACTAAACACATTTGAATTAGTAAAAAGTCGCCTGAGCGGCCCCCTGGACCCCCGGCTTTATTTCAGCTGAAACTGCCATTCCTTCAGTACCATGCCTGAGTTTAAAAACTTGTGATAATGCATGTTTCAGCTACTAGGTACTGCCCTGCCTTTGATCTGGCCGCACAAACAGATTTCCACTCTGTTAAACTCGGTCACTGACCGGTCACTGACCCCCATGCAGGAAGTGTTTCCTCTCTCAGATATGACAGGGGAACCACCTCTCATGGCAAAAACTGGGTCATTGACCCCTGGGAAGAAGGTCGTGTCTTTTAACAAGGCCACCCAGCTATCACAATGCCTTTGATCTGGCCGCACACACTTATTATGGACCCAAAATACGTGTCCGCGTCCGTAATGCCGAGGTGGCCGTAACGTACAGGTGTTTTACAGTGTAAAGCAGTCCGTGCCGAGACTGACTGTCCGTATTCTGCGAGTGTCCGCTAAGTCCAGTGACCGTATTTGACAGTTTTCACTGTAATTGGGAGTGTGTGTATGCATTGTTTGTAACTCGGGACAAACAATTTTCCTAATGTACTGCACATGTTTAAAATAACTATGTTTTATGTCTTCCCTAACTTTTAAACTGTGTCTCTAAGGTGTGAAAAACATTCCTCAGTGTGGAATTTGGAGATACATGTATGTATTTTGAGTTTAATAAAACTATCAATGGTTTCAAAACAAATTGTGTGCGTTTTTGCCTTTTCCTCAGTTTGCATGTTTTGACATTTGGGAACAAAATGATTTCAAATCTACTGGTTAGATTTCTGTGAAATTCTGCATACTTGTACTTTTACATACTATCTACAGAGTTACCATTTGAATAATGAATCGGAAAAGAAATGTTGGCTTTACGAATTTGTTAATATTAAATTTTACGCAAAATTTCAACATTATGATAAAAAAAATGTTTTAAACAATTGTAATACTCACAAAAAAAGCAATAGTAAATCTGTAGATATGATCTAAATCTATATTTATGCAAAATATTGGACAGAAATCGAGCATTTGGATATGGAAAAAACGGTTCCTAAAATCCAATATGGCTGCTGTTTACTTTCCTGTTTCTATAGCAACGACATACACAATTAACAAACACGTTAACGTTTTTTAATTCAGAGACCATCAGTATTATAACAAAAGCGACACAAACAGTGCTGATCATCATATATGGAAAATAGCAATTTGGCCCTCACATGGCCTTAAAGTGCCAAAACGCGACTTTTCGCCCAGTGCTCCGTATCGCCGAGACTAATAGACTTCCTTGAGGCTTTTGACGTCACTAGTTAGACGCGACTTCACGGGATATGCCCCTTCACTAAAAATAGTAACATTTTGCGCACAGCATTATAATGCTGCGTCGCCCAAAATAAATAACGGTTTTGGGTGTGACGAAAAAAAGAACAGGGCCGGAGTGTTATGTTAATTATGAGCAGTTCTTCCACACCCATTTAAAAAATATGACACTACCAACATGTTCCCGCATATTGAGCCAGAATTTTTTGTTTGGGCAAATCGACGTTGCAGTTCCGGAGCAAATGATCAAAATTACTTTGCGAATTTGCGTTCAAACGTGTTTTTCCCATAATATAACGATGCACAGGTCGAAAATATGGCCAAGAACTGTACAAATCTATGGTACTTCGAAGAAAAGAAATTTACTTCCAAGGGAGAAATCGTTGGTCATAAAGTCTTGCAGGACCCAAACATACTTCTGCGGGCTTTCTTTTCTTTTCATATTCAGTTGCTTTGCAAAAATACAGTGTCATTGGTTTTTGGCTCACGTAAGTGTAGCCTATGCGATGGTAAACTTTGTCTGTCTGTGCGTGCGTGCGTATGTATGTATGTATGTATGTATGTATGTATGTATGTATGTATGTATGTATGTATGTATGTATGTATGTATGTATGTATGTATGTATGTATGTATGTATGTATGTATGTATGTATGTATGTATGTATGTATGTATGTATGTATGTATGTATGTATGTATGTATGTATGTATGTATGTATGTATGTATGTATGTATGTATGTATGTATGTATGTATGTATGTATGTATGTATGTATGTATGTATGTATGTATGTATGTATGTATGTATGTATGTATGTATGTATGTATGTATGTATGTATGTATGTATGTATGTATGTATGTATGTATGTATGTATGTATGTATGTATGTATGTATGTATGTATGTATGTATGTATGTATGTATGTATGTATGTATGTATGTATGTATGTATGTATGTATGTATGTATGTATGTATGTATGTATGTATGTATGTATGTATGTATGTATGTATGTATGTATGTATGTATGTATGTATGTATGTATGTATGTATGTATGTATGTATGTATGTATGTATGTATGTATGTATGTATGTATGTATGTATGTATGTATGTATGTATGTATGTATGTATGTATGTATGTATGTATGTATGTATGTATGTATGTATGTATGTATGTATGTATGTATGTATGTATGTATGTATGTATGTATGTATGTATGTATGTATGTATGTATGTATGTATGTATGTATGTATGTATGTATGTATGTATGTATGTATGTATGTATGTATGTATGTATGTATGTATGTATGTATGTATGTATGTATGTATGTATGTATGTATGTATGTATGTATGTATGTATGTATGTATGTATGTATGTATGTATGTATGTATGTATGTATGTATGTATGTATGTATGTATGTATGTATGTATGTATGTATGTATGTATGTATGTATGTATGTATGTATGTATGTATGTATGTATGTATGTATGTATGTATGTATGTATGTATGTATGTATGTATGTATGTATGTATGTATGTATGTATGTATGTATGTATGTATGTATGTATGTATGTATGTATGTATGTATGTATGTATGTATGTATGTATGTATGTATGTATGTATGTATGTATGTATGTATGTATGTATGTATGTATGTATGTATGTATGTATGTATGTATGTATGTATGTATGTATGTATGTATGTATGTATGTATGTATGTATGTATGTATGTATGTATGTATGTATGTATGTATGTATGTATGTATGTATGTATGTATGTATGTATGTATGTATGTATGTATGTATGTATGTATGTATGTATGTATGTATGTATGTATGTATGTATGTATGTATGTATGTATGTATGTATGTATGTATGTATGTATGTATGTATGTATGTATGTATGTATGTATGTATGTATGTATGTATGTATGTATGTATGTATGTCTGTGGTAGAAACTTTAACATTTGACTAAGGCCTAAAAAAAAAATAGGTGTGGTTACGGTAACCCGACCTACCCTATTTTTAGGGGCCGATCCTATAACTTTTTATTACATTTGTAAAAAAAAAAATAAAAAAAATAAAAAATAAAAAAAACAGTGCAAAAAGCGCAATGAAAGCGAAAGCGCCCGTGTCGCACACTTATTTCCCTGTCAAGTACCGTACTTTCCGGGTCATAAGACGCGACTTTTTTCCTCGAGTTCGACCCCTGCGTCTTGTATAACGAAGCGCCTAATCCGTGTATGAAATACGAAAAAAATCAAAGAGACCGCTTGAGTACCAGTCAAACAACTTGTGATAATGCATGTTTCAGCTACTAGGTACTGCCCTGCCTTTGATCTGGCCGCACACACAGATTTCCACTCTGTTAAACTCGGTCACTGACCGGTCACTGACCCCGATGCAGGAAGTGTTTCCTCTCTCAGATATGACTGGGGAACCACCTCTCATGGCAAAAACTGGGTCATTTTTAAAAAGAAGGGGGTGCGTCTTAGATAACAAAGCGCCTTGTCACCCGGAAAGTACGGTAGGTTTAATTTGTACACATTAGAAAAAAAAGTTAAAAAAAAAAAGTGATTGCCTACCTACCTACCCTATTTTTTTTGGCTATGTTACCGTAACCACACCTATTTTTTTTTGTGGCCTAAACACCGAAATACTCATTTCACCTGGTTATTTTTCAAGCATCATCTTCAAACTATTGAAGTAATGATCAACATTGTATGTAGACCAGGTCAGGGGTCAAGATCAGGTCAGGTCGCGTGAAGGATTGTGGTATAGATTCACTTTTCAGTTCTCACCTCTGCATTTGCTGATTCGGGGAAGACTATTTCACATTGTTTGGTTTCATAGCTCCAGAAAAGTAGATAAAGAAGATACCAAATGAGATTTCCTACAGTTTGATCTGCACAGCGTTTTTTCAGCGTCTGCGCGAGGAAGAGCTGTCGAAAGCGCAGTGTCGATCTGGCAGTCATGTCCCCCGGTAAGTAGATCTACAGACAGATCTAGTGTCTCCCACTCTTACAACGTGTCACCCACTGATAATCCGTTTTTTTCAATTTCTTTTTATTTCAGCAGACACGGATATCAAACACAGTGGTAGACAGTCATCTCGAGTGAAATGAGTTGATCTAAAGTGCCTGTAATGTTTGGATGTCTTTGTTCTTAGTTCGATTTATGTGAATTTCAAGACTTGCAGTAGAGTCTCAAGTTTACTCTGCCTGTATAAAACTGTCCACCATTTACTTGAACATGCAGACATAACTTATAAGGAAACGGAATGAATCTGTTCTCAAAGTCAAAATTATTACGATTTTGCCTCAGTTTCATAACATGCTCTGTCATGGTTCTGTCTGTAAAATTTGGTACCTTGCAACAACTTCCTTGAATTTGAAAGACAGTTTTTGAATGCTAGACCTACCTAGATCTGTATCGCGTTTCTCTCCAGACTCATCTCTTTGATTGTACTGTTTGCTGTTTATGCACTATCATGATTCGCTAATGTCTGTAACGTTCGGTAAACTTACCTTGCAACAGCTTCCTTGTCTTTGTTGGCATTATCTGTCAAGGCAGCACAACGCAAGATTAGCTTTCTTTTGGACAGCAGGTAGAATGCGAGTTTTGAGACGACAGTCGTCCAAAGAAAGCATGCTGTGGAATTTTGTTCCACATAATGGTACATGGGATTCTGTGTTAATGGTTTCTTTTTTCCTCTGTTGGTTTCTTCCTCCTGAGTTGATTGTTACCACTCAAACAAGACCATCAGAGAGTACCTCAGTTGCTCCTCAAAATGGACTGTGAATAGTGTGTTGGCTGTGGTGACCGTCAGAATTATTTTAAGAACCAGGCTGCTGCAGTCAGTTGACATGTTTCGCATATTGTAGGGTTACCATGCTGCATAGGTAAAGTGGCTTGTATAACCCGACTATTCAGTATAAAAACACTGTTTATATTTGTGTAGGTTGTAGTCATCACAACTAATCGCATTTTGCCTTTTGTTTCAGAAGGAGGATAAGCTACAACAAGATCGACGCAATGTGAGAAATGCCTCAGCCACATGACGACTACCGAATTTAGATCCACTCGGCATGCATGGTGACAAGTCTTGATGAAAAGTATAAGACTGAGGACAGCAGTGGAAAAAGTGGCCACATGGCAGGTACCTATTGCTTAGTGTCTGCAGTGAAAAAGACAGATAAGCTGATGGTAGTTTTCCAAAGGAACATAGTACCCTCAGATCTACTGCTGATTTACGACGCGCAAGCTATCGAGGGCAGAGAACACTGCAGCGTTGCAATCCAACTCTTCATTTGTTTCAGGAAAGGACGTCCTTACAAATAAACATTACAACTCTCTAATACAAAGACATATATATAGTGCATAGTGTACTCTAAACAAGAGGTTGTGCTACCACAGGAACATCCCGATAATTGAGTGGGGCAGGATTAAAAAGCTTCCCAGGGCTGCAGTGAGGAAGTACATGGTTTTTACATTTAGTCAAGTTTTGACTAAATGTTTTAACATAGAGGGGGGAATCGAGACGAGGGTCGTGGTGTATGTGTGTGTGTCTGTGTGTGTGTGTAGAGCGATTCAGACTAAACTACTGGACCGATCTTTATGAAATTTGACATGAGAGTTCCTGGGTATGATATCCTCAGACGTTTTTTTAATTTTTTTGATAAATGTCTTTGATGACGTCATATCCGGCTTTTCGTGAAAGTTGAGGCGGCACTGTCACGCTCTCATTTTTCAACCAAATTGGTTGAAATTTTGGTCAAATAATCTCCGACAAAGCCCAAACTTCGGTATTGCATTTCAGCTTGGTGGCTTAAAAATTAATTAATGACTTTGGTCATTAAAAATCTGAAAATTGTAAAAAAAAAAAAAATTTTATAAAACGATCCAAATTTACGTTCATCTTATTCTCCATCATTTTCTGATTCCAAAAACATATACATATGTTATATTTGGATTAAAAACAAGCTCTGAAAATTAAAAATATAAAAATTATTATCAAAATTAAATTTTCGAAATCAATTTAAAAACACTTTCATCTTATTCCTTGTCGGTTCCTGGTTCCAAAAACATATAGATATGATATGTTTGGATTAAAAACACGCTCAGAAAGTTAAAACGAAGAGAGGTACAGAAAAGCGTGCTATCCTTCTCAGCGCAACTACTACCCCGCTCTTCTTGTCAATTTCACTGCCTTTGCCATGAGCGGTGGACTGACGATGCTACGAGTATACGGTCTTGCTGCGTTGCATTGCGTTCAGTTTCATTCTGTGAGTTCGACAGCTACTTGACTAAATGTTGTATTTTCGCCTTACGCGACTTGTTCTTTCATTGACCTTAATAGCTTTCACGAAGCCAGTATATATGAGAGACCGTTCACTCCCAAGCACGCGGAGCTGGTTGCAAGCAGGACAACGTGTCACTGGAAAATATGCGAGGACCAGCTGTCAAAAACACGTGTGTTTACTTTGAAGTGTTGGAATGTTTGATCAATTAATTTGTTTAACTTCCACTGGCATCAATCCGCAAAATGTATTCATTCAAACATTCCAACTTTGCACATGACCCAGTCAGAATGTAAATGTTTGGTATGTATCAAAGTGTATAGATGGCCTAACCTCATGTAAAAGCCCTTGCAGTTATAAAATAGTAAGCCAAACTTGGCGTTTGCAAGAAGAACGGTGCCTTGAAACTGACAGCAGCAACAACAACAACAATTTAATTATCCACAATCACAGTGACACTCAGCTTTTCACCCCATCCAAACCACCAGCCATCCTCTCACTAACAAGAAGGGCAAAGCCCATACGACTCACATGCTTGACCTTTACATGACCTTGACCTTCAGGGTCAAGGTCAAATAACTAAACCTAGCAATGACATCATACACTAAGAACTGCTTTACACATTTTTCCTACCAAAGTACATGTGAAGGTCAAGGTCATCCAAGGTAATGCAACACAAAGCTGTTAATTCAAGACATAGGAAGTACAATGGTGCTTATTGGCTCTTTCTACCATGAGATATGGTCACTTTTAGTGGTTCACTACCTTATTTTGGTCACATTTCATAAGGGTCAAAGTGACCTTGACCTTGATCATATGTGACCAAATGTGTCTCATGATGAAAGCATAACATGTGCCCCACATAATTTTTAAGTTTGAAACAGTTATCTTCCATAGTTCAGGGTCAAGGTCACTTCAAAATATGTATACAATCCAACTTTAAAGGACCCTTGCGACCTTGACCTTGAAGCAAGGTCAACCAAACTGGTGTCCAAAGATAGGGCTTACATTGCCCTGTATAGCATACATAGCTAAGGTTGCCATTCTCGATAACTTCAGAAAAAAATGCGAAAATGTGAAAAATGGTCGTTTTTAAGACAACAATTACGGCCCCTGTGACCTTGAACTTGAAGTGAGGTCAAGTTGCCGCACATGTTTTTTGAGATCTTGTAACCATACACCATCAGGCCACATCAGGTGTTGATAGACTGAATAGTGTCCAAGAAATATCCAACGTTAAAGTTTTCCGGACGGACGCCGGGACGGACGGACGGACGGACGGACGGACGACTCGGGTGAGTACATAGACTCACTTTTGCTTCGCATGTGAGTCAAAAACCAAAACAAACTCCCCAAAACACACACACACACACACACACACACACACACACACACACACACACACACACATAGAGAATCATGAGATTTGTTTGTTTGTTTATTCATCCTGTAGAATGTTTCTTTAGCCACTGAGCCAACTATAATACTCGTCATAAAAAGTAGGCAGATGCGTTTGAGGACAAACCTTTATGATGAGGCCGTTTATTAAAAAAACAAATACAGGTTGACCCAAAAACAATGCAACCCACAAAAAAGTTAATAACTTCTACATTTCTGGACATAAACTTCAGCCTATGCATGACCCTTCTACAAAGTGACAATTTTGAAGATCAAATAGGCTGACTTTTGTGCAATTTTAAATTAAGTTTCCAATTTCGGGGATCGACTCAATCGTACGAGTTTTAAAATTGAGCGGTAGCCAAACTTGCCCGATCTAAGCGCTCAAGATTGTAACATTCGGGGCAATTCGAATCACGAAAGTATACCTTAATCAACATTCAGACCTCGGAATCCCTGTTTTGCACTTGGAGTATTCTCAAACAAACTTCTTGTATTTTTTTTTTAAATGAGCGTACTCCACATTTAAACATGCTTCACACGCGTCTGTCGCACTGTTAATTAAGGTTACTATTTTGTAATCATGAATCAAAGACAAAGTACTGGATCTGCTTCGGGTTGCGCTTGTGAAGAAAAGTAGTCGAGGAATATTAATCGTCGTATTTGTTTTTCCACTGGATAGTATTCTAGACACCCCACGCGGGTTAGGGGGAGTCCCATATTGGTTGGGACGAGAAAGAATTTACCCGATGCTCCCCAGCATGTCGTAAGAGGCGACTAACGGATTCTGTTTCTCCTTTTACCCTTGTTAAGTGTTTCTTGTATCGAATATAGTCAATTTTTGTAAAGATTTTAGTCAAGCAGTATGTAAGAAATGTTAAGTCCTTTGTACTGGAAATTTGCATTCTCCCACTACGTTGCAAGCCCCTGGAGCAAATTTTTGATTAGTGCTTTTGTGAACAAGAAACAATTGACAAGTGGCTCTATCCCATCTCCCCCCTTCCCTCCGTCGGGATATAACCTTCGTGGTTGAAAACGACGTTAAACACCAAATAAAGAAAAGTATTCTAGACAATCATGCGTACAAAATACGGCGAAATCGTATGGGTTCCCAGGTCTGAACATTAGACAATCAGTGACTTGAATACAGCAATTATACAAGATCAGGACATTTCCTGTGGATGAATGCATGCATTTCATTGATGAAAATTGCGCGACATTGCACTTTACAACAAAGGGGTTAATGTTCCAGTCATTTGAGTTTAGCAAATATTTTCAAAGTTGTTGTGCATTCTTCTTCTGCGTTCGTGGGCTGAAACTCCCATGTACACTCGTGTTTTTTGCATGAGTGGAATTTTACGTGTATGGCCGTTTTTTACCCCGCCATTTAGGCAGCCATACGCCGTTTTCGGAGGAAGTTGTTGTGCATGAACTTCAGTTCTTCCACGACCATTCTACAAAGTTCCGAGTCTGTAGGTAGAATGGTCCGACATTTACAATTTCTCAAAAATGTGTTCCAAATTACACCTCCTAAATTGTCAATGGAACGAAAGTTTTCCTGTATAGTGATTGCCCTGAACCTAGCTAACTGCTTTCTTCAGGTCACCGATGATCTAGGGGGTGTATACTCAGACATTCAGATAATATATAAGCTAAAAGTCTGGAGGGTTTAAATTAAGTAAGTATTGATACCGCTCATGGTCAAACTTCGTTTTAGTGAGTCGACCGCCGAATTTGGAATTTAGTTTTGAAATAGAGCAAAAAAGTCAGACCATTTGACCAGTTACATTTGATCTACAAAATGTCCACTTTGTGGAAGGGTCAAGCACTGGCTGCGGTGTATGTACCTTAAAAATAAAGTGATTCGGTCAACAGATGTAGAAGTTATTAGCATTGTTTTAGGGTTACATTTTTTTGGTTATATTGTATATGACTGAAAAAGCCATTCATTCCCAAAACCTATTCAGAAAACAGATTGGGTTTATATGACATAGTGTCTATACAGTGGAACCTACAACACAGACATCCCGCAAAATCAAATTCGCAAAATCAATGTTCCCGCGTTAAAATTGACAAAAAATCAGAACTGCCCAAAACAAAACATCTTCTGCATGTCAATAGAAAAACCAATCAAATCTGCATCCAAATCAGTCAGTTGTGTTCACATTATCTGGTCTAACACTGACATTAAGGCATGTTGATTGGTGTAGGTGTCATTCCTCTGAGAAGCTGTAAAAGGTGGTTTTTGATGACGTTTTAGTGGGTAATGAGACAAAAACCGGTACGTTTTCGTAACTCCTCAACGCATTGCCTTCAACGTTGCGGTGATTTGTGCTAACACATGTGGAAAAGTTCATACGGATTTTAAAGTCATTTGAGACATTAGGTCTGCTGTTAATTGACATGCCAGAAAGAGTTCTTAAATTGATGGTAGGTCTTTGCTGACTCATTGAAAAACAATTAATTTGTTGTTATCTTCAAGAACAATAACAGATACGCCACACAATTAAATTTCATGTACATATTTTATCAGACATGGGCGGTATGAGGATTTCAACGCGAAAATTAATCTTTAAGAATTTGACTCATTCAGAGCGCTGAGCGCAAATGTCGGCCTACGCCTAGCAAAGCTCACGGCTGACACGCTTAACTGATCATGGCTCTTTCATTTTCCAAGAATGTGTGTGTGCGTACAAGTGCGCTGTGAACAATCATAGTTGAAAATGTATGAAATTAAAGGTAAATTGAAGCTTTCATTTTTCTTAATGCATGCTAATTTTTTTTACAAATTCAGTTCATTGGACAGGGTACATTTTTATCTTTAAAATTCGTTCTGGCATGTCGCACAACAGCAGAACTAATATCTCACATGACTTGAGATTCCGTGTGTACTTAACGACATGTGTTAGCCCAAATCGTACCATTTTTTGGTCTCATTTTTGTACTTAACAACATGTGTTAGCACAAATCACTGACAGTTTTAAGACAATGCGTTGAGGAGTTCTGAAATGTACCATTTTTGGTCTCATTACCCGCTAAAACAACTTCAAAAACTGCCTTCTGAGAGGATTGACAACTACACCGCTCAGCATGCCATAGCGTTCATGTTAGACATAAGATATATGTGAACAACACTGACTGTTTTGGATAAAGATTTGATTGTTCTGTCTAATGACATGCAAAACATGTTTTGGTTTAGTTGTTCTGATTTGTGTTGTTGATTTAAGCACGGGAAGCTTGATTTTGTGAATTTGATTTGGGGGAGGGGGGGGATGTCTGTGTTGTAGGTTCCACTGCATAGACACTACGTCATGAAAACCCAATTTTGTTTCTGAATAAAGTAGGGAAATTAATGGCCTTTTCAGTCATATACTTGGTTTTTCAATCAACAGCCTCATCAGTAAGATCTGCCCTCAAACGCATCTACCTACTTTTTATGACGGGTAGTGTAGAAACCTCTGGAAGCATTCTCAGCCGAATCAGATGGAAAAGCACAGAATGGTGATGGTACTCTGAATTTGATCATCGCCCCCAGCGAACCCAGGAACCAAGGTGCAAGCAGCCTTCCCCTAATGTAGCGGTCCTTCCTGAAAAATAAAGAAAACATATAACTGAGCACCTTCAGTATTCACGGGGATGGGTTTTGGTTAGTTTTGGTTAGCGAGGGGAGGGTGTGTGTTGGGGGGAGAAGGTGTGTACTGTTGAGCAGTGTGTGTGTGTGTGTGGGGGGGTGGGGTGGGGGGGTGAGGAAGCACTTGCTCTTCACATGACTATTGGGATCGGGGATGGTGTGTGTGATATTGTAATCTAAACTATTAAAAAAAATCTGTGCGTGTATGAACTTTGTGCTCGGCAGAAATGTTCCTCGATTTTAGTCAAAAACAAGTGTGCCCTCAACCCACACACTTTCGCTCTTCAGCATCAACGCTATACAGTTTCATTGGGAAATGTGTCTCGATTTCAGTCCAAAACAGAACTTTCAGGATCCAAAGCACTCGCCTGTCAGCCTTTTTATTAAAATACATTCAACCCACCACATTTTCCAGTGATGAAGATACTGGGGATGTGTGTTGATCCCATTGATTTTGGCCATTTCAGATCTGGCCAGAGTTGTACATGGGATAGGAACATAACTTCACCCAGACACATCAAATATTGACATCCTGACAGTCAGTGACTGCTTTATGTGCATAGTTGAATTTTGTTTATGAACAAATTTCTCAACAGTCACTAAAAGAAGTAACATGTTTGTTAATCTGAGAATGGTTTCCACAACAAAATCTAACTCTGAGCAGGAAGAAGCCAGGGTGTTGAATGTAGAAGTATCCGAGTGAACAGATTCATTCTTATTCCATGTAAAAGCCTGGCAAGATCTAGGATGGAGAGCCAAGGGAAGAATAACTGTATGTGCCTTTAAAATAATTCCAGTAAATTAGTAATGATTTCATTTTATCTTGCAATTTTGTTTTACTCTCCTGAACTGCAATAGTTCATTCACACTGTGTAATTTACTTTAAGAATAGTGGCAAAGGATTTGAGAAGAGAAAGAGAACTAAAACCAAGCTTTATGTACCATTTTGTATAAATAGTACATATTGTACCATGCAAGGATACATACAGATGTAAGAATTTATTTTATACAAAGCCGTAACGTCTTTGTGTCAATAAACTTGCATCTCTTGCCACTACTCTCAGATTCAGGTGTAATAAGTGTTGACATAGCTGAATGTATCTACATGTATTTAGATTGTAAGTGCATCTAATGTGAAACACAGATCTCTTTACAACACAAAGTACAAAAGTCTGCCAAAAACATCTACACAGCTTCAAACTACCATCACCAGTGCCAATTTATATCATAAATCAATTTTACAATAACAATTTAATAGGCACAAGCAGGTATAGTACTTGGTAGTGGTACAGAAATGTGTAACTTACTCTTCAGAGTAGTCAGTAAAGCAGCATGCCCACTCAGTCTGAATCCTCTCCAGAATCCATATATCTGAAGGCAAGAGCTGTATGAACACTTCATCACACATCATCTCTGGTTTCTTAGGAGGCCTGAAAAAAACCACCATAAAATAGTGGTGTCACTTCGTTGTTCAGATCACCATAAAATAATGAATTAACAATAAATAATAACTGTATTATAATTAAACCACTCGAACATTGATTCTGTTATCCCCTCTTTCACAATCATAGTTTATACAGCAGCATTTACCTCTGACTCTGTTCATGCAGAGTAAATGTCAAGTATTTAAACAGAAAAATAAGTCATTGTTGAATAACCCTTTTAAAAATACACAATAGACACACTTTCAGTGGCAGTGATTCAAGTGAAGCCAGTTTCTTTTTTCATTTGTATACACACAAAAATTGTTTTAGGCCAATTAGTGTTACTCTTGGCTTTACACACTTACTATATCAAATTATACATGCATTCAGCTTAGAACACATACTTCTAATGTTGGGAGTGCAGTGTGATCCATGACATTTACAGTTTAAAAATAAGGATCACAACAGTTAATTCAGAGATAGATTTGCCATTCACTGCATTATATTGTTAGTTGAATGAGATAGATCTACAGCGATGCTTCAATGCATTAGATTTGCTTTGTTTTAGTGTCTACTGTTCATTGCTCCACCGTGGGAAATTCAGTCAACAGTGCACAGTTCAGAAGAAACCGATGCTGCTGTGCATAATCATTGATGCATTGACGATCGTTTATTGTCAATGTCACTGTCAGAAAAACAACAACTGCATGTATCTTTCATCGTCACCACTACACAATGGCTCGTAGGCCTATTTTCCTATGACACTGAACACGCTTTCGGAGACACTCAGACAGTACTGCCTGGCCCATAGATCTAGATCTACCCTTGCTCTCACTTTCTAACAAATTTATTATTGCAATATAATCTGACACACACTCACACACCGAGGCGCGCAAACGAACACACACACCGTGGGACACACAATCTGCACGCACACAACGGATGAATCTTGCTCTTACCTGTTGGATGATCCAAACCGATTAAAATTAGCGACAGGAAGATGTACAAGCCAAATTTGTACAGTCGCTGATGTAGAAAGTGGAAATGTACTTATGTAGTCAATATTGATAGCAAATCTCCCGGACTCAAGGTAGATCGTGTCCCAAATCAGCTGTGCCGGTCACTTCACGACTTGTCTTTAAACCCCCTCCAAAGCGCAATCAATGTTTCAACTTCTTTGTCGACATCATTCTTTGGTTCATGCGTAGGACTGCCGAATATTTGATTTTTTTTTTTACAACAAAATCAAAGACTGTCATGGCGGCCGCCATTTTTGGCTCACGTAAGTGTAGCCTATGCGATGGTAAACTTTGTCTGTCTGTGCGTGCGTGCGTGCGTATGTATGTATGTGTGTATGTCTGTGGTAGAAACTTTAACATTTTTGGCTAAACACCGAAATACTCATTTCACGTGGTTAATTTTCAAGCACCATCTTCAAATTATTGAAGCAATGATCAACATTGTGTCGGCATGTGTGTAGTTAAAGCGTGTATCCAAAGAAAACGGGTGGTGGGGGGTTTTGAAGGGGTACAAGCAGTTGACTGATTTGTGTCTTGTTTGGCATGTAGACGGCAGGTCAGGTGTCAAGATCAGGTCAGGGGTCGCGCGAAGGATTGTGGTCCAGTTCTCACCTCGCCGATTCGCCGGGGAAGACGATTTCATGTTGTTCGGTTTCTAAGCTCCAGAAAAGTAAATAAAGAAGATACCAAAGGGAGATTTCCTACAATTTGATCTGCACAGCGTGTTTCCAATGTCCACGCGAGGAAGAGCTGTCGAAAGCGCGGCAGTCAGTGTCGATCTTGCAGCCGTATCCCGGTAAGTTCAGAGACAGATCTAGTGTCTCCCACTCTGATAACGTGTCACCTACTGTTAATCCGTTTTGTTTTAATTTCTTTTTATTTCAGCAGACACGGATGTCAAACACAGTGCTAGGCAGTCACCTCTAGTGAAATGAGTTGATCTAAAGTGCCTGTAATGTTTGGATGTCTTTGCTCGTGGTTCGATTTATGTGAATTTCAAGACTTGCAGTAGAGTCTCAAGTTAAGTTTACTCTGCCCGAAAAAAACTGTCCACCATTTACTTGAACATGCAGATATAAGGAAACGGAATGAATCTGTTCTCAAAGTCAAAATGATCACGATTTTTTCCTCAGATTCAAAACATGCACTGTCATGGTTTTGTCTGTACAATTTAGTAAGTCTTAAGTACTTTGCAACAACTTCCTTGAACGTGAAAGACAGTTTTTGAATGCTAGATCTGTATCGCGTTTCATTCCAGACTCGATCCTCTCTTTGATTGTAGATCTACTGTTTGCTGTTTACGCACTATCATATGATTCGCTATGTAACGTTTGGTAAGCTTACCTTGCCACAGCTTTCTTGTCTTTGTTGGCATTTCTGGCTGTGTTGACCGTCAGAATTATTTTAAGAACCAGGCTGCTGCAGTCGACATGTTTCGCATATTGTAGGGTTACCATGCTGCATAGGTAAAGTGGCTTGTATAACCTGACTATTCTGTTTCAAAACACTGTTTATATTTTTTGTGTAGGTTGTAGTCATCATAACTAATCGCATTTTGCCATTTGTTTCAGAAAGGAGGTTAACCTACAACAAGATCGACGCTATGTCAGATATATGCCTCAGCCACATGAAGACTTCCGAATTTAGATCTACTCGGCATGGTGACAAGTCTTGATGAAAAGTATAGGACTGAGGACAGCAGTGGAAAAAGTGCCCACATGGCAGGTACCTAACCTATTACCCTAGTCATTTTATCTGTTTGCCTTCTTTTGAAAATTATACATGGAGTTGATATGATGCGTTAGTTTTAACTGTGTGTGTGTGTGCGTGTGTGTGTGTGTGTGTGTGTGTGTGTGTTTGTGTGTGTGTGTTACGGAGTGAGTGAGTTTGTGTTATGTTACTGTTTGTTGATTTCTTACGGGAGCCTTGAAGGCTTCGCCTCTTGTTGTTTGTGCAATAGTTCGAAACTAAGAAATTTGGTCCTCCTCGGAAGAGGACTAAATTTGGGCAAGTTAGTCACCAACTTAGGTCGGAACTTTTGAAAATATCGTGCCATGCATTGCGCACTAGAGCGATAGTTTCGAACTTTGGATTTAGTTCCCAACTCGCTTGATAGTCTCCATTCATGCATTCCACTACTGAAGTCAGTTTGCCACCCTGAAAATGTGAACTCCAGACTGTGTGTCGGTAAAATTCCGGTTCCACTTTTTGTCGGCACCGGATCCAGTAAAAGAATCGATCCTTTTGATCGATCCTTTTGATCGATCGTTTGACCCTTTCCGCGCGTGGGGCGGAAAGGGTCAAACGCGAAAATGATCGATCCTTTTGATCGATCATTTGACACTTTTCGCCTTCCATAATTATTAGCTCCTTACGTATTTCGTTACTCCGCAAACGACTAAGCACGCGTCGTGACCACCAAGTTACGCATTTGCGGAGCTACGGAATACGTAGGCTTTACGTGTTCGTAACTCCATGCGTAACCTAACTTATTTGCGCTAGGGAGATAGGGAGAGAGATAGAGAGTGTGAGTGTGTGTCCGTGTGTGCGTATGCGTGTGTATGTGCGTGTGTGTGTGTGTGTGTGTGTGTGTGTGTGTGTGTGTGTGTGTGTGTGTGTGTGAGAGAGAGATAGAGACTGAGAGAGAGAAAGAAAGAGAGTTGATCTATTATGTCTTGATTCCCTCATTTAATTTTCTTTTGTTGTATAGTGTAGAACTTAGAAAGCTTCATGACATAGGCTACCTATATATGGTGCGGTTTTATGGTCGTTTAACTGTCCATCGGTGAACCATGCAATTATTTCTCTTCAACGATTGACTCGGTCTCTACTGACAACTCTAAACTCCACAAAACACGACTTTTTTCAGTTTAGAAATGTCAGTCTCGCCCCCATAAATTGAAACACAAACTTAAATACATCCACACATCATTGTCTGTTACAACGTTCCAGCTTTGCTTTAAATGCACAATCATTAGGAGGGACACGGACCTTTTCCCAGTACATACCGACTGAGCCATCACTCAAATCTTCGACGACACTGACTCAGCCTATATGCTGTGTACATCTCCCCGGCCGGGCAGTTTTAGCTCTCGTAATGTGCGGAAGAACTGAGAGAAACGTTTGCGTTCTGCTTATGTTTGTCTTGTTTGCTTGCCAAAATAATATTGCATTGACCAACCACGTTCGCACTGTCACCATGCTCCCATCAGTGCTGCTTTGTTTACCACGTTCCAAGGTGAAGAGTTCACCGCGCCTGCGCAGGGACGGGGATTCCCCGTGACGTCACATCAAAGTTCGGACCTACCTTTTAGTTGGTAACTGAGCAGTCTCGACCAAGTTCGCTCTCACGCATTGCAGACTGACTGAAGCTTTAGTTACCTACCGCTCATTTCGAACCTACGTTTAGTTGCTTACTATGGTAGTCCCCATTCATGCATTCCACTACTGGTGTACACATGATACAACCTATTGTATCTGCAAAGCAGATAGAGGTACTGATTAACTCTCTTTTGCTTTACATTCTGTACACTTTGCACTTTCAGGAAAGCCAAGTTACAGCGAACAGTGCACTCTTTTAAATTTGTGTTGCATTTCCCACATATTGTCACCATTACCAAAGAATGACTGAGACATGAAAGGTAGACTCACCCAAAACAGAAACTTCACAGAAAACAATGTGATAGTTCCAGCCATAGCCCGGCTGTTCTAGCTTCTCAAGACGTATATTTCGCCCAGTGACATCTTCGTAGCATCTGATGTCGTACGTAGCTGCACATGCAAACAAAGCAATAGTCGTTTAGGTCTTTCTTCTCTGCTCACGTCTTAGTCGATTGCTTCTGTCTGCTTCACAGTACAGTGAAACCCGGCTATATTGAAGTGGCACGGGACCCGGGAAGACCTTCAATATAGCCGGAACTTCAACATAGGCAATTCTCGGTTATGTGTGAGTTTAGAGGGAGCGGTTAGCGACAATAAACTCTATTTAAACGAGACAGATATGCGGGAAAGGGGGGGGGGGGTGTAGAGGTAATGCAGGGGGAAGTGATAGCAAGTCCCGTGGGAACGAATGCGGGGAATGGAAGAGGGTTGGAGGACAGGGGGTAGGTGATGAGTGAAGGAGAGCCATCTGGAATGAAACAATGGTAACCGATAAGGGGGAGTCCGAGAGAGAGCGAGTACCGAAGTCATTAGTAGCAGCGCGGCGGCCAGCAAGCAAGCCCAGGCGGCGCGAAGAATTAGTGCGGCTGTTGACTTTCTGGCACCGGGGGAGACCCCCCAACGTGAACCTGTGTGACCATATGTCTGACCAAGCCCTTGTGTTCCTTCTTTCCAGGTCAGGAATCCCGCTTGGGCGCTCAACTGACAGCAGAGGTATTGGATTACAGGGCAAGCGCCTTCTCTGATAACACCAAGAAGACATATCGCACTCACCTCACCTCGTATTTACGCTTCTGTGCGGAGATGGACATAATGCCAGTGCCTGTGAACGAGCAGACTGTTGCGCAATACGCAGCGTACTTAGCCAGACGCTTAAAACCGTCGTCCATTAAACAGTACATAAACATTATTCGCATCCTTCATCTGGAAAGTGGTTTGCCGCACCCCTTTAAAGACTCGTGGTATGTACAGACCACTCTTAAAGGCATTGAGAAATCTAAAGGGTGTGCTGTAAACAAGAAAACCCCAATCACTCCTGAACTACTACATATTATCAAGCGCCAGCTGAATTTTCTTTGTAAAGAAGACATTGTGTTTTGGGCGGCGTGTTTGGTGCTTTTCTTCGGAGTTCTCCGAAAATCAAACTTGTTCCAGGACAACGGGAATTTTGATCCCGATAAGTAGCTTACACGAGATCGCGTGGTGATTTTGGGGACGGACAGTGTGTCAATAACTTTTCAATGGAGTAAGACAATTCAGCGTAAAGAACGCTCCGTGGAAATAAAGCTTCCTGCAATGCCTTCACATCCTTTATGTCCAGTGTCCGCAGTGACTGAGATGTTTCATGTGTTGGGACCGATGGGCCCCAAGGCGCAGGTTTTTCCGATCAAAGGATCTGATTTCAATAAGAGACTGCGTGTAACTGCTGCTGTTGCTGGAGGGAATTTCTCTAGTCACAGTTTCCGGCGGGGCGGCGCCGCGTGGGCGTTGAGTTGTGGCGTGCCGGGTGAAATAGTTAAGGTGATGGGGGACTGGAAAAGCACTGCTTACTTAGGTTACTTAGATCAGCTGCCGCCCAAGGTGATTGACTCGTATAGATTGCATATAGTCCGCAAAACCCCTTCAACTAGTACAACATAACACTCCTAACTAATAATACTATTTTCTTGAATTGGGCGGAATAACGAGCGTAACTTCCTATTTGGGATTTATCTCTGAACAATGTTATCTTTCATGGTCATTGTCAGATGGTATTTTTCTCTGAAGTAAACTGCCCTCGTTACTTGGCCCAAACCAATGAACCTCTTGGCTATACGTATTTTGGTACGGAAGCGTGAGTGTAAAATGTGTGCGCGCGCGTGTGTGTGCCGTGTGTGTATGTCAGTGTGTGTGTATGTCAGTGTATGTGTCTGCGCGTGTGACGATGTGTGTGTGTGTGTGTGTGTGTGTGTGTGTGTGTGTGTGTGTTAGTCAGTGACAGTTGCCTAGTGTTCGACAATTGCAGCTGGGGAGGGGGGGGGAGCATTAGTGAGTAGTTTAAGTGTGAGTTTAGAGGGAGCGGTTAGCGACAATAAACTCTATTTAAACGAGACAGATATGCGGGAAAGGGGGGGGGGGGGTGTAGAGGTAATGCAGGGGGAAGTGATAGCAAGTCCCGTGGGAACGAATGCGGGGAATGGAAGAGGGTTGGAGGACAGGGGGTAGGTGATGAGTGAAGGAGAGCCATCTGGAATGAAACAATGGTAACCGATAAGGGGGAGTCCGAGAGAGAGCGAGTACCGAAGTCATTAGTAGCAGCGCGGCGGCCAGCAAGCAAGTTCAGCGACTTTTTCAGTCCTGCAAACCCCCCATCCACCCCCCGGCATCCACCTCAGTATTCGTTTTGTTGACAGTTCGCTGCGTGCATTGTGTACCCCCTTTCGAGATGATTGCATATGCATATTTTGAATCAATTTCTTGCATAGTATAATCAAAATGAGGGCTATATATGTGTTAATTAGTAATTGATGTTGTTGAATTCATTGTCATTGTTTTTAAAAAAATTTTATGAATAGATATGTATGTTAACATTTGTTTCTTTGTGTGTGTGTGTGGATTTATCTCTGAACAATGTTATCTTTCATGGTCATTGTCAGATGGTATTTTTCTCTGAAGTAAACTGCCCTCGTTACTTGGCCCAAACCAATGAACCTCTTGGCTATACGTATTTTGGTACGGAAGCGTGAGTGTAAAATGTGTGCGCGCGCGTGTGTGTGTGTGTGTGTGTATGTCAGTGTATGTGTCTGCGCGTGTGACGATGTGTGTGTGTGTGTGTGTGTGTGTGTGTGTGTGTTAGTCAGTGACAGTTGCCTGGTGTTCGACAATTGCAGCTGGGGAGGGGGGGGGGGGAGCATTAGTGAGTAGTTTAAATTGAATTTCCCTCCTTGTTCCTTCAGAAATTCAATATAACCGAACTTTTTTTCACAAAACGTTCTTATTTCCGTGTCCACACATTGCGTTTAAAGTGAGATATATTCCCATTAATCTTTCACCTGTTGGCTGTTGTTCTTCGAGCTTCCTTGCTTTTTTCTGCACACACACACATACGGACACACACTCACACACACGCACGCCCCCCCCCCTCCCTTAAACACACAAACACACATTCCATATTCCTCAGCTACTTCCTTTCTTTTTTTTGCAGCCAGTTTCCAGCTTCTGAATAAGCTTGATTTTTTATATTTAGTCAAGTTTTGACTAAATATTTTAACATCGAGGGGGAATCGAAACGAGGGTCGTGGTGTATGTGCGTGCGTGTGTGCGTGCGTGCGTGTGTGTGTGTGTGTGTGTGTGTGTGTGTGTGTGTGTGTGTGTGTAGAGCGATTCAGACTAAACTACTGGACCGATCTTTATGAAATTTGACATGAGAGTTCCTGGGTATGAAATCCCCGAACGTTTTTTTCATTTTTTTGATAAATGTCTTTGATGACGTCATATCCGGCTTTTCGTGAAAGTTGAGGCGGCACTGTCACGCCCTCATTTTTCAACCAAATTGGTTCAAATTTTGGTCAAGTAATCTTCGACAAAGCCCGGGGTTCGGTATTGCATTTCAGCTTGGTGGCTTAAAAATTAATTAATGACTTTGGTCATTAAAAATCGGAAAATTGTAAAAAAAAATAAAAATTTATAAAACGATCCAAATTTACGTTTATCTTATTCTCCATCATTTGCTGATTCCAAAAACATATAAATATGTTATATTCGGATTAAAAACAAGCTCTGAAAATTAAATATATAAAAATTATTATCAAAATTAAATTGTCCAAATCAATTTAAAAACACTTTCATCTTATTCCTTGTCGGTTCCTGATTCCAAAAACATATAGATATGATATGTTTGGATTAAAAACACGCTCAGAAAGTTAAAACAAAGAGAGGTACAGAAAAGCGTGCTATCCTTCTTAGCGCAACTACTACCCCGCTCTTCTTGTCAATTTCACTGCCTTTGCCATGAGCGGTGGACTGACGATGCTACGAGTATACGGTCTTGCTGAAAAATGGCATTGCGTTCAGTTTCATTCTGTGAGTTCGACAGCTACTTGACTAAATATTGTATTTTCGCCTTACGCGACTTGTCTTTTACATTTAGTCAAGTTTTGACTAAATGTTTTAACATAGAGGGGGAATCGAGACGAGGGTCTTGGTGTATGTGTGTGTGTGTGTGTGTGTGTATGTGTGTGTGTGTGTGTGTGTGTGTGTGTCTGTCTGTCTGTCTGTCTGTCTGTCTGTCTGTGTGTGTCTGTCTGTGCGTGTGTGTGTGTAGAGCGATTCAGAGTGAACTACTGGACCGATATTTATGAAATTTGACATGAGATTTCCTGGGTATGATATCCCCGGATGTTTTTTTCATTTTTTTGGATAAATGTCTTTGATGACGTCATATCCGGCTTTTTGTAAAAGTTGAGGCGGCACTGTCACACCCTCATTTTTCAATCATATTGATTGAAATTTTGGTCAAGCAATCTTCGACAAAGGCTGGACTTTGGTATTGCATTTCAGCTTGGAGGCTTAAAAATTCGAAAATTGTAATTAAAATTATTTTATATAAAATGATCCAAATTTACGTTTATCTTAGTTTTCATCATTTTCTGATTCCAAAAACATATAAATATGTTATATTCGGATTAAAAACAAGCTCTAAAAATAAAGAATATAAAAATTATGATTCTTTCTTTCTTTCTTTATTTGGTGTTTAACGTCGTTTTCAACCACGAAGGTTATATCGCGACGGAGAAAGGGGGGAGATGGGATAGAGCCACTTGTCAATTGTTTCTTGTTCACAAAAGCACTAATCAAAAATTTGCTCCAGGGGCTTGCAACGTAGTACAATGTATTACCTTACTGGGAGAATGCAAGTTTCCAGTACAAAGGACTTAACATTTCTTACATACTGCTTGACTAAAATCTTTACAAAAATTGACTATATTCTTTCTATACAAGAAACACTTAACAAGGGTAAAAAGAGAAACAGAATCCGTTAGTCGCCTCTTACGACATGCTGGGGAGCATCGGGTAAATTCTTCCCCCTAACCCGCGGGGGGTAAAATTATGATTAAAATTAAATTTCCGAAATCGATTTAAAAACAATTTCATCTTATTTCTTGTCGGTTCCTGATTCCAAAAACATATAGATATGATATGTTTGGATTAAAAACACGCTCAGAAAGTTAAAGCGAAGAGAGGTACAGAAAAGCGTGCTTTGCAGCACAGCCCAACCACTACTGCGCTAAACAGGCTCAATCAATCAATCAATATGAGGCTTATATCGCGCGTATTCCGTGGGTACAGTTCTAAGCGCAGGGATTTATTTATTTTTATTTTTTATGTTATGCAATTTATATCGCGCACATATTCAAGGCGCAGGGATTGACGGACGGACGGACGCGCATGAGGCATGTTTTAATCATGGATGTGCAAACGCTGTGTGGAGTACGCTCATTTTTTTGAAAATAAACCAAGTTTGTTTAAGAATACTCAAAGTGCAAAACAGGGGTTCCCAGGTCTGCCTAACATTTATGTTCATGAGTGTGTGTATTTGTGTGTATGTTTATCGTAACTGTATAATACAGGACTAGTGAAATAATACAGTGGAGGGAACCTACATTTGGAGTTGTGTTTGTTCCTGTATGATAGCGTACTAGCGCATTTGCATTCATTCACAGTATAAGATAGTAGGGTCACAGTACAGGTGTGTATGAGCTAGTAGGGCCACAGTACAGGTGTGTATAAGATAGTAGGGTCACAGTACAGGTGTGTATGAGATAGTAGGGTCACAGTACAGGTGTGTATGAGATAGTAGAGACACAGTACAGATGTGTATGAGATCGTAAGAACACAGTACAGGTGTGCATGAGATAGTAATAACACAGTACAGGTGTGTACGAGATAGTAGGGCTACAATACATGTGTGCACGAATAGTAGGGACTCAGTACATATAGACATAGTAAGGCCACATTACATGTGTGCGCGAGATAGAATGGCAAAAGTACATGTGTGTGCGAGATAGTAGGGCCACAGAACAGGGGTGTACGAATTAGTAAGAAGACAGAACATGTGTGCACGAGATTGTAAGAACACAGTACCCAGCCAGCATGATTCTGCGTGACGCATGCGTTATTTCTGCGTTTTTCATGCGGGGATGCGTACGGCCTCGTGACACCTTCGCTTCGCGCGCGTTACTTTTCGCCAACTTTTACGCAGATTGTCGCATTCGAAACGACTTCACCACGCAGTGTATAGCACGCATGGATTTGAAAAAGGTGATTGCAATTATTGTTTTTCCTAATTTTATACCGTGTGTTTATGCTTGTTCTTCATGAAATAATTTATTATATTTTATGTTATTAACAAATATTTACTTTTACATTTTGGTTATGAATAGTTATTCTTCTTCAAAAACTTCTTTTTTTTAGAAAAAAATTGCATAAAAACTTTCAATCTGTTATTTTTCAGTTTATCTTAAGACAGTTTCGGTTAAAAAAATACATTTAAAAGTTTAATAAAATTTTTTTTAAATGGTTTTCCCATTTAATTTGTATCTAATCATTTTGTTATTACTAACATTTATTTGTTTAATTGTTATCCTGATTATTTTTATCTTAAATTAAATATAATGATTATTTTAATTTGTATTATCATTATAATTGTTTTAGCATGTATATTATTGTAATGGGGATTTGGTATTGTTGTAGGAATCAGCTTTCCAGAAAATAATGTAGTGGAAAAATTTATGCAAAGCATAATAAAATTATTATATGAACAGAAAAGATAACTGAAATCTATATGAACACCCATAACAAACAGATAAAAACATGAAAAAAATTCAGATTAAACAAAACAAGAAGGGCAAAGCCCATACGACTCACATGCTTGACCTTGACCTTCAGGGTCAAGGTCAAATAACTAAACCTAGCAATGACATCATACACTAAGAACTGCTTTACACATTTTTCCTACCAAAATACATGTGACCTTGACCCAAGGTCAAGGTCATCCAAGGTCATGCAACACAAAGCTGTTAATTCAAGACATAGGAAGTACAATGGTGCTTATTGGCCCTTTCTACCATGAGATATGGTCACTTTTAGTGGTTCACTACCTTATTTTGGTCACATTTCATAAGGGTCAAAGTGACCTTGACCTTGATCATATGTGACCAAATGTGTCTCATGATGAAAGCATAACATGTGCCCCACATAATTTTTAAGTTTGAAACAGTTATCTTCCATAGTTCAGGGTCAAGGTCACTTCAAAATATGTATACAATCCAACTTTGAAGAGCTCCTGTGACCTTGACCTTGAAGCAAGGTAAACCAAACTGGTATCAAAAGATGGGGCTTACTTTGCCCTATATATCATATATAGGTGAGGTATTCAATCTCAAAAACTTAAGAGAAAATGGGAAAAATGTGAAAAATACCTGTTTTTTAGACAACATTTATGGCCCCTGCGACCTTGACCTTGAAGCAAGGTCAAGATGCTATGTATGTTTTTTGGGGCCTTGTCATCATACACCATCTTGCCAAATTTGGTACTGATAGACTGAATAGTGTCCAAGAAATATCCAACGTTAAAGTTTTCCGGACGGACGGACGGACGACTCGGGTGAGTACATAGACTCACTTTTGCTTCGCATGTGAGTCAAAAATGTAAACTAAAGTAACTTTGAAACTAATTATCTACTCAAAATAAAAGCTGATGTTAATGGTTACATAAAATTTGTTCTCAGCATTTTTTCATTTTATTTTATTTTGCTGTGGAAGAAAATCTTTAGATGAAAGTTCAATTCCAGGGGAGACAGTTACCTTGACTGCAAAGAGCAATTGAAGTTATTTCTCTTGTCTGTCAGCCATACTTCAATCTCTAAATTCCTGTTGGCTAGAAGTCTGTCAATCCACATTGTATCGGCGTTATTTTGCTTTTTCTTCTTATTGACTTGTATTTTTGACTTGCTTATTGGATGCAAGGTAATCTTATCCTTCTCTCTGAAATGAAGATTCACTTCTTTCAAGAATAGGTAAGTTGATCAACTGAAGGAAAAATTTGGGAATTTGAATTTTGATAGCGCACGGCCTTCGCCTTCAGCTTCGAGTTTAATAGCAGAGAGAGTTTCTCACACTTTCGATTTTTTTTTTCGCCTGGAAGAACACTGTTCTATTCGTTCATGTTTGTTTTGTCTGAAAGATGAATGAATGAACTAACTTTTCCAAAAACATAAAGTTGATTGATGCAGTGGTTTGTTTTTAAGGAGTTGTGGAAGAGTGAAAATGCCATCCGAATCCCGATTCGCGGGTCGCATACTGCACCATAAAAACTGAATTTTCGTTTATCATTTTATGTCTCATTGTCTGTTTCTTGGTAAACTTTGGTTGGTTCCTAATCTGGTCTAGTCATTGCGGCAGCAGTTGTCAGGAGCTTTAGTAGTAATAGGCTCTTCATATATCTGTTTTTTTTATTTGTATCTTTTTATTTTTCCACAGATGTTCAACGTTCAGTTCTGCATACTGACATAGTGGAATATTCTGTGTCTGAGTCTCGGAAAAGAGAGAAATTACCCTTGTTCCCGGGGCATGCATAGACCAGAGAGGCAGGCAGAGGCTGTGTCAGTGTGTGCAGTGATAAAGTTGAAAAACAGATTTTTACACCCCCGGTATAGGGGTGTGTATAGGATTCGCTTGATGTGTTTGTTTGTTTCGGTGTGTGTTTGTGTTCGCATATAGATCTCAAGAATGAACGGACCGATCGTCACCAAACTTGGTGAACAGGTTCTATACATTCCTGAGACGGTCCTTACAAAAATTGGGACCAGTCAAACACACGGTTAGGGAGTTATTGGTGGATTAAGATTCTACAAGGACTTATAGAGGCACATATTAATGGTCAAAGGGAAATAACCTTCTCAGTTGGTGGCAGTGAGAATGGTTATTTCCCTTTGACCAACGGGGGTGTTTTTCCTACCTCGGAGGAATTTCTTGTTTAATAAGTGTGCGCTGGGGGCGCGTATGGTCTTCGTTATCTGAGGGAAAACGAATTCGTCACGCACTGATTTCGATTTGCAAAAATGCGCGCGTATCGAGTGCGTCTTTCGCAATTGGAACGCATTATTTGGCGACTGCGAGACGCTTTCGCTGTGCATAATTTTGCTGGCTGGGTTCATGAGATAGTAAGCATGTATGTCTTTGTAAACGAAACAGCCGAGTGTCGATCGAATATAGGAACCACGCCCACACCAGAAACAAGAAAAGCAAATGCTTGCACCCGACTCGCCTTCGTTATCCGAGCCCCTCCCTGAACCATCTTATCCCTTAGAAGACGCCCTTTCTTTCAAGACCCCAAACCCACCATATGACATTCTTAAGACCCAGTTTTCTAAGATATTTTGTTCATCTACTCTATAAGTTTACCCCCATCATAAGACCTGATCTTCTCAGGGTTTTGTAGGTGGTCGTAAAAGGAGGATTCCACTACCCATGACCCCATCCCCACTACCCATGACCCCATCTCCACTACCCATGACCCCACTACCCACTACCCCATCCCCACTACCCATGACCCCATCCCCACTACCCATGACCCCATCCCCATGACCCCATCCCCATTACCCATCCCCACGACCCCATCCCCACTACCCATGACCCCATCCCCACGACCCCATCCCCCACTACCCATGACCCCATCCCCACTACCCCATCCCCACTACCCATGACCCCATCCCCACTACCCATGACCCCATCCCCACTACCCATCCCCACTACCCACGACCCCATCCCCACTACCCATGACCCCATCCCCACTACCCACGACCCCATCCTCACTACCCATGACCCCATCCCCACTACCCATGACCCCATCCCCACTACCCATGACCCCATCCCCACTACCCATGACCCCATCCCCACTACCCCATCCCCACTACCATGACCCCATCCCCACTACCCCATCCCCACTACCCATGACCCCATCCCCACTACCCCATCCCCACTACCCATGACCCCATCCCCACCCCCCTAAGAATCGTTCACATAATCAAACTTGCACAAACCCCAACCTCCTTCCTACCACAATCACAAGCCTGACATACTCAACATCCACCAAATTTTTAAACAGATTTTTTTTTTAACAAGAATCATAATAATCTATATTATAATACGCGTGGGCTTTTTCGCCGTGTGGACGTATCTCCTACCAAACCCCGCCGATTTGGCCCCTGTCCCTCGGTTCCCCCGTAGGAACGGATCGCGCTGAACACGATGCGCTGGGTTAGATTAACGAGTTCGAAAGCGAAATGGCTTTTTGAGGCCTTTCGGTGTGAAATTTGGTAGCAGACGAAATATCCCAGCTATCCCATTGGCCGAAAGCGAACGGTTTGACTAAACACTACGCGACCGCACCCCAGACGAACCTAGCCGTGTGTTTTATTTCTCTGACTTAAAACTCGGTACAAAGTATGATAATGTTGTGAAGATACTGGATATATAAAAAAATATTACACGTACATGCTTTAGTTTGAGGCCCCGCAAGGTAGTGCAAGGTCGCGTGCGGTCGCGTGCGGTCGCGCAGTCTTTAGTCAGACCCAAAGTGAACGTTGCCACTTGCTCCTCCCCCAGCTTTGAATCGGGGCAGCTGTCAAATCTGCTGTTGGCGTGTTGCATCGACTGGTGGATCCTACAACTGGCTCTACAGGTAAATCCCATTTATCAGTCTGTAAAACTTTCTTAAAGTGTTCCTAACCTTGCTGTATTCTGCCACAGGGGTTATACTATAGAGATAGAGAATTTGCAACATTATGCCCGCCATTTTGACACGCCACGGCTGAACTGCAGGATTTTCGCTCTTTCAACGCTGCATTCTTTGGTTGTTTTCTAACCCAGGCATAGGCCATACATGGGGGGGGGGGGGGGGGGGGGGGGGGATTTCAAGGAATCTTGCCATACATTATGGGGGGGGGGGGGGGGGTGCGGTACTAAGCCAAAGTTTGGGATTCTGCCGGCGTTTAATACCCATGCAGATCTGAGTTGTTCTTCAGTACTGGTGACAGAAAGGGGGAAAAGTGGTCAAAATTCAAATCTCTAGTTTTGTTTTTGAAATATTGCTTTTCATAAAGCAGAAATACTGTAGTATCTGTTGTACATAAGAAAAAATCACTGGTTCACATGGTTCCTACATAATCTAACTTTTAAAGCTGGTTCTTGTGTGTCTGTGTGTGTGTTTGTATGCTAACGATAGGACCCGAAACGGCTGCACGGACTGAGACAGGAATTGCAGAGAATGTTCTTTGCCACTCGAGTCGTGTCATAGGGTACTTTTGGAATGGCAAATTTGAAAGGATTCTTCAAAAAAACGGCGGAAAACATTATATACCCTGTGAGCTATCGAGGATCCTCCCCGTCTGGGCTGTCGAAACATGGTCTTGTTAAAAGACGTTTTCAAATGCGGTTAACGGGGAGATACACTTGAAGCACATTTAGCGAAGTTATGTTGCCAAATCATCAAAGATCAACATTTCACTACACGGATCGATGCACACAGTCGAAATAGATGTGACTTTCACACGACCGAAGACTACGCAGACGACAAGATCTAAATATTTAGATCAGTGAGAGCAATCCGTTAAAGAACAGTTACTCCGCTTATTCGTCTTCAGTTAAGCTTATTTCCCCTGCCATAAGTTTCCTTGCAGATCTGCAGTCGCGTAGTGAAATGAACTAGTGTCATCGGAAGATTCTTCTCGGTCAATGATCAAAGCACAGTAAGTTCTATGCTGACAAAAGTCACTTTCGGACAACACGACGATTGACTTAATTTATGAGCCCAAAGGTAACAATATCGACAAGAATGTACGCATTTGACATTAAATGAAACATTCATAGACAGTTTCCAACTCACCAGATCTGCCAAAAAGCCGTCATTCGTGAAAAAAACGATGATTTTAATCAGACAGGTATCGGAAACAAGTCTTGGTCACCTGCGTTATTCCTTCCGAGGCGACGTGACGGCGCCACATTTGTTTGTTTATGGCTGTTTAACGCGAAACAACACAGTTGAAATTTGTGTGTAAAATACCACAAATGTGTGGTGAATCAGTTCGTCATCTGCGTTTCGATGGTAATTCAGTCAGATTGGAGTTACTTTGAATCGAAGGCGAGAGTAACCTGCGTTATTTGTGTGACGGCGTGAACAAATTTGATTGCAATATTTTATACAGAAAGTAAATTTCAATGATTCTGGCTCAGACTTGTAGATCCGTTATGCAGTGTTTTGGTAGTGTATCTGCTTTTCTGATATGAAGCTCATTTGGAGTGATACGCTGATCGAAGTGGGGTACCCTATGTGGGACATCAGCCGGATGCAGATTACGCCTCAGAACACTCTCGCATTTCACAAAGACAACAATAATTTGCAACATTTCAAGAACTGCATCAGTTTTATTGGATACTATTTCAACAAAAACAGCACAAACACGACTATTATCAACAACACAGAACGGGAGGTAAGTCTTCAAAGACGCACCAAGTGTGCGTTCCCATTTTTGGACGCCATTTTTGCAAGCATTTTCACAGTAAATCTTAATATTTCCATATCTATTGAATGATTTTGGTATTTTCTTTGATTGTGCCGGTTCTCCTATCTCTCTGGCATGTACTGGGTGCTTTGTGACCAGTTTCTCCCCTAGACTGTATTGAAAAAATGCGTCCGTGTGAGCTGACCCCCACTTGTGACCAGTAGCAAAGAACAACTCAGATGCAGAAAGAAACGCTGCATTCTTTCGTTGTTTACTACCCCAGGCATAGGCCATTCATGAGGGGGGGATTTCAAGGAATCTTGCCATACATGGGGGGGGGGGGGGGGGGCAGTACTGGGAGCCAAAGTTTTGGATTCTGCCGGCGTTACCCATGCAGATGCAGAAAGAATCTTGCTTAGGCCATACAATACGGGGGGGGGGGGGGGGGGGGGGGGGGGGGGTTGTATTACCTGAAAACAGCATGGAGCAAATAGTTATTTTTCTACTTTTCTAACCCAGGCATAGGTTGTCATTTAGTTATAATATGCGTTTGAATCATTATATATTTTAGACGTTTTAGATTTCCATTTCGTACAAATCTATGACCCATGGTATAGGCCATACATGAGGGGGGAGAGAGGGCGGTGCTATTTATTACCTGAAAACAGCACACACACGTGCCATTGGACGTACCTTTATTGGGTGTGTGTTTGTGTGTGTGTGTGTGTGTGTGTTTGTGTGTACATGACTTTATATGCATGGATGCGTGCACTGGATTGTGTGTGTGTGTTTGGACCATGTATATTTTCTGTTGTCATTTAGTTACAATATGCGTTTGAATCATTATATATTTTAGACGTTTTAGATTTCCATTTCGTATCTTTACGATGGCTTTTACCTTTAATGCTTCCAACTTTCAAAACGCTGCAAGACTGGGAAGAGATGCGGTGCTCAACAAACTGAAATTTGTTATTTTGATTAAGTTCACACACACTTTTGTCTTGGAACATCGTTTGCATGTACAGCATTTGTTGTTGACTCACATGCGAAGCAAAAGTGAGTCTATGTACTCACCCGAGTCGTCCGTCCGTCCGTCCGTCCGTCCGTCCGGACGTCCGTCCGTCCGGACGTCCGTCCGGAAAACTTTAACGTTGGATATTTCTTGGACACTATTCAGTCTATCAGTACCAAATTTGGCAAGATGGTGTATGATGACAAGGCCCCAAAAAACATACATAGCATCTTGACCTTGCTTCAAGGTCAAGGTCGCAGGGGCCATAAATGTTGCCTAAAAAACAGCTATTTTTCACATTTTTCCCATTTTCTCTGAAGTTTTTGAGATTCAATACCTCACCTATATATGATATATAGGGCAAAGTAAGCCCCATCTTTTGATACCAGTTTGGTTTACCTTGCTTCAAGGTCAAGGTCACAGGAGCTCTTCAAAGTTGGATTGTATACATATTTTGAAGTGACCTTGACCCTGAACTATGGAAGATAACTGTTTCAAACTTAAAAATTATGTGGGGCACATGTTATGCTTTCATCATGAGACACATTTGGTCACATATGATCAAGGTCAAGGTCACTTTGACCCTTATGAAATGAGACCAAAATAAGGTAGTGAACCACTAAAAGTGACCATATCTCATGGTAGAAAGAGCCAATAAGCACCATTGTACTTCCTATGTCTTGAATTAACAGCTTTGTGTTGCAATACCTTGGATGACCTTGACCTTGGGTCAAGGTCACATGTATTTTGGTAGGAAAAATGTGTAAAGCAGTTCTTAGTGTATGATGTCATTGCTAGGTTTAGTTAAGGTCAAGGTCAAGCATGTGAGTCGTATGGGCTTTGCCCTTCTTGTTGTTGTTGTAGGTGACAACAACCAGATCACTGGAAGACAGACAGACAGGGAGAAAGAGAGATATTTAGAGTTTGTCCTCTGGATATCTGGATATACAACTGGCTCTATACACTCGACAGGTAAATCCCATTTATCAGTCTGTAAAACTTTCTTAAAGTGTTCCAAAACCTTACTGGATTCTCCCACAGGGTTTATACTAAAGAGAATTTGCAACATTATTTCACCATTCACCACGTTTCTCTCTCCCGCCAATTTGATTTTGCCTTGCCACGCCACGGCTCAACTGCAGGATTTTTGCTAATGCAACGCTGCATTCTTTCGTTGTTTTTCTTTTCTATTTTTTTTAACCCAGGCATAGGCCATACATGAGGGGGGCTTTCAAGGGATCTTGCTGAAATCTATTGCATGTGTCTGCCTTCTTTCGGGGATTTTTTCTAACCTAAAGGCCATACATTGGGGGGGTTAAAAGAATCTTGCTTAGGCCATACATGGGGGGAGGGGGGGGGTCTATTACCTGAAAACAGCATAGGGAAAATTGTGTTATGTAGACGTATTTTATGATTTTGCTAATAAAAAAATAACATCCTGTTTTGACTGAGGAAGAACGTGATGGACTTGAAGGTATTATTTGTAAAGAAGAATTAGTCAAAGCAGTAAAACAACTTAAAAACGATAAAAGCCCCGGATCGGATGGATATTCAGCAGAATTTTTTAAATTTTTCTTTACTGATCTAGGTGCTTTCTTGCTTCGTTCAATTAATGAAGGTTTTAGAAAAGGTGAAATGTCGGTAACACAACGTCAAGGTGTGATCACCTGTATACCCAAAGAAGGGAAAGATAAAAGGTTTCTAAAAAATTGGCGTCCTATTACTCTTTTAAATACTGTCTACAAAATAGCTTCCACCTGCATTGCTGAAAGGCTGAAACGTGTTCTCCCAACCATAATTCATGAAGATCAAAAAGGGTTTATGCAAGGTAGGAATATAGGCGAAAATATTCGTTTACTCTATGATTCTATTATTTATGCTAATGAACGACAAGCTGATGGCCTTCTGTTAATGGTAGACTTTGAAAAAGCTTTCGATAGCATTGCATGGTCGTTTATACAAAAAACACTGAATAAATTTAACTTCGGAAATGATATAAAAAAAATGGATATTAACTTTTTACAGAAATAGTAAATCATGTGTAGCAGTAAACGGACAATATTCAGAGTGGTTTAACCTGGAGAGAGGAACCCGTCACGGGGACCCTTTGTCTCCTTATATTTTTCTAATTTGTGCCGAAATTATGGCAATAATGATGCGTCAGAATCCAAAAATCAAGGGACTGAATTTTTTTGATGTCGAAATTTTATTGTCACAATATGCTGATGACACTACCTTTTTTCTTGATGGCACCAAAGATTCTTTTTGTGCATGTGTAAAAACACTACAGACGTTTGCTTCTTTGTCAGGTCTAGTTATTAACTATGACAAGTCGTCAGCAGTGTGGATAGGAGCCTCTAACAATTCTAACGTTAAGTTTATGCCAGAGTATAACTTTGCTTGGAATCCCACTGTTTTCAGAGTTTTGGGTATCTGGTTTTCGACAAACATCGAGGAAATTGTTCCATTAAACTATGAAAACAAGTTTGTGGAGATTAAGAGAATTTTCAACTCGTGGTCCAGAAGGAATTTAACCCCTTTCGGAAAAATAACAGTCATTAAGACTTTGGCATTGTCCAAACTTACCTACCTATTTATTAATTTGCCGGACCCAGATGAGGATTTTCTAGCTAATCTACAGAAACTACTGTTTAATTTTGTTTGGGACGGGAAAATTGACAAAATCAAAAGAACCTCTATGTATCAGGCATACGAAGAGGGGGGACATAAAATGGTTAACGTGAGAGTTTTTCTAATGTCACTGAAGATAACCTGGCTAATGAAAGTTTTACATGATGATGGAAAAATTACACAAATTCTCTATGCATTATGTCCTGCTGTCCGAGTTGTGAAACAACGTGGGGGCGAGTTTGCAAATGTACTGATGCAAAGAATTGTTAATCCTTTTTGGGTTGATGTTTTTAAACATTATAAAAAAGTGTGTAACAAATGTATTCCATCCTCTTTTCATGACTTTGTATCTGAATGTCTTTTTTATAATATCAATATATGCAGAGACAAGAAGGTGTTGTTTCTTAGAAGCTGGGCACAATGTGGTATTGTTTCTGTTGGTCACTTGCTGAAGGAAGATGGATTTTTGACCTATGATGAATTTAGCAGAAAATACCCAAATGTGACTGTTAATTTTTTGTTATATCAAGGAATAGTACGGGCTGTTAAGAAGTATCAATGTAAGCTAGAAATTGACTTTTGTGATAACTTTTTGGTAAGTGACCCATGTGTTTGGCAGTGCTTGGCTAGTGGTGGTTCTAAACATGTCTATGGATATTTGATTAAGAGTACTGATCCTCTGAAATGTATTGAAAAGTGGTCAGCTGCACTGAACTGTAATGTAGATGTCAATAAGGTTTTTCTAAAAATTAAAAGAACAACTGAGGACGTACGTCCCAGATGGTTTCAATATAGACTGATATATAGAATTATACCCACCCAGCGTTTTTTGCATCTGAGAAAAATTGTTGAATCTCCTATTTGTACTTTCTGCGGACAGCAGGAGGAAACGCTAGAACATCTTTTTTTGGACTGTACAAAAACACAGGCTTTTTGGAATGATTTCCTTCAGTGGATGCGAGACAATTTTGTACATTGTACTAATGTTAGACTGTATAAGCAACTTATTATCTGTGGCTACCAAACAAACTGTGTGACGGACAAAACCTTTGATTTGTTCCTTCTAATCGCAAAATACCACATTTATACATCTAAAATACGTGCGACCTGCCCCCATTTTCAGGTTCTTGTTTTAACTCTAAAACAAAGATTTTTGGCAGAGAAGCACAATGCATTGGTTAACAATAAGTTAACTTCTTTCAACAGAAACTGGAGTCTGTACAGGCATGCGTTTGAATGATATTTGTTTTTATTTTTTTTATTTTTTATTTTTTGGTGAAATTATTTGTGTAGGTAAACTGCAAAGCCTGGTCACCGCTCGCTATCCTCTTTCTCTTCTTTCCCTGATCCCTATTCTCTTCTGTCACTCCTCTTTCTTTCTCTCTCTTTTCTCTTTATCTTTTTTGTATTGTCTGTTTATATGCGCGTGTGTAAATGATATGGTTGAGACGGTTTCAACTGGATAGTTGCTATTTTCGTTATCCTATGTGAAAAAAAAGAAAACAAATAAATAAAAAAATAAATAAATAAAAAATAAAAATAAAAAAAAATAAAAAAATAATAATAATTTTTTTTCTCCCAGTCCATACATGGAGGGGGAGGGGGTGAACGAATCTTGCTTTTTACATTTAGTGAAGTTTTGACTAAATGTTTTAACGTAGAGGGGGGAATCGAGACGAGGGTCGTGGTGTATGTGCGTGCGTGTGTGTGTTTGTCTGTCTGTGTGTGTGTGTAGAGCGATTCAGACTAAACTACTGGACCTATCTTTATAAAATTTGACATGAGAGTTCCTGGGTATGATATCCCCAGACTTTTTTTCTTTTTTTTTGATAAATGTCTTTGATGACGTCATATCCAGCTTTTCGTGAAAGTTGAGGCGGCACTGTCACGCCCTCATTTTTCAACCAAATTGGTTGAAAGTTTGGTCAATTAATGTTCGACAAAGCCCGGACTTCGGTTTTGCATTTCAGCTTGGTGGCTTAAAAATTAGTTGATGACTTTGGTCATTACAAATCTGAAAATTGTAAAAAAAAAAAAAAAAAATTATAAAACGATCCAAATTTACGTTCATCTTATTCTCCATCAATTGCTGATTCCAAAAACATATAAATATGTTATATTTGGATTAAAAACAAGCTCTGAAAATTAAATATATAAAAATTATTATCAAAATTAAATTTTCGAAATCAATTTAAAAACACTTTCATCTTATTCCTTGTCGGTTCCTGATTCCAAAAACATATAGATATGATATGTTTGGATTAAAAACACGCTTAGAAAGTTAAAACGAAGAGAGGTACAGAAAAGCGTGCTATCCTTCTCAGCGCAACTATTACCCCGCTCTTCTTGTCAATTTCACTGCCTTTGCCGTGAGCGGTGGACTGACGATGCTACGAGTATACGGTCTTGTTGCATTGCGTTCAGTTTCATTCTGTGAGTTCGACAGCTACTTGACTAAATGTTGTATTTTCGCCTTACGCGACTTGTTCTACTTCTCTAACCCATGCATTACATGTGGGGGGGGGGGGGGAGACGAATCTTGCTTTTTCTACTTCTCTAACCCATGGCATCTAGGCCATACATGTGGGGGGGGGGGTTCTATTACCTGAAAACAGCATCCACACACACGCGCACACGTTCCATTGGACGTACATTTATTATGTGTTGTGTGTTTGTCTGTGTGTGTGTGTCTACATGAGTGTATATGCATGGATGCGTGCACTCGATTGTGTGTGTGTGTGTGTGTTTGAACCATGTATATATTTTCTGTTGTCATTTACTTATGTTATACTATGCGTTTGAATCATAATATATTTTAGACGTCATACTTTTTGTTCGTATCTTCACGATGGCCTTTACCTTTAATGCTTCCAACTTTCAAAGCGCTGCAAGGCTGGGAAGAGATGCGCACTTTCATCACTGTGTGTGTGTGAGTAGTAAGGAAGAGGTATAAACCAGCCCTCATTTGTTTGCGCAGCTGCGCAGCCGCGCAGCCGTATTTTGATAGAAGGTTATAGGTTAAGGTGCCTGTGTTTAAGTAGTGATAAGGAGATATTGCGCATAAACGGTTTATTGCGTTTTATATTTTGTCATGTGATTTCATGTGCCTGTACCTGTTGCTCGGTACTAATGACCACTCCAGCTGGGGTAAGCACCATTAAAAAGCAGTAATTCCCCCCCATTTTCTCCGCGCTTCGCGGAGCCCTCTCTCTTTAATAGCTATGTAGTTTGGTGCCCTGTCAGGGGAGGTGTCAGGATAAGGTAATAAAAATGGTATCCCTACTCTTTGCGGAGCCCCTTCCCCGATAAAACCACCAGAGGTGGCCAGCGGTTAGAGAAGTTTAATAGGAGGTGATTTGTCTACCCCGAGGGATGATTAGGGTTTAATGCTTAGATTAGTGCTAGACAAATGGTGTGGGGTGGGTGTGGAAGTTAGCTCGACTGATGAGAGGGGTGGGAGCTGATGTACACATATAACAAAAGTTTTAACAAGTAGACTCAGATTGTTGTTTTTTATGTGGGTGTTATAAACATCGGAGGTACATTTTACACCGAACACGAGATGTTCTACAGTCAGTCATACATAATGTTAGGTTAGAGACTGATCACGTCTGAGCATTGCACCACAGAGACGCAAGACCTTACATGCTAGACCATGTTGGTTGGTCAGCACTAAAAATAGAAACGGTTGTTCTACATACAAGGTTTTGATAGGTACACCAGATAAGATAGGTATTATTTTGTTTTTGATATTTATTTTCTTCGTTGTTGCGGTGTTTAATTTTTTTAATTTTGTTGTTGATAGACTATGTAAGAGGTAGGGTTATATGTGTGATGGGAATAAGATGTAAGTGCAAACACACACACACACACACACACACACACACCTCCGATCACACACACATCCGATCACACACACACACACACACACACACACACATACACACACACACACACACATACACACACACATACGCGCGCGTTTACACAAGTACTTCCAAACAAGAAGGTAAAAAAGTCAGACGTAAAGAGTAACAAAACAATACATAAAACTGCTCACGGTAGCATTCAAGAGTTATACAGACACATAGTTATTAACTTTTCCAATATGATCATTTTATTATAAAAGTGACAGCAGTCTTTTGAATATTAAAAATATTAAAAAAAAAATTAACATTTTGCATACACATACATTAAACAAAACAAAAAAATCCAAATCATGATTGTCAATTTAAAGGAACGAGGTGGTCCCCGGATTAGTTGTCAACTTCATAACCACTTCTTGGTGGCACAGGAAGAGGATTTACGGTTGTGACAGGACAGTAAGCTGGACATGTGGAATACAGGGGTCGCTGTAGCTGCTGAGGGTATTCCTCGCTTTGTGTCGAAGCCGTGGCTGTGGTTGATGGTGTTGAACAGTAGTAGTCTGACGGCGGACACTCTGTGTGATTTTTCGGATGTTTTTTCTCCTGCTTCTCCTCTGTGGGTGACAGAGAAGATACCTGTTGGTGGAAGTCTTCTTTGAGTTTTTTCTGCACTCTAAGCAGTTTCTGAAACTTGTTCAAGTCCAGGGTGACTCCTCTTTGGGTAGGGACAACACGCCCACCTTTGGTGCGGGTAGGAACAGCATAGTGGCGAATATGGATTTTTACAGCCCCTCTCCACGTTTTTACTGAGGCAAAAAGGTTTCCACCTAGCAGGTAACGTGTAGCCGGCTGTGGTGGCTGCTTCATGGTCCCTGAAGACATGATCGACTCCGCAAAAATCCTCTGTAGTGGTCTTTTTACATCCGTCCTGTCTTATATACACACTCGTGGTTCATGTACATCTTGATTATTCTGGTTTCAACGGGTCCACACTGGGTTAGCCTAAGGTCACGTGGGATGCTATGTCGTTTTTCACTCTGTTGCATGACTCACAGAGCAGTTGTTCAGTCACATGAGTGATAACCCTTTTTCGAAACGCTGTCGTTTCTGTCCACTTCCACACAACAACTCGCAAACACCACCAGGAGAGCCCGTCTGGATGTGTCTTGGGTAATGCTACATTCCAACGACTAAGAATTTTGTCTCGATTTAGGTGTTCCCAGATTTTATCTGCGACGGTTCTAATGGCGTCAACAGTCCACCGTGTTGAATAGTCTTTTTCTTCTCTCTTTTTTTCTTCAAGGCGTTTGCAAACATCGCGTTTTAACTCACTAACAAACATCAAGAACAAACTGTTTCGCAGGTGATCTTTAACTTTGAGAATACCAGCCTCCAATTCTTCCAACATCTGCTCTAAAGAGGGACTGGCCGTCTCCATCATGACTTTTTTTGTTTTGTGTACCTCTCTTTTCTTACTAGCACTCTTCTAACCCTCTCTCTACTTTGGTGGGTACGAGTTCAGCCTGTGGCTTGTATGTATTGTACTATGTTTTGATGAAAAGCCGCGGAGCCAGTTTATTTCGAACGCTTCGTGTGTTTTCTCCCAACAGACTTTGGAGTAATGATCGAAGAGTATGGTTTTTGGTCCAACAGCTAAGAAGAAACTGAGGTCGCGTGCATCGTCTTTTGTTTAGGTCTGTAAACTGTTTTATTCCTTTTATTGGGTGTGTCTTGTGTGTGTATGTGTCTATATAAGAAGAAGGGGCGGAATCATCACCACCACTTTCATCTCGTACCCACCAAAGTAGAGAGAGGGTTAGAAGAGTGCTAGTAAGAAAAGAGAGGTACACAAAACAAAAAAAGTCATGATGGAGACGGCCAGTCCCTCTTTAGAGCAGATGTTGGAAGAATTGGAGGCTGGTATTCTCAAAGTTAAAGATCACCTGCGAAACAGTTTGTTCTTGATGTTTGTTAGTGAGTTAAAACGCGATGTTTGCAAACGCCTTGAAGAAAAAAAGAGAGAAGAAAAAGACTATTCAACACGGTGGACTGTTGACGCCATTAGAACCGTCGCAGATAAAATCTGGGAACACCTAAATCGAGACAAAATTCTTAGTCGTTGGAATGTAGCATTACCCAAGACACATCCAGACGGGCTCTCCTGGTGGTGTTTGCGAGTTGTTGTGTGGAAGTGGACAGAAACGACAGCGTTTCGAAAAAGGGTTATCACTCATGTGACTGAACAACTGCTCTGTGAGTCATGCAACAGAGTGAAAAACGACATAGCATCCCACGTGACCTTAGGCTAACCCAGTGTGGACCCGTTGAAACCAGAATAATCAAGATGTACATGAACCACGAGTGTGTATATTAAGACAGGACGGATGTAAAAAGACCACTACAGAGGATTTTTGCGGAGTCGATCATGTCTTCAGGGACCATGAAGCAGCCACCACAGCCGGCTACACGTTACCTGCTAGGTGGAAACCTTTTTGCCTCAGTAAAAACGTGGAGAGGGGCTGTAAAAATCCATATTCGCCACTATGCTGTTCCTACCCGCACCAAAGGTGGGCGTGTTGTCCCTACCCAAAGAGGAGTCACCCTGGACTTGAACAAGTTTCAGAAACTGCTTAGAGTGCAGAAAAAACTCAAAGAAGACTTCCACCAACAGGTATCTTCTCTGTCACCCACAGAGGAGAAGCAGGAGAAAAAACATCCGAAAAATCACACAGAGTGTCCGCCGTCAGACTACTACTGTTCAACACCATCAACCACAGCCACGGCTTCGACACAAAGCGAGGAATACCCTCAGCAGCTACAGCGACCCCTGTATTCCACATGTCCAGCTTACTGTCCTGTCACAACCGTAAATCCTCTTCCTGTGCCACCAAGAAGTGGTTATGAAGTTGACAACTAATCCGGGGACCACCTCGTTCCTTTAAATTGACAATCATGATTTGGATTTTTTTGTTTTGTTTAATGTATGTGTTTAATGCAAAATGTTAATTTTTTTTTAATATCTTTAATATTCAAAAGACTGCTGTCACTTTTATAATAAAATGATCATATTGGAAAAGTTAATAACTATGTGTCTGTATAACTCTTGAATGCTACCGTGAGCAGTTTTATGTATTGTTTTGTTACTCTTTACGTCTGACTTTTTTACCTTCTTGTTTGGAAGTACTTGTGTAAACGCGCGCGTATGTGTATGTGTGTGTGTGTGTGTGTATGTGTGTGTGTGTGTGTGTGTGTGTGTGATCGGATGTGTGTGTGATCGGAGGTGTGTGTGTGTGTGTGTGTGTGTGTTTGCACTTACATCTTATTCCCATCACACATATAACCCTACCTCTTACATAGTCTATCAACAACAAAATTAAAAAAATTAAACACCGCAACAACGAAGAAAATAAATATCAAAAACAAAATAATACCTATCTTATCTGGTGTACCTATCAAAACCTTGTATGTAGAACAACCGTTTCTATTTTTAGTGCTGACCAACCAACATGGTCTAGCATGTAAGGTCTTGCGTCTCTGTGGTGCAATGCTCAGACGTGATCAGTCTCTAACCTAACATTATGTATGACTGACTGTAGAACATCTCGTGTTCGGTGTAAAATGTACCTCCGATGTTTATAACACCCACATAAAAAACAACAATCTGAGTCTACTTGTTAAAACTTTTGTTATATGTGTACATCAGCTCCCACCCCTCTCATCAGTCGAGCTAACTTCCACACCCACCCCACACCATTTGTCTAGCACTAATCTAAGCATTAAACCCTAATCATCCCTCGGGGTAGACAAATCACCTCCTATTAAACTTCTCTAACCGCTGGCCACCTCTGGTGGTTTTATCGGGGAAGGGGCTCCGCAAAGAGTAGGGATACCATTTTTGACTCACATGCGAAGCAAAAGTGAGTCTATGTACTCACCCGAGTCGTCCGTCCGTCCGTCCGTCCGGACGTCCGGACGTCCGGACGTCCGTCCGGAAAACTTTAACGTTGGATATTTCTTGGACACTATTCAGTCTATCAGTACCAAATTTGGCAAGATGGTGTATGATGACAAGGCCCCAAAAAACATACATAGCATCTTGACCTTGCTTCAAGGTCAAGGTCGCAGGGGCCATAAATGTTGCCTAAAAAACAGCTATTTTTCATATTTTTCCCATTTTCTCTGAAGTTTTTGAGATTCAATACCTCACCTATATATGATATATAGGGCAAAGTAAGCCCCATCTTTTGATACCAGTTTGGTTTACCTTGCTTCAAGGTCAAGGTCACAGGAGCTCTTCAAAGTTGGATTGTATACATATTTTGAAGTGACCTTGACCCTGAACTATGGAAGATAACTGTTTCAAACTTAAAAATTATGTGGGGCACATGTTATGCTTTCATCATGAGACACATTCGGTCACATATGATCAAGGTCAAGGTCACTTTGACCCTTATGAAATGTGACCAAAATAAGGTAGTGAACCACTAAAAGTGACCATATCTCATGGTAGAAAGAGCCAATAAGCACCATTGTACTTCCTATGTCTTGAATTAACAGCTTTGTGTTGCATGACCTTGGATGACCTTGACCTTGGGTCAAGGTCACATGTATTTTGGTAGGAAAAATGTGTCAAGCATGTGAGTCGTATGGGCTTTGCCCTTCTTGTTATTACCTTATCCTGACACCTCCCCTGACAGGGCACCAAACTACATAGCTAATAAAGAGAGAGGGCTCCGCGAAGCGCGGAGAAAATGGGGGGGAATTACTGCTTTTTAATGGTGCTTACCCCAGCTGGAGTGGTCATTAGTACCGAGCAACAGGTACAGGCACATGAAATCACATGACAAAATATAAAACGCAATAAACCGTTTATGCGCAATATCTCCTTATCACTACTTAAACACAGGCACCTTAACCTATAACCTTCTATCAAAATATGGCTGCGCGGCTGCGCAGCTGCGCAAACAAATGAGGGCTGGTTTATACCTCTTCCTTACTACTTGTGTGTGTGTGTGTGTGTGTGTGTGTGTGTGTGTGTGTGTTTGTCTGTGTGTGTGTGATCATTTGGGGGTGGGGCTGGATTTTTACACCAATGAGCAAACGTATAAAGAGAACATTTTGTTCATGTAGACGTAATCATGCAAACGTCATTCCTGCCAAAACAAATCATTTTTCAGTGTTGCATACTCCTGTGTATAAGGTATAATTTTTTTTTTTATCATTTTCTTCAGATATGGCGTCCCAACGACCAACTCACTGCGACCTCACTTCAAGACGGTGACCACAACTTGGCCTGTGAAGCAGTACCCCGACTTTGACAAAAACAAAAGCAATCTTTCCAGACCATCATCAACCAATTGTCAGATGCAAAAACCAAAGCGAGCAAAGACTTCACACAACTAACCAATCTTAGGCGTGAAAATCAACGCCTCCAGTCGGCCACCTCATCTTCATCTGCACTACGTTCATCTACACCCACCGCTGCACCGAACAACCCTGCGGCAATAGCCAGCTCATCTTCATCTGCACTACGTTCATCTACACCCACTGCTGCACCAAACAACCCTGCAGCAATAGCCAGCTAATCTTCATCTGCACTACGTTCATCTACACCTACTGCTGCACCAAACAACCCTGCAGCAATAGCCAGCTAATCTTCATCTGCACTACGTTCATCTACACCCACTGCTGCACCAAACAACGCTGCAGCAATAGCCAGCTCATCTTCATCTGCACTACGTTCATCTACACCCACCGTTGCACCAAACAACCCTGCAGCAATAGCCAGCTCATCTTCATCTGCACTACGTTCATCTACACCCACCGCTGCACCAAACAACCCTGCAGCAATAGCCAGCTAATCTTCATCTGCACTACGTTCATCTACACCCACTGCTGCACCAAACAACCCTGCAGCAATAGCCAGCTAATCTTCATCTGCACTACGTTCACCTACACCCACCGCTGCACCAAACAACCCTGCAGCAACAAGCACTCCAACAAACACATCAAACCACCTCGACAATGTCGACGTCCTAACGCTCAGTCAAATCATGGACGACGACATGATTGACGCAACACAAAATTCAACACAATCCACAGACATGTTTGATGCAACACAAAAGGCAACACAAAACGCAACCCAGTCCACTTCAGATGACGCAGTCACATCGGGAGAAGCTCTCCAAGCATTGTCTCAGGAATAAACATTCACATTCAACCCATTTTTGAGTCACTTGAGAAAAAGTGACTCTATGTAATCGGTCAGTGTTAGTCTGTCCGGCCGGCCGGCCGTCCGGCCGTCCGGCCGGCCGGCCGGCCGGCCGGCCGTCTGTAGACACCACCTTAACGTTGGACTTTTCTCGGAAACTATCAAAGCGATCGGGCTCATATTTTGTTTAGTCGTGACCTCCAATGACCTCTACACTTTAACGATGGTTTCGTTGACCTTTGACCTTTTTCAAGGTCACAGGTCAGCGTCAAAGGAAAAATTAGACATTTTATATCTTTTCTCGGAAACTATCAAAGCGATCGGGCTCATATTTTGTTTAGTCGTGACCTCCAATGACCTCTACACTTTAACGATGGTTTCGTTGACCTTTGACCTTTTTCAAGGTCACAGGTCAGCGTCAAAGGAAAAATTAGACATTTTATATCTTTGACAAAGTTCATCGGATGTGATTGAAACTTTGTAGGATTATTCTTTACATCAAAGTATTTACATCTGTAGCCTTTTACGAACGTTATCAGAAAAACAAGGGAGATAACTAGCCTTTTCTGTTCGGCAACACACAACTTAACGTTGGGCTTTTCTCGGAAACTATAAAAGTGACCGGGCTCAAATTTTATGTGAACGTGACTCATTGTGTTGTGAATAGCAATTTCTTCCTGTCCATCTGATGCATCATATAATATTCAGAACTGCGAAAGTGACTCGATCGAGCGTTTGCTCTTCTTGTTTCACAACCTTTTCATAGTCAGTAGTTGCGGGTAAAATCTGATCTCTGTTTTGAATTTTGTGGAATCATTTTGCGACATATCGATAAAGTCACGAGACAAAGAACATCAACAAAGACCATAATTATGGGCAATCATGTACATTTTTGCGGGGGTGTAACAGAGATCGACTTTGTCTTTATAAGAATAGGAATCACATCATCTTAAACTCTACAGACTCTACACACGGTGACAACTGCAACGCGTGTGGCACACAGCATGACAAACAAAAAAGAGGCCCTGCAATGAATACTCCATGCTTAGTCCTATTTATCAGTTTTGGTGGCGCTGATTTGGCAAATGAAATGTTTTAATTATGTTGTGCTGCCCAAGAGAAATATTAAACAAAAGCAAATTTATTTCTTCAGGCCTATAAACCATCATAATGCCATATATGTGTTCTGCGCGAACTTAGAATCCGGTTTCATTCTAGAATGGACCGGGTCCAGGTTGGAATTCTAACCCTGCGCAAGTACAGGGGTGCCATTCTAGAATGAAACCCTTGTTGCTGGTCCATTCTAGAATCGGCCGTGCGCAAGGTTGGAATTTGGGTCCAAGTTGGAATAGTCATTTCAGTTAGACTATCACACAGCCAAAGCCACAAATGTGGATTTTCTGTTTGTTTTTGTTTTTTGTGTGTTTGGTTGGGTTTTTTTTCTCGGGTTTTTTACACTTTACTCAAAGACATCGTGAATTGGGATTGTGATGTTCTGAAAGTAATTACGATTTTGAGAGACACTCAGCACTGATCGCTACGAACGGAAATTTCCGGACTGACAGTGTTTTGCCGATCTCGCTTGTAACTTTTAATCTTATTCATATACATGAAGTTGGTCTTCTGAATTGTGAAGATATAATGTCAACTTTTTTTTTTAAACCTGTGACAACAGCTCTATAACTCACTCTGTCCTTCTGTTGGTCTGTCTGTCGGTTAGTCGGTCTGACCGTCTGTCTGTCTGTCTGTCAAAAAAATTGTCAAAAAACCGGACATTTCCGAGAGGGAGACAGCGCTGACATTGCAAGCGGCCGCAACCGGCTCTCATCACAAAAACAACTGCCCTGCAAACATTACCGCCCTGGTAGTCCCCCTTGCTATGGTCTGCCTTTGTTTATTGCGTACTCAGGAGTGTCAACTTTCTTGACATGACATGACATCGCAAGATCGCCAAAGGATTTTTTCAGGGGTAGACAAATCAGCCCCATTTTATCAAAGGGAAGGTGCAGGTGGAGATAATTCAAGGGAAGACAACTCTGTCTTACCTACAAACATTACGGCCCCCTTTATTCAAGGGTTTCATTCTAGAATGGCACCCCTGTACTTGCGCAGGGTTAGAATTCCAACCTGGACCCGGTCCATTCTAGAATGAAACCGGATTTTAAGTTCGCGCAGAACATATGCATGGTGATCTGTAAACTGTTGTTCTCTGTGCACAATGCATGTGTAAACATTTTGTTGTTCGCAGAACGCAGAACCAATTTCACATTTTAACATTTTATTTTTCACTCACATGTTTGCTGAAGTGTACAAATTTTGTTCCTTTTAATGATGTTTTTTTTCCCCGTCTCAAGACATATATGGTGATGTGTACAACTATTGTTCTCTGGGCACATTTTTGTGCACATTTATGTCCCTCACTTATGTCAATGTAGCCGCTAATTTGTTTAAGTCCAGTCAATCGTACAAACGTTTCATTGTGGGTGACTCGAGCTGTCGGGGTACTGCGACGAGATTTCTTTCCCAATTATATGATTGGTGTTATATATTCTTTTACACATTTTAACTAGCATTCATCATCTCGGTTGAAGCGTGAAAAAATGATTTTGTCACATTGATTGAATTCTTAGACTGTCCACATTGACTGAAATCTCAGAAAAGGGCATTATTTAACGCTGTTTTATTCTTTCCCAATTATATTTACCACTGGGTTACTTTTTCATTCCTATTTGCTGATGTGTAAAACTTTTTTTTGAACTGTGCACACTATTTGCTCATTTAATGCTGTGTTTATGTGTTTGTTTCACTCCCATGTGTCATATTTTCTGAGATTTCGGTCAATGTAGCCACTTTTTTTGTTTTGCCGCATTTAGCCTTTCCTTCGTAACTGTCTGCCTTCACCAAGCTGTAGATTCTTGCATTACTAATGGCGAGCAGCTACGCAAGAAAACAAAGAAAGTGTATTCAAGCGCCGAGCCTGGTAAAAAGAAAATATCGCTACATTGACCGAAATTTCAGAAAGCGTCACATGTTTGCTGCTGTGTAAATGGTTTGCAGTTCATTGCACATTGAACGCTGCTTTTCTTAGGTTTGATGTTTTATCACATTTTGTTGTTCTGTGTGTGCTACTGCTAGCGCTTTTTTGGGGTAACTTTGTCGCAATTACTTCTAAATTTAATATGTTACTGTTGTCACTGCACAAGTCATGGCCAATCCACCACTGTGTCCTTTTTTTTTATCTCTCCCAATAAATGTATGGCATTTTGTTCGGTACGCGCGTGCCATTGCACATTGAACACGTTTTTGTTGTTGCTTATTCATAATTAACTCTGTAATTAATGAAGAAGAAGAAATCCCGTGCGGAGCACGGGTATTACTAGTTACTAATATTCTTCACCAAATTAAGTTTTTGCAAGCCCAGACAAAATATGTGATACTCAGACACGTGCGTGAATTCATTTCTGACACTACGACATAACATGTAGCCATTTCTGGGCAAAGGGACATTATGGACAAAATTATCGATTTTGAGTTTTTGATTTTATTTGACAGATTGCTATATTTAGAACATGATCTGAAAATGTCAGACCTTGACATTAAAGGTCCTCGTCTACATTTTCTCACAGAAATTGAGATTTGACCGCTAAAATGTTTAATCCATTCACTAACACTTTCAAAAAAACACCCCCCTCCGATCAGAAAGGACGGAGCAAGTGTAGCCGTTTGAAAATTCATTGATGTATTCCATCGTAGTAGGATATCCTTATTTGAAACATAATCGTAGTAGGATATCCTTATTTGGAACATAATGTAAACCGGAAGTTTTCAAAGTGCTCAACCACCCAGAATTCCTAGCGGTGAGCAGCCGCTGGCTTGACGAAAGTTCTCTGGTAAGTTCTTTTTATCAATTATGCAATACATTCTTGTCGTATAAGACTTTTAAGTGGCTGCAAACAAGGCTTCATAATGCAACAAAACAGTTTCAAGCAATGTGTTTGCTCTGTTCACGTACTGTGTTCGTCATTCGTAGATATTAAATCTTAGCCGAGTTGACGCATTTCAGGGAACCTCTCAAAAGTCAGATTTACGCTTTCAGCATTGCACATTACGGTACTTTGTTTTATGGCGGTTTACAAAGAGGCTCTGCTTAATGATTCGGTTCAGGAATTAAGGAGTCATCATAAAAATAAAGCAAAAGCATAGGTCTAACGCTAACTGAATGTTTCGAGAGGCACAGTTCCGACACAGTGACACACGTACACTGACAATGAAATCTAAAACGCTTGCAATCGATCTAAATTTGTATTTCTGCACACACAAAACATTTCGACTACAAAATAAGGATCGGAATCAAAAACAATGGTATTTTCCAACAAGAGTCCTTGATTTGTGTGCTTTCATTTATAATGAGTTTACGTAGACTACTACCCGCAACATCGATGTCAGAATCGCCATTGATTTTCCTGCAAGACTAAGCTTAACAACTACAGATCTAACTGAATCAGAGATCTAGATTCTCCGGTCGAATCTTAGAATGCAGCTGGTTTTTATTTTTGTATTTCTTAGGTCTATGTGTGTGCCGTATGTGTGTAAAATGTGCGTGTTTGTGTGTATGTGTAAAATGTGCGTGCGTATGTCTGTAGTGTGTGTTTGTGCGTGTGTGCATACGTACATGCATGCGTGCGTGCGTGTGTCAGTGTGTGTGTGTGTGTGTGTGACATTCACGTGGTAGTACGAGTGATTGAGTGAATCGGAGTATCTGTACGTGTTTGTTTTCTTATACCTGATCATGTTTTCTTATACCTGATCATGTTTTAGACGATTCATGTAATTGTATGCATTTATAGTTCTTAAAAATGCCAAACGTGTAACTCATTATACATTTGCCCCTTATGGCATAAATAAACTAACACTGTACTGTATTGCATGGTAGGTATAAGCCACGTATTTTATTCACTTATGATTCATGTCCGTCAAGTATAACCGTTTGTCCATGTCTTTTAACAGTTTTGTTTTGTTGTTTCTTTTTTTTCTGCAAAAGCTGTCCATTTCGATACTCAGGTCGAACAAAGTACGCTTATCTCATGTCTCAACTCTGAGCTAAACATCGTCTCCACCGGGCAGAAGAGGCAGGGCAGGGCCAGCAGGTGCGGCAGTGTTACATTGTTTGTCAGCGCAATCGGGGACGTTAAAGGGAATCAAGGACACAAAGAGTCCGCATGCGGACAGCAACTCAAGAAGCTGCCGCCAAGAGTTATCGGGAAGAAAGATCCAGTCTCTTAGTCTTACAGTGAGTTTGGGTAGTTACAAATGTAATGGTTTGAAGATTTCTTCTCTCTGTTATTGCTTGAGTGCTTATGTTAATCTCAGTTATTCAAGTATGGGCTGTATATTGTAAATGCGTGTGTGTGCATATGAGAGAGAGAGAGAGAGAGAGAGAGAGAGAGAGAGAGAGAGAGAGAGAGAGGGGGGGGGGCGGTGGTGACACACTATACTTCCGTTTGCTGTTTAAAAGGATACTTACAAAATCGACAATCCCATCAATCAGTCGAGACACAATTTATTAACAACAGAATTTTAATTATATACCAACTTATTTAATGCATACACTCTTACATATGTATACATCTGAATGCATAAAGCACACACACACAAACATGTACAAAGTACCCCCCCCCCCCTCCCAACAACAAAAAAATAAAAAAAAACATGCCACCCATTAAAATGCTGATAACTCATGAATTACTTATGCAACTTACTTCAAATTTAGTGTACATTGGCCTGAGATATGGGATAATAATTCCACAAAGTTTCATGAATGCCGGTCAAGTGCGCATGGCTTATAATTATATCTATATGCCGCTGGTTTCATAATACTACATCTACTAAAACAGATAAAATGGATAAAAATTTGAATGCATCACATTATTTCATGACAATAGGACTTTTAACTGTGTTGGTCAGAACATGATTAACGAGATGACCGCGGGGGAGCTAGCTGGTCCTGTCCATTGCTGAGCGGCTCCCATCCCCGGTTTTGGGCATGGTCTGCAGAGGATCCTTCCCAGAGGAGCCTACTTCAAGTGCAGCCACATGTCCTTCCAGGTGTGTTTGTCACCACTACCAAGATAGGTGAAGGGAGGTTGATAACCACCCGTCAAAGACCTGTAATTACAAAAATAGTACTTAAAAATCTGAAACAGTTTCAAAACTGTTAGCACACTGCTTTAATCGCCATAAGTTGTGCATGACTCGACTATGATGTGCCGTAATTATGCATTAAAATTATGATGAAAAAAGAACAACCTGAAAAGTGATGGGCGTGTCAGGATAGGGCGGATAATCGTTATATGAAATCTTTAGAAATGTGTCCTGTTTCAGTTATTAATCTTTAAATGTTATAACAACATCCTGGAAATTCACTTCGTAATACTAAAGTAGAAATGGCCCAGTCAGGCTGATTTTTTGGCAAATACAGGTTGACCTTAAAAAAATGCAACCCTCAACAAGAAGAGCAAACGCTCGATCGAGTCACTTTCGCAGTTCTGAATATTATATGAGGCATCAGATGGACAGGAAGAAAATGCTATTCACAACACAATGAGTCACGTTCACATAAAATTTGAGCCCGGTCACTTTTATAGTTTCCGAGAAAAGCCCAACGTTAAGTTGTGTGTTGCCGAACAGAAAAGGCTAGTTATCTCCCTTGTTTTTCTGATAACGTTCGTAAAAGGCTACAGATGTAAATACTTTGATGTAAAGAATAATCCTACAAAGTTTCAATCACATCCGATGAACTTTGTCAAAGATATAAAATGTCTAATTTTTCCTTTGACGCTGACCTGTGACCTTGAAAAAGGTCAAAGGTCAACGAAACCATCGTTAAAGTGTAGAGGTCATTGGAGGTCACGACTAAACAAAATATGAGCCCGATCGCTTTGATAGTTTCCGAGAAAAGTCCAACGTTAAGGTGGTGTCTACGGACGGCCGGCCGGACAGACTAACACTGACCGATTACATAGAGTCACTTTTTCTCAAGTGACTCAAAAATGTTAATAACTTCTACATCTGTTGACCAAATCACTTTATATTTGGGGGACATAAACTTAAGCCTATGCATGACCCTTCCACATCTTGGCAACTTTTTTTTTTGAAATAGCACAAAAGTCTGACCATTTGATCTACAAAATTGCCCCTTTGTGAAAGTGTCACGGTAGCTGAAGTTTATGTCACCCAAATATAAAGTGATTCGGTCAACAGATGTAGAAGTTATTAGCATTTTTGAGGGTTGCATTTTTGGGGGGTCACCCTGTCACCCAGTCAGAAATACTGTCTCCCACGTTAAAAATGATGAAATAACACAAAGCACGGTCAACAGAAGGGCTTAAATCTTTTTGCTGGTCAAAGTCAAACTACTTGTGGATACTGCTCTTCATTTTTATATTTAGTCAAGTTTTGACTAAATATTTTAACATCGAGGGGGAATCGAAACGAGGGTCGTGGTGTATGTGCGTGTGTGCGTGTGTGCGTGTGTGTGTGTAGAGCGATTCAGACTAAACTACTGGACCGATCTTTATGAAATTTGACATGAGAGTTCCTGGGTATGAAATCCCCGAACGTTTTTTTCATTTTTTTGATAAATGTCTTTGATGACGTCATATCCGGCTTTTCGTGAAAGTTGAGGCGGCACTGTCACGCCCTCATTTTTCAACCAAATTGGTTCAAATTTTGGTCAAGTAATCTTCGACGAAGCCCGGACTTCGGTATTGCATTTCAGCGTGGTGGCTTAAAAATTAATTAATGACTTTGGTCATTAAAAATCGGAAAATTGTAAAAAAAAATTAAAAATTTATAAAACGATCCAAATTTACGTTTATCTTATTCTCCATCATTTGCTGATTCCAAAAACATATAAATATGTTATATTCGGATTAAAAACAAGCTCTGAAAATTAAATATATAAAAATTATTATCAAAATTAAATTGTCCAAATCAATTTAAAAACACTTTCATCTTATTCCTTGTCGGTTCCTGATTCCAAAAACATATAGATATGATATGTTTGGATTAAAAACACGCTCAGAGAGTTAAAACAAAGAGAGGTACAGAAAAGCGTGCTATCCTTCTTAGCGCAACTACTACCCCGCTCTTCTTGTCAATTTCACTGCCTTTGCCATGAGCGGTGGCCTGACGATGCTACGAGTAAAATGGCATTGCGTTCAGTTTCATTCTGTGAGTTCGACAGCTACTTGACTAAATATTGTATTTTCGCCTTACGCGACTTGTTAAGTTTAAGCTTACCTTAGTTTAGACTCACGATCGGTTCAAAGATCAACAGTAAAATTTGACGGGGTAAGATCCCCCGCAGCTTGGTCAAAAATGCGGGGGACCTTATCTGGTGTCTGCGGGGGACCTTACCCACTGAGAATCGAGTACCACAAAATAACGCTAGATTAAAGCAGCTTATCCACGATGCTGGTTCCCCAAAACGCGCATACAAGGCTGCAAGGTATCGAAGATTAAACTGTGAGTATTAAAATAGTGCTTTAAATGGTAGTTCTAGGTTAATTTGTACGAAATTGAGACCTCTCTGTATAATTTTCACGGACTTCGGCAGAAAATCGAACGCCACTGTTCACGAGTACACAACAAGACATAAATTACATATTATACATATAGCCTAGGCAATTCTGCTTTAGAATATCTATACTTAATAATGTGATTTTCCACAACGTACCTTCACAGGGCAATTCCTTTGCGAGATAACAATTTTGCTTCCGCGTGCGGGGGAACGAATTGGGTGTTGTTCCTGCGGTGGACAAAACTAGGCGTGCCACCATCCACGGCGTGCTGCTAGGCACAACAGCTGAAACAAATCAATTTGTGTGGCCAAAAAATGAGTTGTTCTTCAATTTGAGATAATTAAAAAAATTAAAAAAACAGGGTCACTCTTGCTCACACAATCAAATCTGCATCCAAATCAGTATGTGTTGTTCACATATCTTGTCTAACATGGACGCTATGGCATGCTGAGCGGTGTAGGTGTCAATACTCTCAGCAGGCATAAAAGGCAGTTTTGAAGCCATTTTAGCGGGTAATAAGACAAAGAATGGTACATTTGAGTAACTCGCAAACGCATTGCCTTCAAACTTTCGGAGATTTGTGTTAACACATGTCGTAAAGTACACATGAAATCTCAAGTCATGTGAGGTATTAGTTCTGCTGTTATGCGACATCCCAGAAAGAGTTTTAAAAATAAAGATGTACCCTGTCCGATTGAACAGATTTTTTTTTAGAATTAGCATGCATTTAGAAAAATGAAAGCTTCAATTTACCCTTAAATTTAATACAGTTTCACCAATGGCTGTTCAAAGTGCACTTGTTTAAACGCACACGCACATTTTTGGAAAATGCTTTTTCAAGAGCCATTGATCAGTTAAGCGTGTTGGCAGTGAGGTTTGCTATGCGTAGGCCGACATTTGCGCTCAGCGCTCTGAATGAGTCAACTTCTTAAAAAAACTACTTTCGCGTTGAAATCCTCATACCACCCATGTCTGATAAAATATGTACATGAAATTTGAGTATGTGGCGCATCTGTCATTGTTCTTGAAGATTTCAACAAATAAACTTTGTTCAATGATTCAGCAAAAACCTATCGTCAATTTAAGAACTGTTTCTGACATGACAAATAACAGCAGACCTAATGTCTCAAATTACTTGAAATTCCGAAAGTACTTTACAACATGTGTTAGCACAACTCTCCGAAAGTTTGAAGGCAATGCGTTAGCGAGTTACTGTTAACCCGTGGTTTGTAAAAATGTAAAAACATTTTACAAATCATGTCGAACCTAAAACCGCGATTTGTAAAAATGTAAAAATATCGCATTCCACAAAGTAATGCATGCCTTTTATTTTTATTAATTTTTCTTGTTTAGAGCCTCTACGCTGAGTGGTGGGGGTAGTTTTAGTTCCACATCCCATGTTGGTGCAATCCCATTTTGCCACCGTCCCATTTTTTCCCCCATCCCATTTTTGCGACATTTCACAAGCCAAGCGTCATTTTACAAACATGTCATAACAATAGCGCGACATCCCATTTTGACACCATATCCCATTTGGCCGCCATGCCGTTTCACCGCATTCCATTTCGCCCCCATCCCATTGTTGCGACATTTCACAAGCCAAGCGTCATTTTACTACCGTGTCATAACAATAGCGCGACATCCCATTTTGACACCATCCCATTTTGCCGCCATCCCATTTTTTTATTTATTCTTCTTGCCAAGCCTCACTATACTACTATACTGCGTTATTCAACTAGGAAGACATGGGGCCCGGGTAGCTCAGGTGGTAGAGCACTAGACTTGTGATCGAAAGGTCGCTGGTTCGAATCCGGGCCGGGACGGACACGGGTCAACTTTATGTGCAGACCCAGAGACGGTATCCATCTCCCACCCCCGTGTCACCACAATGGCACGTTAAAGATCTTGGTCATTCTACCATAAGTGCAGATGGCTGATACCACCTAAACACGCATACATCAAAAGCTGTGAGGGCGTAAAAACTCGAATCGTATAAACCCCAAAATGTCACGAAATAGGGATGGCGGCGAAATGGGATGACGGCAAAACGGCATGGCGACAAAATGGAATGTGGTGCTAGTGGTATGACATCGTGGTAAAATGACACTTGGCCTGTAAAATGTCGCGAAAATGGGATGGGGGCGAAATGGGCTAACGGCGAAACGAGATTGCGCCAAAATGGGATGTGGAGCTAATGGTACATGATATGGTGGTAAAATGACATTTGGGGGCGAATTGGGATAACGGCGAAAGGGGACTAATAGATCCCTTGACTTTGGGGTAGTGCGACTCTGTCACTGCTAGCTTTCCACTGGGAGGAAGCGACCGGAATTTCCCAACGATGGGACCTCCGAGTAATGAAAATAAAAATTAAAAATAAAAATCTTAAAATTAACAGTAACAGAGTCGCGCTACCCCAAAAGTCAAGGGATTTCGTATTCGTCCCTTGACAAGAAAATATCGGGCGCATAAACGTGATTTGTAAAAATGTTTACCGTGATTTGTACCATTTTTTTTTTCTCATTACCCGCTAAAGCGGCTTTAAAAACTGCCTTTTATGCCTGCTGAGAGGATTGACACCTACACCGCTCAGCATGCCATAGCGTCCATGACAAGATATGTGAACAAAACTTACTGATTTGGATGCAAATTTGATTGTTAAGTCTAAGAACATGCTAAACATGTTTTGTTTTAGCAGTTCTGATTCGTTGTCAATTTTAACGTGGGAACCTTGATTTTGCGAATTTGATTTTGGGGTGTGTTTGTGTTGTAGGCTTCACTGTATCGACACTACGTCATGTAAACTCAATCTGTTTTCTGAATAAGTTAGGGGCATAAAAGGCCTTTCCAGTCATATAATTGGTTTTACGATAAACGGCCTCATCATAAAGATCTGCCCTCAAACGCATCTGTAAAGTTTTTTTATGACGAGTAGTGTAGAACAATCACCATCTTGCACATCTGATCGCAAGATTATGCATCCCCGAAAAATTCTGCTATGTCTCCGGCGCATCAGTATCTGTCCGAAGTGTTTGAAAACAACTAATTACAACACACACACCCCCTCCCAACCTCCACCACCACCCCCACCCCCCCTCCCAACCTCCACCACCCCCCCTTCCCACCTCCACCACCACCACCCCCCCTTCCCACCCAAGAAAAAAAGAAGAAAAAAAAGAATAAACACATTGATAAATACAAGGAGAAGGAAAGAATTAATTTACATCTTTTTTTTCAATTGTTTTTGATAACAAATCTATTGCTTCTAGGTCATCATTATCAGGCCGATGATTAAACCAAAGCTTTGTCACGGAAATGCATATATGGACTAAAAATGACGTGTTTTTTCTTGCAGGACAATGGCTTGGACACTTATGACTTCATCCTGAATCGGCAGAGCAGCGATGTATTCTTACATGGATGCCATGGACGCCTTCCATCTAGCGGGCACACAGATGGTTCACAAATCTACCCACTTGTACCCCCTCACTCTCAACCATTGCTCCTTCAGTTCTGTAGTAAAACATAGAGCGATCATTTCTGAAAATATTGTAAGACATTAGCTTCTTTACTTCTGCAGCTGCATCAAAACACACACATACACACACACCGTCCACACACACACACACACACACACACACACACACACACACACTTAATACCGATGCCACATTTCAAGTAATCGGGCTGCATGTATATTTGTTGTCTTCTGACACGGCTATGCATGCTAAAGTCCACAATCAGAATGGCAGGAGCTATTGGAAAACCCGTTTTCTTTTTTTTTTTTTTTTTTGCATTTTACGGTAAATACATTTTCGTCTTTGATCTTCAGGCTTCCATAACAGTTCTCTAAATGTCTTGAGAATACGCCTGAAACGTTACATGAACCAAAACAACAACCGAAAAACAAACGCTGTGCATAGGGAACACAAATATCGATGATAATCTGCTAATAATTTAGCAGGGAGTATCAGCCGGGACATTATTTATTATTCTGAATAGATCAACATTCATATATGCATCAAGTGTACTAACTAATCCTGCTAAATAGTTGTATTTGTTTGTGACTGATGCACTTTTTATTCACTTTGCACGTATGTATCACGTAAGACAAATCAAGGGAGGTAATTTTGCTCGGATTAGATGGTTCCCTCCCCTGATAACAAAAGCACACAAATTAATTTTTCCCCCCTTCTCGTATGTGTTATTCAGACGTTTTGTTGGTTTTTGTTGAATATTGATGTGAAAGGTTCAGTCCTTCCCGAGTAAACTATTCGATTTACAGTCTCAGAACAGACCAGGCCTGAAAAGACCATCGCTAAACACATCAACTAATCAGCCTGGGTGCAGTTTGTGATTGTTTTTTATTGACTGATTTGTGAACGAACACAAGCAGGAATCTGTGATGATAACACATCAAAATAAATTATAACTTTGCGCATGAAGCAGCCAGGTTGTCGAATCTAAGTCTTTGTTCATGTACAATCTTGTCTAAATCTGAGATGGTGAGCCAAAAGTTTTCATGGGAACGACTGTGCCTTTCTGTCTCTCAATTTTTACACCACATGCTACTCGTGATTGCATGACACTAAGAACAGGCAAGATGTGGATATCGTGGTTTTAATGATACATTCGGACATACAAAGGGTTACCGCTGTTTTCTTAGATACGTGTGATCTCTCTTTTTCCCCTGGTCCTTTCTTTTTGATGTTATTTAGCCTGACGTTTGTTGCAACTATTGGTCCGCTTGCATTTGTTGTTATAGTAATTGTGGATATGTTATTTAATTTGTCTGTGTTCCCTTATTATGTTGTCACTGTCAGCTTGATGAATAAAGGCTATGAGAGAAAAAAATGTTACCCTTCACTATTAGCTATTATACTAAATATACGATGTTTATTTTTGCGTGTTCTCGTTTTTTCAGAGCGAACACACACACACACACACACACACACACACACACACACGCACACACACACACACACAGTCTCTCTTTCTCTCTCTCTCTCTCTTTCTCTCTCTCTCTCTCTCTTTCTCTCTCTCTCCCACCCACACTGTGACACACACACACGTACACGTATACACACACACACACAGTTTCAATGTTAAAAACTTGAAACAGTATCCCTGTAGCATCGATGAAGGTTGTGTACAGGAACATCATAAAAGCTTGCTTACAAACGGACTCGCTGTAATCGAATAAAACAGCTTTCGAATAAAATAGCTTACTGTTGCTTGCTCAAACTGCGGCTTCCTTGTCCACATTCCTGGCGCACAGATCTGCAATGTGCAACGTTACTGTTGAATACACACAATTTATGTTGAAGTCAGAGGGCACAGACAGACATATCCCCCCCCCTCCCTACACACACACACACACACACACACACACGCGCGCGCGCGCGCGACTGCGTGAAGATACACGTCACCTTATCATTTAATCACACAATGTAAAAACGTGGTGGTTAAAACTGAATAGTATCATGAATCTCTGAAGAGATTTTTTTTTTCAATAGTCGTTCGTGTGAGGCACACGCAGATTGAATGTAGCTGAAGCCATACCGTAAAGACTAAGAACAGATCTATAAGATTCTAAAAAAAATGTGACATTTTAGTTCTGGATGAACTTGATCTGTCCATAGATGACGAGTTAGCGATACCGTCTGTATAGATCTATGATCTGTCCGAAGTAGAATCGGCCACTGAAAATGCAACTCCCCCCTCCCTTTCCCACGACACACACCACGACACGACACTAGCTGAGAAAAGGAAAACGTGTGGAGGAATACATAATGTAACAAGAGGCGAAGCCTTCAAGGCTCACGTAAGAAATCGACAAACAGTAACACAAACTCAATCACTCCGTCACACACACACACACACACAGTACACACACACACACACACACACACACACACACACACACACACGCACAGTAAGCATAGGTGAAACTGTGCAAGAAAGCGAGACCCTGGATCTGCCAAGTAGTCTCGGCCCGCTCACAATAACAATGACCGAGACGTTCAGTAATTCCTTTGCGTGACGTCTAACCCTCTTACGTCATAATGTGACGTCTTCAAATAGTTTCTATCACACACGTCAAACACTTTTGACCGAGACTGACGTAATCCATAGACTCGGAAATGTTAAAGTTTCTATCACACACACACACACACACGCACGCACGCACGCACGCACGCACGCACAGACAGACAAAGTTTATCATCGCATAGGCTACACTTACGTGAGCCAAAAACCAGATCTAAAAGTAAGCCCGGTTTAAGATTTCAAACCGCCTTTGAGTATGAAATGTTCGGACGCGCCCTTTCAGCCTACAGTGAAAATTCAAATGATAATCATGTACGTACAAGCTTTGTTTCAGAACTGTGAAACGTAATAACTAGGTTTGAATTCAAATATACAAGTAAAGTTAATGGAAGATCAAAGTAAAGGTTGGGTGTAATGTCAACAATTATACTTACATTCCGTTTCAGCATGCTCTTCCACAGGAAAAACTCCCAGGGCTTTGTCCTGTTTGCGATTTTGCCAAAAGTACTTTGAGCACACCCCCGACGTAACTTTCAATGAGCATCATAGTGTTTTTGCAACTTGCCGGTTGAATTTGGCGCCTAATTCCAACTTCGCTGCATCTCAGGGTTGTTTCTGGTCCCCCAAATGTACACATTCAGACCTATGCCGCCCTGATCGATCACAATTTTGCTTTTTACGTAACTGGCGCAAGATGGCAGACATCTTTGGACCATAAATGACTCTTTGCGCATGCGCCGCTAATAATTTGATTGGTCGATATTTTTAGGCAAAGCACATGGTCTCAGAAAACAGAAAAGTAAACATTGGAAGCGTGAGTCACGCTCCCAAAAAATAAAATTTTTTTTTACATATATGTTTTTTTCTGTAACTTTTTGCCCCATGGTTCATTCATCATCTGAAATAACTTTTTAGCGAAATCTAACCATACGATTATTGGAAAAAAGTCAAAATGTAGACGACCACCTTTAATATGTTACAACAAGAAGGGCAAAGCCCAAACGACTCACATGCTTGACCTTTACATGACCTTGACCTTCACGGTCAAGGTCAAATAACTAAACCTAGCAATGACATCATACACTAAGAACTGCTTTACACATTTTTCCTACCAAAATACATGTGACCTTGACCCAAGGTCATGCAACACAAAGCTATTAATTCAAGACATAGGAAGTACAATGGTGCTTATTGGCTCTTTCTACCATGAGATATGGTCACTTTTAGTGGTTCACTACCATATTTTGGTCACATTTCATAAGGGTCAAAGTGACCTTGACCTTGATCATATGTGACCAAATGTGTCTCATGATGAAAGCATAACATGTGCCCCACATAATTTTTAAGTTTGAAACAGTTATCTTCCATAGTTCAGGGTCAAGGTCACTTCAAAATATGTATACAATCCAACTTTAAAGGACCCTTGCGACCTTGACCTTGAAGCAAGGTCAACCAAACTGGTGTCCAAAGATAGGGCTTACATTGTCCTGTATAGCATACATAGCTAAGGTTGCCATTCTCGATAACTTCAGAAAAAAATGCAAAAATGTGAAAAATGGTCGTTTTTAAGACAACAATTACGGCCCCTGTGACCTTGAACTTGAAGTGAGGTCAAGTTGCCGCACATGTTTTTTGAGATCTTGTAACCATACACCATCAGGCCACATCAGGTGTTGATAGACTTAATAGTGTCCAAGAAATATCCAACGTTAAAGTTTTCCGGACGGACGCCGGGACGGACGGACGGACGGACGGACGGACGGACGGACGGACGACTCGGGTGAGTACATAGATTCACTTTTGCTTCGCATGTGAGTCAAAAATGACTTAAAATGGCCAAAACCTTGAAAACAAACTTTTGTTGGGAAATAGCAAGTTCAATCATCTGCTGTCACTACTTGAATTGTTTTAGGTCAAAATAACCTTTTTATTTCAGAGTTATTGCCCGTTTTGTAACGTTACCCTATATTTTTACTTTTCTAGTCTTTTTCTATTGCTTTCCTCCCATGCAAAAATAAACACAATCAGCCATATGATATTTTTTTAAATAACTCTTCTTCTTTCCATTTGTACACACAACCTCTATGTTCACTCTTTCTCTGTACCTCTTAATCGCTCTCTCTTTCGAAACAAAAGTCATAAGTTTTGCTAATATTTATTCCTGGCATGGAAAGCGAAGCAGAAGAGACTCGATGTGTGATTCATGACATGCAAAATGCATTCCTCATTGTTACGGTTACCTGGAATTGTTTTTGTTTTTTTGGTTGATACTCTGTGAGTACGTGTGCGTGTCTGTCAAGCCTGTCTGGCTAGCTGTCTGTATGCCTACTGCCTACTCAGTACTGGGAGATGCCGTTTTTCTTGTAGAAGAAGTAGAGGTTACATGCCGAGTCTCAGTGATTATCAAAAATAATGGTCGAAGTTAGCGGATCATGAAAAATGCGAGCTTCAGCGAGCTTTTTCATGACCGCGAACTGAGACCATTATTTTTGATAATCACTGAGACGAGGTATGTAACCTCTTTATTCCTCCTTTCTTCAGTTATTCAAAGAAAAGAGGAGTTTTTGTGCGAAAGTTTGATCGAATCATATTCACCCAACCAGTCTACCTGCGCAGGCGATCAATTAATGCGCGGTTGTATAGTTCCGTGCAAATCATTAAATTTTGTTAACACTTCTTGTCAGTTTCCCTGTTTTGAACTAAAATCAAGTACACAGTTATGTTGTCATTCTGCTGTGGAGGTAAAGGCAGAGAGTGTGTGTTCTGTTCATGTTTTGCAATTGCTCAGGAAATGTTCTTTCCTCGAATGTGACTAGCAGACGAAGTTTTACACCCGTGTTCCAACGTTAAAAACTGTATGAAGTTCTGTTTTCTGGGGCAAAATTGTGTATGAAACCGCTGCATGTTCTTTAATTTGATTAAATGTTTGCAATTGATTGCGTGTGATCTGTTTATAAAATGAAATATTGTTGAAAACTGACCGTCGGATTGCAGTCTTGTCGATGCAGCCGAAATCTGGAAGGGGAACTAATCGTGTCGCTAGACAAACTATGAGAGTTACTTTTCCTTGGAATCTTGCTAGCGATAAACGATTGTACACGGCAGATCTGATTTCAGAAAACAACCAAACTCATGGATTTTATATTGAGATTCATGTGTTCAAGCCTGTAGTTGCTGGTTTAAATGCGGTATGGTTGTATTGTTTGCTCCAGAAATGTATATTTTGTACATTAGAGTGTTCTGAACTTTTGAGTCGCAAAAAGTAGATCCACAATGTGTACAGTCTCTACCCATGAGCTATCGAGGATTCAGGCCCGTTGTTGGGTAAGTGATTTTGGTTGTTGGGTAAGTTACCGAAAAATAACTAGCCCTACAAGTTTACAGAGAGAAAGAAGCAGAGGGGGGAATAAAGAATATTTATCTGGGCTTTTGTTTGCTTTTTGTTTTTTCAATGGGCAAACAAATTTGGGGCTTTTTTGATGATGTGTGCAAATCTGCTTGTTATGGTGTAGGCCTATATATTTATATGTTATGTAGGCCTACGTATTTACGTGCGGCACGCGTAGTTGTGTGTGTGTGTGTGTGCGCGCGCGCGTGTGTGCGTGTGTGCGCGCGTGTGTGCGCGTGCCTGTATGCTGAATTTATTAGCAGGCATCTGTCAAAAATTGTTACGATCAACGACCACGCCAGTGTAATATCATGTATACTTTTGATTTGATTACGTGAAATGCTGCTTTTGTACATTTTCTTTTTTTACCATTGTAAAAACCAATCCACTGGATATACAATTAAACAATCAATCCATCCATCCATCTCTCTCTCTTTCTCACTTCCTGTCTTCTCTCGCTCTTTCTTTCTCGATCGATCTTCCCCCCCCCCCCCCCCCCCCCTTTCTCTCTCTCTCGCATGATACCGTATTTACATGCACGGATGTTTTTTTCTGTGTGTGAGTGTGTGTGTACGATACCGTGTGTACGTATGTGTGTGTGTGTGTGTGTGTGCGTGTGTGTGTGTGTATGTGTGTGTGTGTGTGTGTGTGTGTGTGTGTGTTTGTAATGAAGAGAAAGAGAGAGAGAGAGAGAGGTAATTGAATTTGCCTTGTACTGCAGCAAAACTATTGCCAAAAACAGTGCATCGAGAACTAACACCAACCAACCATTAAATCAAAAGCACCCTCCATCCCTCTCTCTCTCTCTCTTTCTCTCTGTTAACTGTCTCTCTGTTCCGCTTTCTCTCTCTTTCTCTGTCTGTCAACCACCACCACCACCCCCCCCCCCCCCTCTCTCTCTCTCTCCCTCTCTTTTCATGCACGAATTTGGAAGAGAAGAAACAGGTTTCAATACCCTCGGTTATACCTTGTGTCAATATTTCTATTTAAAAATATATGCAATAACACTGTCTTACAATGTGTAATAAAACAAAGCGCTTTTTTGTTAAAAGATCAAAATCCAAAAGAAACAACTGAAAATCATGCAGAGACTTTCTTCCGAAAATTACACATCTCTGGCAAAGTGAAAGAAACAACAGAATATCCCTTCACAGATATCCTACTCGAAATAACAGACCCCCCATCGGGTGACCAGAGGGGTTTAAGAATAAACCTAAACACGCGTATATATATGTGCGCGTGTGTGTGTGTGTGTGTGTGTGTGTGTTTGTTTGTGTGTGCTGCATGTGTGCGTGTAGGTGTATGTGTGCGTGTAGGTCTGTGTATGTATGTGTGTGTGTGTGTGTGTGCGTGTGTGTGAGAGAGACAGAGAATGAGCCGACAGGCGAATGCTGATATCATTTTTCAGGCATGTCTGTTATTTGCGTACAGTCAGCATATTAGAAATAACGGTTTTATAACCAGCTTCAACACAATAATAAAAAAAAAGTGTGTGAATATTTGTTTGCCTGTTCACTTAAAAGACCGTTGGGTCGAAATATCTGTGAATGTATTGTTTTGTCAATAACAAACGTTCCAACAACCTACCTTTCTTGTTTTTTTATTCTGAATTTTGGAACGTTGGCAGTCTCTTTGTTTGTGGATTTATTTAGGTACGATAAGGGACTAACCTTCGTGAGGTTTGTCACAAATTTCGAAAGGACAACGCACTGACCATAGGTTCTGACAATTTGGTAAAAAGCACATTTGTGACCCTCCACCACGGAATGAGTCGCATGTCACCTCGCGCGGTTCTGCGCTAGGCTTAATAGAAGTCCGGGGAGTGTCTATAGTAACAGTGTGAGGGTCACCTTAGTCACAGGCTTATAACTCGAAAGTTTTCGCTCTTTTCTAAAACGGGTTTCACCACTGGATAGAGCATAAAAAAAACTCTTTAAGAAAATGTAAAAATATGAAAATCATGCAAAGGTGACATGCGACTCATTCCGTGATGGAGGGTCACATTTAAACAGGCATCTGACTATCAGCGAGCATTAAGACGCTTTAGATGCACGAAGGAAGGTGAAACCTGAATCAAGGTAGAAAAGCAGCTTCTCACAAGAAAGAAGAGGCTGCATGTCCTTTGGGACATTTTTTGGCTCTGCCAAACACTGTACAAAAGGAAGACGTGGAACTTGCGAAGAAAATGCGAAAAAGTGTTTGTGGGTTATCGTCCCTAGTCACATGCTGGCGGCGAAAACAAAATGGCGGATCGCGTAGGTACCGATCGCGTGCGTGGTGGTGGTAAATTGTGCTCGGCTTTTTGTTGCAAGAACGCCCGTTGCAAACAGAGCTGCTTCGGGAAAACTTTCCACAAGTTCCCTAAAGAAGAAAAAAGGTGGGTTGTGCAGTGATTATTTCATCAGGTTTACCTTCTTCAGAATGAGAATGAATGCAATGGCTCGAGTCAACTCACTCAGTAGACTACAGCGTCAGCGAGTACTTACGACTGTGAGTGTGAGTCAGCAGTCAGTACAAAACAACAGTTTACACTTGATGACAAACTACCCGTGGGCATATTTGCCGAAACCTTTATCAAACCTTGCTTACGGGAAAACTACAGTACAAAGGTACATCACTCATCCGTTTTGCGTTCAGGCAGAGCGTTAGATTTAGACTGAAGATCTGATTTAGCTTTTTTTGTCTTTCCTTTTTGCTTAGTTTAACAATAACATTGTTGTTTTCATTGTCAAACTAGGTGCAGAATATGGATGCAATTCACAAGGCGAGAGGACTTTGAAAAGCTGCAGCCAGCTGATGTTCAAGGTCTCAAGCTTTGTACTGATCACTTTGAGGCCAACCAGTAAAACAATCCTGCAGAGAGGATCACTTGTGTGGAATGCTGTCCCGACATTGTTTGCAGTGCCCAATCCACCACCGAAGGTTATTTATTTATTGGTTTTAGGTTTTTGCAAATCAAAGAAGCACACTAATAAATGCAGGTTGAGTAATGACAAGTTTGAGGCTGATGTAAGAATTGAAAAAAACCAGCATTGTTCCCATCAAATAATGCCTGTTTGCATTTAGCGCAAAATAATGATAAGGCCAACAAAAAAAAGTTACTTATTTTGGATTGACGTCTTGATTATGATGATATGATGAACTTATTTTGCCAAAAAAACAGCCCCAAATGGCAAAAAAAGTATAGGGTCGGCGTCAACAACAAAAAAGTTGTATGTTTCTGGTCACCTGACCCTACCTATGTTTTCCCGATGACCCTAGACTTTTGTTTTTGCATTTTCAAAAATAAAAGGGGTATTCGAAAATCACTTGTTTTCCTGTTTTTCAACAAAGTAAGTTAAAAAGATGGTTTAAAAAAAAAAAGTTTAGAAAAAAAATCTCCACCTTTAGTCATGTTAGGCCACAAAAAAAGTCTGTTAAAGGTAACATAGGCCCCCCCAAAATAGCGTCGGTAGGTCGGCTTTTTATTTTTTGTATTTTAGCCATCTGAATATTTTAATTTTATTTTTTAATGCCCCAAAAAAGTCTAGGGCCGGTGGGAAAAAAATAGGGTCGGTCCGGATATCGTAAACAGATTATTTTTTGTTTTGCCTTACCAGAAACATACACTTTTTTGTGTGGCCTAAGACCAATGCCATGAAATTGGGAGAATTGTTTCATTGGGACTGGGTGTTGGTTGTGAGTTTGTCAGTTAAAGAGCTGTGCATTTGCAGGTTGCTAGTGGGAGGAAGCCACCATCGCAAAGGGTAGCTACAAATGAAGCCAGGACCGACCTGTCGCCTGATGCACAAATTGTTCAACCAGGTAAGAGATTTTTAACCATGAAGAACTCCCTGACATCAAAAAATGTTTAAACCCATCCATTACATAGTTGATAATTGCTGTATAGGGTGACGGGCGCTGTGGCGGGGTGGTAAGACGTCGGTCTATTAACTCGGAAGGTCGAGGGTTCGAATCTCGGTCGCGGCCGCCTGGTGGGTTAAGTGTGGAGATGTTTCCGATCTCCCAGGTCAACTTATGTGCAGACCTGCTAGTGACTTATCCCCCTTCATGTGTACACGCAAGCACAAGACCAAGTACGCACGAAAAAGATCCTGTAATCCATGTCAGAGTTCGGTGGGTTTTAGAAACACAACAAGAAGAGCAAACGCTCGATCGAGTCACTTTCGCAGTTCTGAATATTATATGAGGCATCAGATGGACAGGAAGAAATTGCTATTCACAACACAATGAGTCACGTTCACATAAAATTTGAGCCCGGTCACTTTTATAGTTTCCGAGAAAAGCCCAACGTTAAGTTGTGTGTTGCCGAACAGAAAAGGCTAGTTATCTCCCTTGTTTTTCTGATAACGTTCGTAAAAGGCTACAGATGTAAATACTTTGATGTAAAGAATAATCCTACAAAGTTTCAATCACATCCGATGAACTTTGTCAAAGATATAAAATGTCTAATTTTTCCTTTGACGCTGACCTGTGACCTTGAAAAAGGTCAAAGGTCAACGAAACCATCGTTAAAGTGTAGAGGTCATTGGAGGTCACGACTAAACAAAATATGAGCCCGATCGCTTTGATAGTTTCCGAGAAAAGATATAAAATGTCTAATTTTTCCTTTGACGCTGACCTGTGACCTTGAAAAAGGTCAAAGGTCAACGAAACCATCGTTAAAGTGTAGAGGTCATTGGAGGTCACGACTAAACAAAATATGAGCCCGATCGCTTTGATAGTTTCCGAGAAAAGTCCAACGTTAAGGTGGTGTCTACGGACGGCCGGCCGTCCGGCCGGCCGGACAGACTAACACTGACCGATTACATAGAGTCACTTTTTCTCAAGTGACTCAAAAATACCCCGCATGCTTCCTCCGAAAGCGGCGTATGGCTGCCTAAATGGCGGGGTAAAAACGGTCATACACGTAAAATTCCACTTGTGCAAAAAAATGAGTGCGTGTGAAAGTTTCAGCCCACGAACGCAGAAGAAGAAGAAGAAGAAGCTGTATAGGGCGGATGCATGGATGGATGAAATTGTACCTGTAGTTCCCACACGTAAAGATGTTATTTTATGTGTTTTGTGTGTGTGTTTTCTTTTTTAGATGACATTCAGGCGATCCTGGAGGACATAGGATGTAAAGCATCAAAGTCGTCATCCTCCCCATCCCCTCGTGAAGCGGAACTTTGGCAGAAGGTCAACAAACTGAGGAGCAAGGTTTTCCGATTAGAAAAGAAAACGATGGAACCCCGTGTAAAACGAGCGAGTAAATTAGCCAAGCCTCCCAAGAAAGACTTTGTAATAGAACAGTTGTCTCATATATTATCAGGCGAGGCGAGCTATTTTGCCATTTATGCCTGTTACATATTTACCGGTTATCTGCTGCTGTGTCCAATCCTGGCAGAGACGGGAACGCATGTTACCAAGGAGCCGAAGGAGAGTCAATGAGATGAGAGAATGTGATTAACAATTGCCAACTCTCTCCGTACAAAGAGGGTCCAAAGTTGTATCAAAATATAGATGGTCGGCAATTCAAAATAAAAAAAAGACAATAGACAAAACATGTACTTCGGCTCATAGAGCCTTCTTTAATTTTTGACTCATTAAGTCCATGCTCCGAGAGTCCTTTTTTTAATTTTGAATTACCTACCATCTATATTTTTATACATTTTCAAAAAGATTCAACAGTCACCTTCCGTTATTCTTGAACTTGGCTATCCCAGCCTTACCTCAACATTCGATATTCCTGTGATATTTTTGACGTAAAATCAATTTTTACTGTAAAACTCTTCGGCAAGAGGATTGGTCCAAGCAAACAAATAATAAACTTGTTAAGATTTTTCCTGATATTTCCGATCAATTGCCTATGGTTTTATTTAGCTAAAAGATTCAAACGTCACACCTATGACTCATGGCTATTTTTAAGGGGGGAGTAGCATCCCTGGTGTGTTGTTTGTGATGTACCTTTTAGTCTGTTTACAGTAACATAGGCACACAAAAAGAGGGTCGGTAGGTCGGCTTTTCTTAATTTTTTTTTTTATAACCATCTTTTTAAATTATTTTGCAAAAAAACAGGAACAAAATTGATTTTTTTTTCTTTTTCTTTTTCTCCAAATGCCAAAAAAAAGTCTAGGGTCGGCGGGGGAAAAATAGGGTTGGTCGGGATACCGTAAACAGACTATTTTGCTTTGTTTTGCCTAAGCAATGACTAACAAACTTTCTTTAGGGTCTGACATTGTATATATACTATACAATTTTTGGGGTATTAACTAAATACATGTATACAGTTTTTGATTCCTTTTATACTTTTTCACAAATTAGCTCCCCTCCCCCCCCTTTTCTTTTTGTAGTCTGCCCTGGGGGCGGGAGGTCTCCCAATTTCGGTTTCTAGGGTCACCTTATGCTTCCATATGAGCTGAGAACTTAATTTAAAATGGGCCTCGATTTTTTTTATTTGTATTTTGTAATTGTGCCTTTGTCCAGTCACATGATTTCACTTTGTACTTAAAAACTTGGCACTGTCATCATTTATTGCTATTTATTGTTCAGTTGTTCAGTATTTATTGCTATTGGGCATCAGTTGTTCAGTTGCCCTGTTTCGAATGAGCCATGCATGCATTATGGATGTGTTTAGCGAATTGGGATACCTAAAGCAATGTAAAAGAAACAATGTGAAGCAAACATATAGCACCAAATAAAATAACCGAATCAGAATGGAAACTTCTTCGGTGTGTGTGTGTGTGTGTGTGTGTGTGTGTGTGTGTGTGTGTGTGTGTGTGTGTGTGTGTGTGTGTGTTTGCTGTTTTAAATACCGAAAATGTGAAAATAAAGCAAGTCACAGCATGAGAAAGATCGACTGTACTAGTCATGACAAAGCAGGAGACAGCCTGGTCAGCATGTAGAAAAGGGGAATAACTCGTATTTAGCCATTCTCATTTCTAAGCATGCCCAATGAGGAAGTTATCCTTCTTCCCATTGTAGTTTCTTTGGCTCTGCTTAGAAAACACGCCGATTTTTAATTTCCGTTTGGTAATGTCGAGGGCCCCAAAGGGGGGGTATCATCACGATCACGGGAAGGGAAATTTTAGCTTTCACGATCACAGTTACCTTGATTTTTGTTTTCACGATCACGAACACCAGTGGCAAATCACGGTCACGGTAAAAGTTGCATGTACAGAAAGCACGTGTCAAAGTAAACACAACAACACAGTTTATTATCATTCTAGTGCCCTTTATGGCTATGTGACCAATCAGGACTGATTCTAGGTGACCTGTTAAATGTTATAACGTTCAAGGCGGGACCCTTTTTGTATAACGCATTAAAAATCACCACGACAAAATAAAAATTAATATAAAAAACATCAGGGTGAATTGTTCTACTGAATGTCACTTTTTGACATTTTTCTCATGCAATTTACTGTGTAAAATGTGCTAAAAAGCAAATTCTGTCGGTGGGAGGGAAATAGAATGGCAAGTAAGTTTAATACTGAGTAAAGGGAAGCAACTCTTTTTGGTGCTGTCAGTAGCAGACTACACCTATGTGCTTTTGGCAACATGGCAAACAAACCTGCCATCAATCAAGAAGATCTAAAAAAAACCTATACGCATCAAAATTCATGTCTCCCAACACCCCCACTGGCCTTTTGAACAAGGTTCAGTTTGATGTCCGTTTTTATTTTTTTAGACGGGGCCTGGAAAACTTTGAAAAAATGACGAAAGACACCTTCGAAGTGAAGATGGATCAAACAACAGGGAAACAATACGTAATCAAACGGTTTGATGAACTTACCAAGAATCACAGAGCTGGAGACGAAGAACTTGTGACTGGAGTCATGCCAGAGACTGGGGACAGCAGCTGTCCAGTCAGTGTACAGCTACAACAAGTACCTGTCTCTGCTAAATCCAAAGTGTGAGCATCTTTGGCAATTCCCTGTCAACACGTTCCATGGAGAGGACGAAACATGGTATGACAGCAGACCCATGGGCGTCCACACTATGAAGAAGTGAGCTGTGTCAATTGTCGCAGATATAGATCTACACAAACCACAGCGTGCGAGCGACGGGTGCAACACTACTCGCAGACAAGAACTTCAGTCCAATTGACATTATCAGTGTCACCGGTCACAAAACTGTTAGATCTAACTCCCTGCAACCGTACCAAAAACATCCACCGCCAAAAAACTAGAGATGGCAGCTGCTATGTCGTCCCAGCTCACAGAGAATAGGCAGTTGGCACTGCTCCCAAGTCATACTTCGCGGGGAGAACCAGCCAAAACTTCGACGTGAAGCAGAATCGAACGCGGTCGTCTCGTTGCATCGGCGACTGTCACAAGCCAGCAGACGATCCGACAGGACGTGGAACTCAGCAACGACGAGGTAGCAGCTCTTTTCGACCCGGAATACGAACCTGCCATGCCTCCAACGAGACCAAATCCGCCAATGTTCCATCACTGTGACCTCTCGCATGCAACGATCAACATTCAATTCCACCGACATTTAACCGCATTCAACTGCGCATGCGCAACACAAATGCACGCAACATTTGAGATGGCTCTTCCGAGAACTGTCCGTTCCAATTTCGGACTTTCTGTTTGTTAGCATTTTCGAGTCTGTGTTCTGGTTTTTTGTTGTTGTTGAGTGTTTTTATGATACTATGCACAGAAAAGAAGGGACACATTGTGAATTAAACTTTTTGGGAAAGATTACTTGAAAGCTGAAAGTGTGCTGGATGTTTGTTTTGTTTGCTCTGTTTACCTTGTAACCAACCAAGCCAAAATGGCGACACTTTACTTGCAGGGTCGCTTCGGGTATTATGTTTGTTACCACGCACGGATAATAAAACCGTTATTACTAATATGCTGACTGTTAGCAAATGATAACAAGACATGTCTCGAAAACGCTATCAAAATTCGCCTAAAGGCTCATTTTGATATCTTTTTTCTCGACATGTCTTGTTATCATTTGCTAACAGTCAGCATATTAGAAATAACTCATAATAAATTCGCCCCTCTGCATCTATTGTTTATTCAACACAAAGTGAGAACTGTTGCACTTTCTTCTTATTATTTTTTTAATTCTCTTTCATACACACATAGAAATACATATCATGATTTGTAATCAGTAACAAGAATGTTGTTTTCATTGTTTTCTCTCTCTCTCTCTCTCTCTCTCTCTCTCTCTCTCTCTCTCTCTCTCTCTCTCTCTCTCTCTCTCTCTCCACTCATACACTGACAGTCAACTCCCACACCCTCACCGTCTCACACACATGAATATATACTTGCACAATTTCACATTTCCAGAGCTAAATCTTGTAAACCTATTTTCTCAAAAACTATTGGGTGGATAGAAATTAAAGTACATGTATGTGTGATGGGTTCTTTATTTTCAACTTTGCCATACAATTTGAGGTACACCATCGCCTGGTTTCATGGCCTTGAAAAACAAACAGGAATGCTACAGGCCAAAAATGGTTTTACCCGAAAGAAGCGCGGAGTGCCAGTGGCGAAGCCACAAGCCTGAGCCTGCGAAGCAGGCGAGCCAACTAGGGGGGTCCGGGGGCATGCCCCCCCCCCGAATTTTTTTCAAAAAAACGGTTAAAATCTGTGCAATCTGGTGCAATCTGGGCATCATTTTCAGGGCTGTAATAGTGTTGTGATCTTGTTAAAAATCCCATTTTAGCCTCCCCCCACCACCATTCAACACACCTCCAAACTGGTGAAAACAACACTACTGTGCGCTGGCTTCATTCAGACCGGCGCCCGGTCGCGTTGCGCGATATTCACACGGATCGTTTTTGCGGAAATTTTTCAACTTCACCGGAATAAATTTGACTTTACCGGATTTTAAAAACGGCTTTATCGAATTTCCGGCAATTACCGGAAAAGTAGCATGCCTGACAAAATCCCCAACGAACATGACTTTGATCGTCTTTGACATGAGGATCAAGTGACCCAAACTGGCACGTCTCCCCGCCATTGTTTCTGAATTTAACCCATTGTTGATATTAAAGTTTACAGGCGCTAAAATAAATCCAAGCTTAATGCAAAGAAGCGACAATTAGAATCTATGCCAAGCGTGTCCACGTTGCTGGGATGAAAAAAACACATTTCTAGTTTCGGTTTTGGCTACACGCAGACTCGATCTCGAGCCAGTCGAGGTCACACTGAGCGAGTGACAGCCGGACGTGGCAATGTCGACAATGTCAATGATCTCACTCAAACTCAAAGATCTTAAACAAATTTCAAGATCTTTGCCTACATTCAGAACAGTCATAGAGCAACATAAATCAACATACCTTGATATTTCGTCTTCGGAAAGACCGACCCGTAGAAGGAAGGCATTCTCGCCGCCTGCTTTGGTCTGGCTTGAATCCACAAAATATAACAGAAGTTCGATGACAGTACCGCTGCACGCCATTTTTGATCTTCGAATTCGAATTTGACTGAATGCACTCAAAACTTTTGCACGAAGCCCTTCCATTGGATGAAGTTTGGCAGACTTTTGCAATTTGCCTTCTGATTGGATCTCTGTCAAAATCATATTTCTGAATGTGTTGTTGCTTCCCTTCAATCGGGATTGGCTCCTTGACGAATAGAGGATCATAGAGTGATACAGCTGTGAAAAATGTACGTTGAAAATAAAATGCTTTGCAATAATGCCCATCACGATCACGAAAACAAATGACGATCACGATCACGAGACTTGATTTTTTTGTCATCACGGATCACGGGCAAAGTCCCATCACGATCACAGAAATGGAAATTTCGGCAATCACGGTCACAGAAAGGTCAAAAAACGCCAATCACGATCACGATTTTAAACCCTTTGGGGCCCTCAATGTCGCTGCTAACCCATATTTATAATAATAATAATAATAATAATAATAATAATAATAATAATAATAATAATAATAATAATAATAATAATAATAAAGTGTATTTATATTGCGCCTATCCCTTACAAAAAACAAAAATATTTGGCTCTAAGCGCATTACAACATGTGTAGGGACTTGGTACAATCAAGTCTGACAAATACAATAACACAATATACAGTCGGTCTCTTGGGTAAAAATGGGAAAAGCAGCTTCGACATTTAAACACTGCTACTAAAAAATCCTCTAACAATGCATACTGCTTTACAATATAAAATATGCATTTATGTATAAATAGGAATTTGAAAAGGTTCTTATGATAAAAACTAACTAGCGAACGACGAAGAAGAAGAAGAATAAAACTATCAATGTCAATGTATAACAAGTCATTCAACGTAAATGGCTAAAGAACAACAACAAAGCAATGATGATAAAACAGTTATACTCAATGGCTAATAACGAGGCAGAACTAAATAGTATCGACACAAGATTAAAACAAAACATATTCCTGGAGACACATTTATACATGTATCAAATAATCAATATACAAAATACAGCCCTCGCACACTCGCACACACACGCCAAGGCACGTGCAGTCGCACTCATACACCGCGACAGCTATCGCGCGCACGTACAAGGAACAAAAACACGGAAATAAACAAGGAAACAGGCACATGAAATAGCAACCCGTCCTCAGCCGGCCCACAGCGCGCTACGATGGCAAGTGACCCCTCTCCTCAATGTGGCAGATACTGAACAGGCTAGGCGTCGAAGTATTGCCGGAAGAGGTGTGTTTTTAGAGAGGACTTGAAGGAGAGGAGAGAGGTAGAAAGGCGGACAGACATGGGCAGAGAGTTCCAAATAGAGGGAGCTGTGTAGATAAAGGCGCGCTTGCCGAAAGCGTTCAGTTTGATGCGTGGGACAACAAGGTGCCCTGCGTCAGCGGATCTGAGGTTGCGTGTGGGGACGTGTGGCTTTAAGAGCGAAGACAGGTAAGAAGGGGCAGAGTCGTCGTGAAGGCTACGGTAACACAGGGTAGCTATTTTATATGTTATGCGTGCTTTGATTGGTAGCCAGTGAAGGGTCATGAGGAGAGGGGTGACATGGTCGCGCTTGCGCTTGCGCAGCACAAGACGTGCTGCATTGTTCATGATGCGCTGTAGGCGGTCTAGCTTGGCGTCTGGGAGGCCGGCTAGGAGCGAGTTGCAGTAATCCAGTCTCGACAAAATAAAAGCCGAAACCAGTGTCTTGGTTGCGTCGAGGGAAAGAAGGTGTCTGATTTGGCTAATCCTCCGCATTTCAAGAAAGGCGGTTCTGCAGAGTGAGTTGATGTGGGCGTCCATTGACAGGCTACTGTCAAGGTGGACACCCAGGTTTTTTACTTTGCTGCTGAATGTGACTGTGGTATCAGAAAGCGTAAGACTGGATGTTTCTGAAAGAAGCTTTAAGTTTGATTGTTTGCCAACTGGCATGATCTCTGTCTTATCATCGTTCATCTTGAGCTTGTTGACTGTCATCCACTGTTTGATGTGATCGCTGCATGATTCTATTGACTGCACTAACTCTGTAAACTGTTTGGTGTGTGCGGATTTTTGTAGTTGAGTGTCGTCTGCGAACATGTGGTACAGGACATTGTGGTGCTTTATGACTTTGCCTAACGGCTGTATGTACATAGTGAATAACACTGGGCCTAACACAGATCCTTGTGGGACTCCATACTTTAGTATGGTGTCCTCGGAGTGCCTATTTTGGATCACAACAGCCTGAGTGCGTCCAGTCAGGTAGGAGCAGAACCACCCCAGAGCCGTGCCTGTTATGCCGAATGTGGTGTTCAACCTTGCCAGCAGTATATCGTGGTCGATGGTGTCGAACGCTGCGGATAGGTCCAACAGGGCCAGAAGCGAAACAGAGCCGCTGTCACAGGCAGTGAGAAGATCATTCGCTACCTTAAGTAGGGCTGTTTCAGTGCTGTGATCTGCGCGGTAGGCGGACTGTAATGGTTCAACCATACCTGTCTTAGCAAGATGCTCTGACAATTGGGCCAAAACAACCTTTTCAAGGACTTTCGAAACAAAAGGCAAATTAGAGACAGGGCGGTAGTTCTTAAAAGTGTTGATGTCAAGGTTAGCTTTTTTCAGGAGGGGAGTGACTACTGCATGCTTAAAAGAAGGGGGTACTTGACCGGATGTGAGGGATTGATTTATGATATCAGTAATGACAGGGAGTAATTCCTCTGGGTCGAGAATACAGGATTTGGGTGGAGCTTTTCAATGATCTTCTTCACTTGTTCTTTAGTGACAGGGGAAAAATCGGTGAGGTGGGCGCCGTGAAATGACGCATGCTCTGGATGCCCAGGAGCAGCATCAAGCTCGACTCGGATCTTCTCGATTTTTTCGGCAAAAAAGTCCCCAAACTTATCTGGAAGGTCATCAAGAGGGACGGAGTTTGGGAGCTTTTTATTTTGAATTTTACCGAGGAGCTGCCCTGTGATCAGGAAGAGTTCTTTGCTGGAGGTGCTGTTCTCGATTTTCTGAGAAATAAACTGGTGTCTGTTCTTATCCACCATCTCTTTGACGGCCTCTCGATGAAAAGCAAAGATTTGCCTGTGGACCGTGAGAGCCGATTTCCTCCACTCTCTCTCAGCGCGACGCCGATCTTGCTTGGCTGTTGAGACCTCCGGCGTAAGCCAAGGTGCCGAGGGTCTGTCGGTGACTGTGCGTGTGGTGAGAGGGGCGTGCTTGTCCAGAATCCGGCGCAGGTCGCTGTTGTAGCTGGACACGAGGTCATGTCTGTCTAACTGGAGTGCTCTGACGTCATCCTTCAGTGCTGCCATGTCGATCCGCTTCATGTTGCGCGAGGTGACGACTCGTCTGGCAGGGCCTGGCTTCTGAAGGTCAAAGCTGAAAGAAATGACGAAGTGGTCGGAGATCAACATGTCCTGCACAATCAGGTCTAAGACGCCGACGTCCCCACCGACCACCACCCAGTCAAGGGTGTGTCCACGACGATGCGTCGGCCTGTCTACCAGCTGGGATAAGTTGAGAGTGGGGAGCAGTGTTTTCAGCGTGTTAACGTTCAAGTCCGACTGTGAATCATAATGAAGGTTGATGTCTCCGACAACTACAAGATTACAGTGCAAATTGGCGTATTCGTCTAAAAGCTCTGTGAACTCAGCCAAAAACTGCGGAGTAGATAGTTTGTTCTTTTTATTGGGGGGAGGGCGGTATACACAAAGAAATGTGAGGTCTTGATTGCAATGACGGATTTTAGTCTTGCACAGTTCGAACGAAAGAAAGTCAAACCGTTCAAGCGAAATGTCTACGTAGTCGCGCAATGAAGTGCGATAGAGCATGGCCAGACCACCACCCGCGCCAGTCAGACGTGGGCAGGAGTGGAGGATGAAGCCCGGGGGGGGGGGGGGGGTCATCGCTTGCATCAGGGGCTCGTCGCCGACCTCTCTAAACCAAGTCTCTGTTATGAAGACTAAGTCCGCTTGGCTATCGTGTATCAGGTCCGCTAGCTCGGTCGTTTAGTTGTGTCTCATGCAAAACATTTGAAATGTAGAGTCTTGGCTCTGACATTAAAACACACACACACACACACACACACACACACACACACACACACACACACACACACACAAACACTCACACAAGTGGGTGCGCACATAACACATCATAATAACATTATACAGTACCAAATTATCAGATGGCAACATATTGCACCATTTTGCATCTTTCGACAATAACATTTCCCGACCGCCTAAACCTGCGTGGCGTTTCTTGTCTGGACTAAGTCCCGTCGGAATTTGGTTTTAAACGGAACAATTGTCCCATTGTCTGCTCCCAGGCGGAACCCTGAGATAGTGTCACGTTTCATGGTCAAATGAATGACTATGAACGGTCAATCACTACTAACTGACTAACCCCACCACGATCCACTGACTAACCCCACCACGATCCACTGACTAACCCCACCACGATCCACTGACTAACCCCACCACGATCCACTGACTAACCCCACCACGATCCACTGACTAACCCCACCACGATCCACTTTCGCAGTCATACAAAACAGAGTTCAATCCAACAAAAGTAAACAGTTTCAAGAGCCTGTTTATATGCAAACTCGCCACCTCCCTTCTCACAACTGGAATCAAATAATAACGACGGCGTTGTACAAAATACTGACTCTGGCTAAGAGTCAGCCACTGGTTAAAAATTAAAGTAGCACGCTGACCGTGCAAAGTTGGTAGTAGGCCTACCTAGCTGTAAATCTACAGTACTTCGCTCAAATATTGTCACGTTGCCTCGGCTACACGTTCATCACTAGGGAAAACAACGCTGAAGCCTCGCTGCGAGAAACTGGGTGACCCCTGCAAAGATTCGTCACCCGCGCGCTCAGTTTAGCTGGCTGGCTAAGCACAGGCGCGCGAAACGAAAATTTGAGAAAGGCGGCTCTCGGCCTACGGGTGTGCAAAAGATAGTAAGGCCCCAGTACAGGTGTGCAAGAGATAGTAAGGACACAGTACAGGTGTGCACAAGATAGCAAGGACACAGTACAGGTGTGCACGAAATAGGAAGGCCACATACTATGGAACACCGAAACTAACTTTTCACCGGGTAAATTTTACCGGTAGATTACAAAATCTACCAGGTAGATTAGCGAATCTACCGGGAATCTCTGCTCTGGATTGGTTCTCTTAACAAAACCAGTAGAACTTGGTCCAATGAGAGCGTGAGATACCCAGTAGAGTTTTACCGAGCAGGAAGCTCCGTCATTGGCTAATAAAACTACCGGGTAGAGCCCCCATGTACGCCGAAACTGACTTTAACTCGGTAGAATCTAAGGTATTTCTGCATTGGATTGGAGAGAGAGAGCGAGAGAGAGAAAGAGAGAGAGAGAGAGAGAGAGCGAGAGAGAGAGAGAAAGAGAGAGAGAGCGAGAGAGAGAGAGAGAGAGAGAGAGAGAGAGAGAGAGAGAGAGAGCGACAGAGTTGACAAACAGAGAATAGACAAACAGAGAAACAGAGTGAGAGAATGGTAGGGGTAGCTGGGGTGTGGAAGCTTGTCACAAAGATGTGAGTAGCATATTTGTAATGTGAAACCACGTCGTGTTTTTAACCTCCCTAAATATTGAAGTGCGATGCGTAGGTGACCGGAGAGGCGTTATCACGGGTTTTGTGCGTTGCACGAGAAAACCATAGTTTGACATGAGTTGTGTTTATGAGAACTGTAGCTGGTCTGGGGTCAATAACGTCACAGCGTTTAAGATTTTCAACCGGGAAGGTTGTCGGCGCGTGTCGGTCTTGTTCTGGGAACAAGCACTCTTTAAGAGACGGGTCTCTTAAGGTAAATTATTTACTATGTTGTATATTATTGAAGTTGGAATACATAGCTGGAATGTAAAGGTTAGTGTATACAATGTGCACTAAATTCTAGTGTGAAGTTTTGAGAGAATTCTTGTTGTGATTATGTTATGGTTTTCTTTGGTAAATTCTTGAACATAATTGTTGTTACGCATTTATGTTATGTTTAAGACAGTGATACTATGTGTGGTAGTGTCAGTGATGGATTAAGTGATTCATGGATGAAGTATAGTTGGATTTTGTCTGTGGACGGAATGTGAATGTAGAATGAACGAGAGAGATGTTTACATGACTTTAGTTTAGGAAGAGGAGATCGTTTAAGAGAATGTGTATTAAGACTTGGGTTAATTCTTTAGGAGTTTCCATGGCGTGGACAAGGGAGGGACCTTACACGGGAGAATGCGGGGCGATGGTGGGGGAAGAGACCACATCGGCGCAGAGATGGCTTGACGGCGGAGTCTCCATCGTTACCGGTCGTAGAGGCGACGGTTTATTTCGCTAATGGCGGAAATGTTTCTCGGGGAGAAACGTGAAAGGTGTGTGTTGGCACCTATAAGGAAAGTTTCTGGGAATTCATCATCTACGGGATTCAGCGGCACAAGGTGGTGTAAATGACGACATGCAGTGAGCCGTGATACGAACTCGTGAGTGTCTGTCAGCACTTTATCTTGTGCGTAAATCTATCTTTGAGAAAGTATCTTTATACTATGTATTTACATGCATTGGGTGAATGCTATATATGTTGTGTGAACTGTGTGTTCAAGAAGTTGATTCGTATTGATGTATTTGAAGTGAAGAATTGTGTTATATTTTGGTGAGGAAATAATAAGTCTGTATCCTCCCAAAATTCTGTGTTTGGAGTGTGTTGGTGTGAAGTTTGAAGTCAGTGTAAAAAGATAGGGCAGAACACGTTTTCAGAAAAGATCCTTTATTTCACACTACAATCCACTTCATGACAAAGCTCAGTGTTCAAGCAGGTCAGTTGGGGTTTCTTTGCTTGCTGTCGGCCTGTGTATACGGAAGATCTCCTCTCCTACACATACTACAAGGTAGAAGATTGATTCCTGAGGGGCCTTTCGACCTCGCCGGCAAACGTCGCAGTTCCAACCATACACACCTTAGCAAGCAAATCAACGGCTATGATCGCATCAAGCATACATTAAACCATTTGACATTGGACGGGCAATCCATTCACGGAAAAAATTAGTTTCAATAAAAAAATTTAAACAAGTCGCGTAAGGCGAAATTACTACATTTAGTCAAGCTGTGGAAATCACAGAATAAAACTGAACGCACTGCATTTTTTCACAATGACCGTAGTCCGCCGCTTGTGCATAACGGAGTGAAACTGACGAGCCTGTTCAGCGCGGTAGTGGTTTCGCTGTGCTGCATAGCACGCTTTTCTGTACCTCTCTTCGTTTTAACTTTCTGAGCGTGTTTTTAATCCAAACATATATCTATATGATTTTGGAATCAGGAACCGACAAGGAATAAGATGAAATTGCTTTTAAATCGATTTCGGAAATTTAATTTTGATCATAATTTTTATATTTTTAATTTTCAGAGCTTGTTTTTAATCCAAATATAACATATTTATATGTTTTTGGAATCAGGAAATGATGTAGAATAAGGTGAACGTAAATTTGGATCGTTTTATATAAAAACAAAAAGGACAAAGCCCATACGACTCACATGCTTGACCTTGACCTTTACATGACCTTGACCTTCAGGGTCAAGGTCAAATAACTAAACCTAGCAATGACATCATACACTAAGAACTGCTTTACACATTTTTCCTACCAAAATACATGTGACCTTGACCCAAGGTCATCCAAGGTCATGCAACACAAAGCTGTTAATTCAAGACATAGGAAGTACAATGGTGCTTATTGGCTCTTTCGACCATGAGATATGGTCACTTTTAGTGGTTCACTACCTTATTTTGGTCACATTTCATAAGGGTCAAAGTGACCTTGACCTTGATCATATGTGACCAAATGTGTCTCATGATGAAAGCATAACATGTGCTCCACATGATTTTTAAGTTTGAAACAGTTATCTTCCATAGTTCAGGGTCAAGGTCACTTCAAAATATGTATACAATCCAACTTTGAAGAGCTCCTGTGACCTTGACCTTGAAGCAAGGTAAACCAAACTCGTATCAAAAGATGGGGCTTACTTTGCCCTATATATCATATATAGGTGAGGCATTCAATCTCAAAAACTTCAGAGAAAATGGGAAAAATGTGAAAAATAGCTGTTTTTTAGACAACATTTATGGCCCCTGCGACCTTGACCTTGAAGCAAGGTCAAAATGCTATGTATGTTTTTTGGGGCCTTGTCATCATACACCATCTTGCCAAATTTGGTACTGATACTGAATAGTGTCCAAGAAATATCCAACGTTAAAGTTTTCCGGACGGCCGGACGGACGTCCGGACGGACGTCCGGACGGACGTCCGGACGGACGGACGGACGACTCGGGTGAGTACATAGACTCACTTTTGCTTCGCATGTGAGACAAAAATGTATTACAATTTTCAGATTTTTAATGACCAAAGTCATTAATTAATTTTTAAGCCACCAAGCTGAAATGCAATACCGAAGTCCGGCCTTCGTCGAAGATTGCTTTACAAAACTTTCAATCAATTTGATTGAAAAATGAGGGTGTGACAGTGCCGCCTCAACATTTACAAAAAGCCGGATATGACGTCATCAAAAGTATTTATCGAAAAAAGAAAAAAAAGTCCGGGGATATTAATTTCATTCCCGGGAACTCTCATGTAAAAATTCATAAAGATCGGTCCAGTAGTTTGGTCTGAATCGCTCTACACACACACACGCACAGACAGACAGACAGACACACACACACACACACACACACACATACACCACGACCCTCGTCTCGATTCCCCCTCTATGTTAAAACATTTAGTCAAAACTTGACTAAATGTAAAAACGGGGGTCCAGGAGGCCATCTGGTGGGGTTTAGGGGCAGGGCCAATTGGTGGGGATTGGGGGCAATGTTGGCCTTGTAAATATAAATCTTAGCCCCTCTGCTTAAAGTGTAACTAAACAAGCAAAAAGGAAAAAAATCGTTCAGCAACCTTTACACTTTGATATGTCGAACTGCGAAAAAAAAAAAATTTTCTCTCACTCTGACACTGTATGACGGACATGTGAAGTGCGCGCCAGGAACGACAATCTTCTTAGTTTACCTGATTAATGCCCTTAATTTTTGGTTCTGGTACTTTCAGTTCCGGCTGTTGTCATCAATCTACCAAGATAAAAGATCAAACGGAGTTTTCGATTTTTATTTCATGGTTCAGAAAAATATTGCTTATTTTCTGAAGTCAATCGTATTTGCGAATCTTTCTTTGATTCTTAAAAGTTATTTCAGATTTTTGAAAAATAGTTAACGGTTAGTAATTACCAATATATCGTAAACAAACATATCGATAGGTTTTGGTAAGAAGACACAGGTGCGATGAATGTGGTACCAGTATTTTTGTGGTAAGTAAGGATGCATTTCTTTGCTGTAAGCACATTTACAATGCACATTTAATCTGTTTAGCAACATAAACGAAAGCATGGTACAGTGCTGTTTGTTTGTGGTCTATCTTTTCGCGGCAGATGCGTAACAATTAGGGTCTCAGTTGGAAAAAGCTGCTCGGAACCAGAGCAGATTTGGCTTGGGTTCTTTGAGTGTGAATGATCGACGAGTGGCTTGACATTTTTAACGAATCATTACTGTAGCCTACTTGAAACCATCATCTGTTTCTGAATTTGTCATCAGTTATGATTGAGCAGTCTCATAGGAATCGTCCATAAAATGTTAAACCGAAAAAGGGCAGACGATTCTGAATCACACAGGCTGCTGTACAAAATCAGATATAAAACGATATTTTGAACTGCGACGTCTGCGTAAATGCCCTGTAACAAAATACCTTGTCCTGGTCATGTGTATACACATCAGCTTCTATTGGGAAGATCAGTATTTTATATTAATCACAAATGCAAGATTAGAAATAGTTCTGAAGATCGCCTTTGATTCAGTTTCAGCGGCAAACTAGCAGATCTGTCCAAACCAGCATCGTTTCATGGTTGAAACTTGAATAATCCCAAATAGATCTGAGTGGGGGTAAGTTTTATAGTATTTCAATTTTTTACGGCAGTTTTATTTAAAGATAGTGTAGTGGATGTCTCTGGTGAAGACAACAGTTATATGAATTTTTTGTTGTAATATTAAAATGATTGTTCTTTATTTACACAATTGAATAATTTGTATTTATTTGTTTGCAGATGACGGCATACTGAGTGCTCCAAGAACATACGCCTGCTGGCATTTTGTGTCTTTTCTGAAGACGTCGAGGCAAGCAGAAGTCACGGTCCTGGCCACACACACACAATGACATAAACAAGAAATGATATTTTTTCATGGGCATATCCAGTATTAAAACTTTATTACCATGCAAACGCAACGATTAGAATTTAGAGAAGGTCATCGCACACACACACACACACTGGGTGGATCCGGAGGGTGTTCCGGGGTTTCCGGACCACTTAGGAGCCGGCCTTTGTATTCTAAGTGACGATTTTGGAAATAAGTTGGCTAATTAGTTTGCTCAGGTTGCGCCAGATCGATCAATTGTCCTTGTTGTGATTCAAATTTTTCTTCTTAATATATTTACTTTTTTGGAAGGTGTATTAGGGGATGTTTCTTGGCTCAGATTGATCCATTTTCCTTGTTTTTATCAACATTTGTCGGACCCCCCCAAGGAGGTTGAACGCTTCGCGTCTTCAACTAAACGCTTCGCGTCGTCAAATTGTCCCTAAAAGAAATTTGGAAACTCCCCCTTAAAAATGATGTGATCCGCCCCTGCACACACACAAACACACACAAATAGAGAAGTAATAAATGGATACAGTTTTTCTTTATTTAAATTACAATCAGATGTGGTCGTAGAACAGGCACTGTAAACAAAACCTAGCATGATATACCACTTGTGTGATGTTTCGGTCAATATCTTTATTTTCCTTTCAGAAATACATTGGCGTTTTGAATGTCAAGGGAAGTGATACAAATGCTGCAGCGGGCTATCAAGAAAGCGAACGCGAAGGCAAACAAGGTAAATACCTACTTCTGACATTAGTTTACTTATTAACTCTTTCTATACTGGCCATTATCTCCCCAGTCTCTCCCCAGAAACTGGCCATTTGCATGGGTTTGCAAAAAAATGCTCAAAAATAAACAAAACAAGATGCAGCCTTCAAACTCATAGGTTTTATTGTGAATATATTTCTAAAACATATGCCAAAGTTTGGTTTCATTGTTGTGAAAAATAAGAAAAATATGATGTCCAGAATTTATGGGTATATTTTACGCAATACGAAAAAGGGGGTATGTATTTTGACTAAGAAGCATTTTTTCTTATGAAGGCTCTGTTTGCAACAAAACTGTTTCTGTTTACTTGTATGAAGATTGTGCTAACACAAAAACATAACAAATACCAACTGATTTTCCATTTAGTGGTCATGTAAGCATTGTGAACATGTCCGAAAAATCTGATCACACACCATGTGGTCGACATGCAGACCTGAACGGCCAGTGTATGGTGGCAGAGTTGGAAAATAGGAAAAGTCTTGATGCCAATCCTTCATCAAAAACCGAAGAAAATCGTCATTGTAACAAGTTTGCTTTATTCTAAATCAAACGACTAGGATAGATGACAGACACAACGACAAACACATTCAATTCTATGTAAAACATACACAATGCGCACGTTAACAAGCTGGCCATAACAATGTGCCCATCGTGCATGAAGTGTGGCTTTGGTCGGATCAGTAGCCGTGCTTTGTCTGCGATTCTAAACATGAAATTTTGTTAAAGCGACGATTTAGCAATGTTGTTGTTGCTGCTGCTGCTGTCTGTTCTTGTCACGACATCTCGCCATATAACAGTTTTTTCCCTCCTGATTCTGAGAAGAAGCTGTTTAATTGTGATATCAGGCCTAGGAACCCCTGATTTTCACTTGGAGCATTCTCAAAGAAACTTAGCGTATGTTAAGAAAAATGAGTGTACTCCACACTTTGTTTTTTGTTGTTCATTGTCGTTGCATGTCTACCGTTCCACACCCACCTACTATAAGTGCAAGTGTTAAATGACGTATTTCCACAAAAGACTGCTTGCAGAGAATCATGTGATGCCAATGACAGGTAAGGACATGTGGTAGTACATACTACGTTTTGGAACCAGGGAAAATGCAGCACAAATTATTTATCAACCAAATTGATTGACTTGTGCACCATGACAAAAGTTTTCTTTGATCCATAAAAGGTCTTTTGCCAGAAAAATTGCTCTGAACATCAAGTACCCTGCAAGTTGTCACACATTTACATTATTGAAATAAAAAGAAAACACACCAGTAACCAGGTTAGGTACGTTAATATCTATAATCAATATCTCGGCACGTTACTGCCTTCTTCGGGATGGTAAGCTGAACATTATTGAACAAAATAATCGGTTTAGATTGTATACTTTGATTCCTGAACGAAGAAGCAGAGGAACTGCATACAACTAGGACTGTAATATCAGCTTTTGCCTGAAACACACACACATACACTTATAAAATTAATGCAATGTCATTGTATGAAGCCAGAACAATCACTAACTTACATAGTTGGTCACACAATTACCCATCACTGAACAATGAATCGAAGTCGGGTGGATTCAATGACTAAAGCAGTAAAGGCTTTGAAAAAACCCTCATCACACAGGGCCGGACCAAATGAGTTGTTTTTTGGGGGGCAAATCAGCGAAGTGGCGAAGCCACAAGCGCGCGCCTGTTTTTGTGAACTAAGGGGGTCCGGGGGCATGCTCCCCCGGAAATTTTTTGAAAAACGGTTAAAATCTGTGCAATCTGGTGCATTCTGGGCCTTGTTTTGAGGGTTAAGAGCAGCATTGTTTTGGTGCTAAAACTAGTAAAAGTCAAAGCAAGGTACATGATTTTTCCAGGGGTGGGGTTCCGGAACCCCTGGACCCCCCCCCCCCCCCCCCTGGGTCCGGCCCTGTCACAAAACATCCCCCCCCAAAAAAAAATATCCCAAAAAAATCCCAAAAAAAACAGGTTGTGTATATTATAGCGCAGTAAACACCATGCAGGTACAAGCAAAGATTTGACAGTGATTATCCTTGTTTTATATAGCACACATTTTCTAGTTTTAATCTCTCTCTCTCTCTCTCTCTCTCTCTCTCTCTCTCTCTCTCTCTCTCTCTCTCTCTCTCTCTCTCTCTCTCTCTCTCTCTCTCTCTCTCTCTCTCTCTCTCTCTCTCTGTGTGTGAGGGCGAGGGCTGGTTGAAAAGAAGCTCGTTTATATTGCTTATGCCACAACCCTCGTAAAATTAAATTTGATTTGATTGATTTGATTTGATCTCTCTCTCTCTCTCTGGAAAGTAATTTATTGACCTGTGGGTTATTTGCGTTTGTATACACATTGGTGATTCGTAAACTATGTTGAAAGAGATTGTCAAACAATATTATATGAGGTGTCTTAAAAAAGATGTATATCAACAAAATCTGTCATTATTATCAGGCACACGGTTTTAACAAAGCTATGTCACAGAATGCAACATAAGTGGCTTAAAAAGTCGTGTTTTTGTGTGTGCAGGATATTCGCTAGGACAGGACCTCAAGCTGAACCAATACAATACAATACAATACAATAAACTTTATTAATCTCTAAAAGAGAAATTGCATTGCTGAGCTTTTGTGTCCGTAATAAAACATACATAAAACATTCAGAAATAAACATTTGTTCTTTGTCATTCATACATTCTTGTGTTCTTATACATTTCTTCAATTTATACATCAATATTCTATCATATGAACCAGCACAACAGCGATGCATTCTTCCATGGCTTCCACAAAAGTCTTTCACCTATTGCGGGCATTGCATACAGATAGTCCAAAGAGGGTTAGGGTTACCCTAACTCTCCTTTTTAAACATTCTTTAGACCAATTATCCCTCTGTTTCCATGTTAAACATGGAATAATTCTGGACAAATGCAAGGACGTTAGCTTTTTATCATTTTACTTATCATTAAAACTTGTTTAGATTTCGATTCGTAAACCATTTACAGTAATCCTTTGTTTTTTAACTTTGTTCATCTTACCACAGTCACTTCGTTGTTTAGATTTATCATTAAATTTGTTACCATTATGCAGGAAAAATGTAGAATAAAACCAGGAGAGCTTTCGGTAGAAGATATTTCCTGTGTCAAAAGTTAATGCTTATTCTGATTGATGGGTGCTCCAAACTAAGTTATTTTGACTGCCTTATTCGAATTCATTTCCAAGACAGGGCTGAGAAGTGGAGAAGCTTAGAGAGTATCGTAAAAATTGTCTGGGTGTTTATGCAAAACTTTCGAATATATCAGATTTTACTTTAGAGATTTTAAATACTGTTAACTGACAGAAATGCTATAACTTCTACACCAATTGACTGGATAACTTCATATTCAGCATACTTAAACTTGATTTTATGCATGTGCAGTTCACAAAGTGGCAAATTTGTAGGTTAAATTATCTAACTTTTGCATCACCAATGACACCAACGCTTTCGTGTCTGAGGATTGCCCTGAACCTAGCTGTAACTGCATGCTTTCTTCAGGTCATCGATAGCCTGGGGGTTGAAGGGGATATTTTTACATACTCAGACATTCAAAATAATCAAAAAGGTAAAAGCCTGAAGGGTTTAAATTAGGTAAAAATGGCTAACGCTCAATGTCAAAACTCGTTCTGTTTAGTCGACCCCCGAATTTGGAGAAAAAAATTAAAATTGCACAAAAGTCAGACCATTCAATTTACAAAATTGCCACTTACTGGAAAGGCAGAACATAAACTGAAGTTAATGAATACCATATATAAAATAATTGGTTCAACAGATGCAGAAGTAGTTTGCATGGTTGTGGGTGTCCTTTTTAGGGGGGTCAACCCTGTAGAAGAGACGATTTTCTTTAATTATCAATCCGTAATATATTGTTTGTTATGCATACAAGATTAACATTGACAAATACTTCAAGACTCCTCATTGATCTTAAGAAATGTTGTGGGTTTTTTTGTTACTGACTGATTCACTTTCTATTCACTTTACTCTACATAAGTCACGACAAGAAAAGCAAGGGAGGTAATTTCTTCGGAAGAGGTAATTCTCTCCCCTCAGAACGATTGTTGTAGTTTGTTTGATTTTGTTCCCTTCTAATGAGTATTATTTAAAATAGATCTTTACATCTTGATGTGAAAGGCGCAGTACCCCCCTCCCCCCAGGATGTTAAATTTTAGGTTGTGTCCATGTAAAATCCTGATCCTAGTCAAGATCCGAGTTGGTTTTTCATGCAACTGTGCCTCTTTATGCCACTCAATTAGACATACTTTGCAATCCATAATTGCACGAAACTAAGTACAGAAAATACGTTGTTGTCGTGTTTTTAATATTACATAATGAAATAAAAAATGTCACAACTGGTTTCGTGTTGGGCTTTCTCTCTCTGTCTGAATCTAACAATTACTTCCTTCTGAGGCCTGAAATGTGTTGCAGGCATTGTTTAGCTTACATTTATTGTTACAATTTTTGTGGATATGTTATTAAGTGTGTCTGTGTTTCTATCATTCGTTATCAGTGTGGTTAAAAAAACAAGAAGGGCAAAGCCCATACGACTCACATGCTTGACCTTGACCTTTACATGACCTTGACCTTCAGCTAAACCTAGCATTGACATCATACACTAAGAACTGCTTTACACATTTTTCCTACCAAAATACATGTGACCTTGACCCAAGGTCAAGGTCATCCAAGGTCATGCAACACAAAGCTGTTAATTCAAGACATAGGAAGTACAATGGTGCTTATTGGCTCTTTCTACCATGAGATATGGTCACTTTTAGTGGTTCACTACCTTATTTTGGTCACATTTCATAAGGGTCAAAGTGACCTTGACCTTGATCATATGTGACCAAATGTGTCTCATGATGAAAGCATAACATGTGCCCCACATAATTTTTAAGTTTGAAACAGTTATCTTCCATAGTTCAGGGTCAAGGTCACTTCAAAATATGTATACAATCCAAATTTGAAGAGCTCCTGTGACCTTGACCTTGAAGCAAGGTAAACCAAACTGGTATCAAAAGATGGGGCTTACTTTGCCCTATATATCATATATAGGTGAGGTATTAAATCTCAAAAACTTCAGAGAAAATGGGAAAAATAGCTGTTTTTTAGACAACATTTATGGCCCCTGCGACCTTGACCTTGAAGCAAGGTCAAGATGCTATGTATGTTTTTTGGGGCCTTGTCATCATACACCATCTTGCCAAATTTGGTACTGATAGACTGAATAGTGTCCAAGAAATATCCAACGTTAAAGTTTTCCGGACGGCCGGACGGGGGACGGACGGACGGACGACTCGGGTGAGTACATAGACTCACTTTTGCTTCGCATGTGAGTCAAAAAGCACACGTCAAAGTAATTTACCCTTCATCATTATCAAAACATGCAGATACAGGTAATAAATATTTGTGATACTTTAAACAAATACAATGTTTGTTTGTTGCGTCTTTTCTTTTTTTCAGAGCAAACACACATCGTATATGTTCAAACGTGTATATTCTGCACTTTCTAATACCCTGCATGGATCTCCAAATCAAGAATAATGAAAAGTTGTCTAATAGCCCTGCACCACTCACACGAACATGATAGAAGCTTGCATGCAATGCACCCAGGCTCGCTGTCTTCGGCTAAAAGAGCTTACCGTTGGATCTTCGCTCAGACAAATGTAGCTGTCTTGTCCACTTGCTCCTGTCGCATAGATCTGCAATGTGCAACATCATCTTTGATTAATAAGTCTGAGGCACAGACAAACACACACGCGCGCACATTTGCGAGAGAATGCACGTCAGTCTATTCAATCAAACAGTATAAAAACATACCACAGACGTGGTGGTGGAAACTGGACGTTCGCCGTATAACAAACTCAAGAGATTCATTTGTGTGTGTATGTTTAATCAAAAGTTCATCTTGGGCACATTCAGTCTGTATTGTAACAGGACCCATCCCGTAAAAACTTCGAACAGATCTAATAAATTCTGAAATCCTTGACAAGTTTTTTTTCCAATCATCTGTATCTGACCGAAGTAAAAAATCAAAAAAAATCAGCCAGTACACGCATCTACCCCCTCACACGACAATACATATGTGGCGAAAAAAGGAATCGAGAGGGGGGGGAACAAGGAATACATTAGATCCAGAAATAATTCCACTTCATCATTCCAAAATTCAAGTGTGAAGTGATCGGATACTGTGGTAAAGATACGTGCTTAGTATCACAACTGAAAATACAAGCCCTAGGGTTTTAAATCAAGGATATAATTAAAGTTAAGGAAAGATCAACAGAAATGTCGAGAACATGTAAAATATTGTACTTACAATCCGTTTCAGCATGCTCTTCGAATAATAATCTCCCAGTCAGCCTCGTGCTTACGACTTCGACAGGATGTTGCCTCTCACGCTGAGCCAGTACATTTGGAGTGAATTCAAAGGCCAGAGATGCAGTACAAGCACATTAGTTAGATCCAATTCATTTACATTGCTACCTTGCCCAATTTATGGCTATTTCTGTTGGTAACATCACACATGTGCAAGCAGTGCTTGTTGCCGACTCTGCTGGGACAGGCAGCAGACGATTTTATTTAGGAACCAAATTCTGATTGGTTAAAACATAAAACCGGAACTCAAAGTACCACTTGTTCTTTGGAAGTATCAAATCAAGAACAGATAATCAGGTAAATCTGAAATGGGTTCAACACTTTTAAAAAATCGTAGTAAATCAGAAAACACAGTAAACGTTGGAAAAATCGTCCAGTATCGCTTCTACAGGTCTATACTTGGACAAAACATAAAGCAATTCAGTAAAGCTGACACTTCAAAATGTCTGTTTAGTTACACTTTAAAGATAAATTGTGCATGTAAAGAAAAACACAATTGTGTCACTCTGACCTGGGTTCTTTTTTTTCTTTTTCTTTTTTCTTTTTTTTTTGTGGGTGTGTGCTTTCGCGAACCGCGGAGATTTGGATTTCGTACATCAAGTTGACGTTGCCACTGCTGATATTTCGAGCGCCAGAAGCCTTTTATTTCATTATAAATGTAGAGAGCACCGGTGTTACAAGTAAAGATGTTAGGTCGCCCCCACCCCCCCCCCCCCCCCTTTTTTTTTTACTGGTAAACTTTGACAATCCACCTTGCGTTCTCCAATTGTGTTTGTGTTGTTTGTTTCCACTTACTTTTTGTACTCCATTCCGCCAAGGAGGAATTATCAGAGTACGGAGGCCAGGTGTGACAGATTTGCCCATCCACTTTCATTTCAATAGCCCGCAGCCGCCCTATGTCCAGATCTGCAACGGGATAATACCGTTTCTTTGTAGGCCGTCATGACCTCGAGACAATACACACTGCAAAATATAAAGCCATGTTCATCTCAACATCTTCATTCCATAGCATTTCAACTGTCTGATTTGTCACAGCAAATGTTAGATAAGTCTCGCCATCTTCAAGACAACGATAAGGAAGCCCCAGTGATGCCTCCATCTGACATCATATGTTTGGAATGATATGACGTCATGTCTTCATTCTTCTGTCTTTTTGGATTCTTTGTTTTCTTTACTTCTTTAGTTTACAGCACAGCCGTTTTCAAAACTTGCTTCTAATGCGACCTGACCTATCAATTCATTTAGTTATTCAATCCTAAGAATATCCCAGCAAGAAACTTTTCCAACCTCATACTCAACACCCTCCAAATTTTGAGATAATTAAATAAAAACATAACAAACATATTAATAATTCCGAAACCACACGGAAACATGCGAACATTATACTCAACCTATTTTCATCAATGCTGAGCGTTTAAAAAAGTAATAACATATCCATGTCAAGAAAAGATGAGGAATTCAATGCAATGATTGTTTAATCTGTAAGTGATAATTCGTTTTGGACAACAAATTTAATGAGCACCGTAAATACCTAACTTTTAAGCCTCCGAGCTTTAAATGCAATCCCAAAGTCCTCACTTTGTAAATGATTGCTTGACTCCAACTTCAATCAATTTGGTTGAAAAATGTTCATTCTCAACTATCACTAAAAGCCGGATATGACGTCATCAAACACACTTATCGAAAAAAAATGAAGAAAAAATCAGGGGATACCATATCCAGGAACTCTCATGTCAAGTCTCATAAAGATAGGCCCTGTACGTAGATTTCTCTGAATCGCTCTGCGCACGCACACACACACACACATACCTTCCGCCCCGACAGCATGAGGTATTTTTCGGCGAGTAATGAGAATCCTCCGAATGGTGTAGACATCCTCCATGTCAACCATGACCCAAGGCGTTAAGTCCCAATCGCCGGTGTGCATGCACGTCTTGTCAATGGTTGGGGTTTTAATTCCGTCAACAAAGAGGCATGCTATCTGGTTTCTGAAAATTGAGCTGGTCGTCACTTCCTTGTTGTACGCAACGTTTACTGCAAAACACGGAAACAGACTGAAACTGAAACTGACCTTCGTACCACAGGCACTTGACACGACGTGGGCGGGGCTTATGTCTTGGATGTCAATTGGTTGGGGTGATGGACGATCTTCTCTACTACAGTTATTGTAGTAGTCTTGATAGCACGTAATCAAACCCACAGGCCCCGCCCACTGTGATTCCGCCCATCTCGTGAAGAGTGCCTGTGCTTCATATCAACAGAAACAAGTCGCGTAAGGCGAAATTACTACATTTAGTCAAGCTGTGGAACTCACAGAATGAAACTGAACGCACTGCATTTTTTCACAATGACCGTGGTCCGCCGCTCTTGCAAAACGCAGTGAAATTGACGAACCTGTTCAGCGCGGTAGTGGTTTCGCTGTGCTGTATAGCACGCTTTTCTGTACCTCTCTTCGTTTTAACTTTCTGAGCGTGTTTTTAATCCAAACATATCATATCTATATGTTTTTGGAATAAGGAACCGACAAGGAATAAGATGAAAGTGTTTTTAAATCGATTTTGGAAATTTTATTTTAATCATAATTTGTATATTTTAAATTTTCAGAGCTTGTTTTTAATCCAAATAAAACATATTTATATGTTTTTGGAATCAGAAAATGATGAAGAATAAGATGAACGTAATTTTGGATCGTTTCATAAAAACAAAATTTTATTTACAATTTTCAGATTTTTAGTGACCAAAGTCATAAATTAATTTTTAAGCCACCAAGCTGAAATGCAATACCGAAGTCCGGCCTTTGTTGAAGATTGCTTTACAAAAATGTCAATCAATTTTATTGAAAAATGAGGGTGTGACAGTGCCGCCTCAACTTTTACAAAAAGCCGAATATGACGTCATCAAAGACATTTATCAAAAAAATGAAAAAAACATCTGGGGATTTCATACTCAGCAACTCTCATGTAAAATGTCATAAAGATCGGTCCAGTAGTTTACTCTGAATCGCTCTAAACACACACACACACACACACACACACACACACACACACACACATATATATATACCACGACCCTCGTCTCGATTCCCTCTCTATGTTAAAACATTTAGTCAAAACTTGACTAAATGTAAAAAGAAGGCGGAGGGAGAGAGGAGTGACTTGAGCAAAAGTGCATTATCTACAAGTAAATATCTATGGCATTCCATTTGTCAAATAATTATTTGGATACTTTTTCATGGTTTTTTCACCAGTTTTAGCTAAATAATCATTATTTAAAAGCTCATGTGCTAAATAAGTAATTGTTTATTAACAATGTAAAACAATTCTAAATAATGTTTTGTTTACGTAAACCATTCATTATTTACCTAAACAATTCCGTAAACAATATATTATTTAGACTTATATTACATTGTTTATAAACAATCAGCAATGTTGCTAAATAAATCATTATTTACGTAAACAATGAATTATTTACGTAAACAATGAATTGTTTAGCCAACACATTTTCCATTATTTAGGGGTTTCTAGGATTCGCTTCTGAACTAAATTTTATGTCTTTCAGTGATTAGTATAATTGAATACAAGGTCTCTCCACACAGTCTTATCTTAAAATAGCTGTTGTTTGGATATTATATTGTTTATTTTACAAGCCGAAATTGCTGTACGAAAATAACTGATCTCAAACACAGTCAAAGGTCAAGGTCAATTAAGGTTTTTCCCTGCCGGGAGTGTTTAGTGTTTGCATTTTCTTGCTTGAAGTTGTTGAAACACAGTTTTTCCCCTTATGTTCTCTGTTCTGTTTATGTCCCAACAACATGCCTGTCTTTCCATTTCTCTTCCTTTAATCGTTTCATTTCAAAGAGAAAAGTAAAAACATATTCGAAACTACGGAGAATTTTCGCGCCTTAAGTCGCCTGTTGGTGAGATATGTGCGCGTTATAAATATTCGTATTATTATTATTATTATTATTATTATTCAAAATGGCTGAGGGAGCAGGAAGGAACGATAATATTGAAACCAGAGACATTTTGGAAGTTTTTTCACGCGCTGCTGCTGATGCCATATGCGGCATTCTGTCTGGCGGACCTGGTCCTGCTGCGGTTGCTGTAGCAGAAACACATTACCCAGTTTCGTATATACCAAGTTGTGTTGTGTTGTGTAACTTACAGATAAAAAAAAAAGTTTAATCATGCAGTAAGAGAAATGGAAAGAGAAAGTTTTTGTTGAGACAGAACAGAAAACTTAGGACGGAAAACTTTTTTTTCAACAACTTCAAGGGAGAGAATGCAAACACTAAACACTCCCGGTCATGACCTTGACCTTTTGTTTGTTTTCGCATTCAGTTCTTTTCGTACGGCAATTTCAGCTTGTAAAATAAACAAATTTACGAACATTTTCTGATAAATTATGTTTGGAGATCTTCTTCTTCTTCTTGGCGTTCGCAGAGGTTACACAATCAGTCCAGCACTGGTGGTGTTTGGAGATACCTTGTATTGAATTATAGTATATACACAAAGAAAAACAAGTAGCGTAAGGCGAAAATACAATATTTAGTCAAGTAGCTGTCGAACTCACAGAATGAAACTGAACGCAATGCCATTTTTCAGCAAGACCGTATACTCGTAGCATCGTCAGTCCACCGCTCATGGCAAAGGCAGTGAAATTGACAAGAAGAGCGGGGTAGTAGTTGCGCTAAGAAGGATAGCACGCGTTTCTGTACCTCTCTTTGTTTTAACTTTCTGAGCGTGTTTTTAATCCAAACATATCATATCTATATGTTTTTGGAATCAGGAACCGACAAGGAATAAGATGAAAGTGTTTTTAAATTGATTTCGACAATTTAATTTTGATAATAATTTTTATATATTTAATTTTCAGAGCTTGTTTTTAATCCGAATATAACATATTTATATGTTTTTGGAATCAGCAAATGATGGAAAATAAGATAAACGTAAATTTGGATCGTTTTATAAATTTTTATTTTTTTTTTACAATTTTTTAGATTTTTAATGACCAAAGTCATTAATTAATTTTTAAGCCACCAAGCTGAAATGCAATACCGAAGTCCGGGATTCGTCGAAGATTACTTGACCAAAATTTGAACCAATTTGGTTGAAAAATGAGGGCGTGACAGTGCTGCCTCAACTTTCACGAAAAGCCGGATATGACGTCATCAAAGACATTTATCAAAAAAATGGAAAAAAAATTCGGGGATTTCATACCCAGAAACTCTCATGTCAAATTTCATAAAGATCAGTCCAGTAGTTTAGTCTGAATCGCTCTACACACACACGCACACACACACACACACACACACACACACACGCACAGACAGACACACATACACCACGACCCTCGTTTCGATTCCCCCTCGATGTTAAAATATTTAGTCAAAACTTGACTAAATATAAAAATGAAGCTTAGAACTCAATTCTTGATTCCCCTAAATAATGAACAAGAAGGGCAAAGCCCATACGACTCACATGCTTGACCTTGACCTTTACATGACCTTGACCTTCAGGGTCAAGGTCAAATAACTAAACCTAGCAATGACATCATACACTAAGAACTGCTTTACACATTTTCCTTCCAAAATACATGTGACCTTGACTCAAGGTCATCCAAGGTCATGCAAGACAAAGCTGTTAATTCAAGACATAGGAAGTACAATGATGCTTATGGGCTCTTTCTACCATGAGATATGGTCACTTTTAGTGGTTCACTACCTTATTTTGGTCACATTTCATAAGGGTCAAAGTGACCTTGACCTTGATCACATGTGACCAAATGTGTCTCATGATGAAAGCATAACATGTGCCCCACATAATTTTTAAGTTTGAAACAGTTATCTTCCATAGTTCAGGGTCAAGGTCACTTCAAAATATGTATACAATCCAACTTTAAAGGACCCTTGCGACCTTGACCTTGAAGCAAGGTCAACCAAACTGGTGTCCAAAGATAGGGCTTACATTGCCCTGTATAGCATACATAGCTTAGGTTGCCATTCTCGATAACTTCAGGAAAAAATGCGAAAATGTGAAAAATGGTCGTTTTTAAGACAACAATTACGGCCCCTGTGACCTTGAACTTGAAGTGAGGTCAAGTTGCCGCACATGTTTTTTGAGATCTTGTAACCATACACCATCAGGCCACATCAGGTGTTGATAGACTGAATAGTGTCCAAGAAATATCCAACGTTAAAGTTTTCCGGACGGACGCCGGGACGGACGGACGGACGGACGACTCGGGTGAGTACATAGACTCACTTTTGCTTCGCATGTGAGTCAAAAAAGCAGTTTTTCATTATTTAGCGAATCTGCTAAATAATGCATTATATAGGTAAACAATGATTTATTTAGCAACTGCTCACTTTATCCATCCAAAAAATATTATTTTGTGAAATAAGTGATTATTTGTGTAAACAATACATTATTTACGTAAACAATGAATTATTTACGTAAACAATGAATTGTTTACGTAAACAATGAATTGTTTAGGTAAACAATGAATGGTTTATGTAAAAAAAAAATATTTAGAATTTTTTTACATTGTTTATAAACAATTACTTATTTAGCACATGAGCTTCTAAATAATGATTATTTAGCTAAAACTGGTGAAAAAAACATGAAAAAGTATCGAAAAAATTATTTGACAAACGGAATGCCATAAATATCAACCATTGGCTCCAGTCGACGCGCGAAGATACGTGCTCCCTCTGGGCAGTTCCCACGAGCTGATGAGTGATGTTACTACACACTGGAATAGGGATTTCTGTACAAGTAACTTATTATAGTGCGGCAATCATGGGAACATTGTTGCATATTACAGAACTTCCAAGACTTAAGAAGAATCATTAAGTAGCTGCAGTTGTGTGATAAATGTTATGTATGGAAAAGTTTGCCGAGAGATTGGAACCCGACTTTACCGAAGTAGCGGTACGGAACGTTACCGAGTGCACTAACGGGGCTAAATGTTTTTTGAGGTAAACATAGTACATCTATTATTTGAGTGTTACTGGGACTGAGACAGGGGGAATGTATGCGGCAGAACAATCTTTCTCTCTGCAAAGATAAACTTACTGTTGGTTGTTGAGTTCTTTGCATTAATATCACATTTATCGCAGCGACAGTCTGGATCATCTGCAAACAAACACAACAATCACATAATGACAAAACATACCAGCAAGAGCACCCTTCTCAGAGACACAGAAATACAGTCACGATGAAACAAACCAACGAGATCACCATTTTCACAAACACAGCAATACTGTCACGATGAAACATAAAAGTAAGAGCAACATTCACACAGACATACTAACAACATCACCATTCTCATAGACACAGCAATACAGCCATGATGAAACATACAAGTAAGAGCAACATTCACACACACACACACACACACACACACACACACACACACACACACACACACACACACACACACACACACACACAGCAATACAGTCACGATGAAACATACCAACAAGATCCCCATTCTCACAAACACAGCAATACAGCCATGATGAAACATACCAACAAGATTACCATTCTTACAAACACAGCAATAGAGCCATGATGAAACATGCCAACGAGATCACCATTCTCACAAACACAGCAATACAGTCACGATAAAACATACGAGTAAGAGCACCCTTTTCAGAGACACAGCAATACAGTCACGATGAAACAAGCCAACGAGATAACCATTCTCAAAAACACAGCAATACAGTCACGATGAAACATGCCAACGAGTTCACCATTCTCACAAAAACAGCAATACAGTCAAGATGAAACATACACGTAAGACTAAGAGCACAACTCACACAGACACAGCAATACAGCCATGATGAAACATACAAGTAAGAGCAACATTCACACACACACACACACACACACACACACACACACACACACACACACACCTAAAGTGTGGATGGTTACCAAAGAGGCGGCACTGGGTGTAGTGCCTTTCTAGTGCACTTGCACTACAACAGCACTGAGTGCAGTACTCGCTCCGGCATCGAAGAATTTTGCACTAAAAAATGCACAAAATTTGACCTATTTCGTCGCCTATAGAGGACGGAAAGAATGTCATTTTGAACATTGTTATGACATTCTTTCCGTCAAAAAAGTCAATTTAACGGTGTTAAATGAAGCGACCATCAACACAATTAGGTTGCTATCCAGAGTTTAGGTTGCCATCCACGTGTGGATGGTTGCCTTATGGTGATTTAGGCAACCAAACCTGTGGAAACGGGGGTACACACACACACACACACACACACACACACACACAACAATACAGTCACGATGAAGCATACCAACAAGCGCAACATTCACACACACACACACACACACACACACACACACACACACACACACACAACAATACAGTCACGATGAAGCATACCAACAAGCGCAACATTCACACACACACACACACACACACACACACACACACACACAGAGCAATACAGTCACGGTGAAACATAACAACATTCTCACAAACACAACAATACATGCATGGTGAAACATAACAACAAGAGCAGCATTCACACAGACACAACAATACATGCATGGTGAAACATAACAACAAGAGCAACATTCACACAGACACAACAATACATCCATGGTGAAACATAACAACAAGAGCATCATTCACACAGAAACAACAATACATCCATGGTGAAACATAACAACAAGAGCAACATTCACACAGACACAACAATACATCCATGGTGAAACATAACAACAAGAGCAACATTCACACAGACACAACAATACATTCATGGTGAAACATACCAACAATCTCAACATTCACACATACACAACAATACATTCATGGTGAAACATAACAACAAGATCAACATTCTCACAAACACAATACATCCATGGTGAAACATAACAACAAGAGCAACATTCACACAGACACAACAATACATTCATGGTGAAACTGAAACATAACAACAAGATCAACATTCTCACAAACACAATACATTCATGGTGAAACATAACAACAAGATCAACATTCTCACAAACACAATACATTCATGGTGAAACATAACAACAAGATCAACATTCTCACAAACACAATACATCCATGGTGAAACATAACAACAAGAGCAACATTCACACAGACACAACAATACATTCATGGTGAAACATAACAACAAGATCAACATTCTCACAAACACAATACATCCATGGTGAAACATAACAACAAGAGCAACATTCACACAGACACAACAATACATTCATGGTGAAACATAACAACAAGATCAACATTCACACAGACACAACAATACATTCATGGTGAAACATAACAACAAGATCAACATTCACACAGACACAACAATACATTCATGGTGAAACATAACAACAAGAGCAACATTCACACAGACACAACAATACATGCATGGTGAAACATAACAACAAGAGCAACATTCACACAGACACAACAATACATTCATGGTGAAACATAACAACAAGATCAACATTCACACAGACACAACAATACATGCATGGTGAAACATAACAACAAGAGCAACATTCAGAAAGACACAACAATACATCCATGGTGAAACATAACAACAAGAGCAACATTCACACAGACACAACAATACAGTCATGGTGAAACATAACAACAAGATCAACATTCACACAGACACAACAATACATGCATGGTGAAACATAACAACAAGAGCAACATTCACACAGACACAACAATACATCCATGGTGAAACATAACAACAAGAGCAACATTCACACAGACACAACAATACATCCATGGTGAAACATAACAACAAGAGCAACATTCACACAGACACAACAATACATCCATGGTGAAACATAACAACAAGAGCAACATTCACACAGACACAACAATACATCCATGGTGAAACATAACAACAAGAGCAACATTCACACAGACACAACAATACATCCATGGTGAAACATAACAACAAGAGCAACATTCACACAGACACAACAATACATCCATGGTGAAACATAACAACAAGAGCAACATTCACACAGACACAACAATACATCCATGGTGAAACATAACAACAAGAGCAACATTCACACAGACACAACAATACATTCATGGTGAAACATAACAACAAGATCAACATTCACACAGACACAACAATACATGCATGGTGAAACATAACAACAAGAGCAACATTCACACAGACACAATACATCCATGGTGAAACATAACAACAAGAGCAACATTCACACAGACACAACAATACATCCATGGTGAAACATAACAACAAGAGCAACATTCACACAGACACAACAATACATCCATGGTGAAACATAACAACAAGAGCAACATTCACACAGACACAACAATGCATCCATGGTGAAACATAACAACAAGAGCAACATTCACACAGACACAACAATACATCCATGGTGAAACATAACAACAAGATCAACATTCACACAGACACAACAATACATCCATGGTGAAACATAACAACAAGATCAACATTCACACAGACACAACAATACATCCATGGTGAAACATAACAACAAGAGCAACATTCACACAGACACAACAATACATCCATGGTGAAACATAACAACAAGAGCAACATTCACACAGACACAACAAAACATCCATGGTGAAACATAACAACAAGAGCAACATTCACACAGACACAACAATACATCCATGGTGAAACATAACAACAAGATCAACATTCACACAGACACAACAATACATCCATGGTGAAACATAACAACAAGATCAACATTCACACAGACACAACAATACATCCATGGTGAAACATAACAACAAGAGCAACATTCACACAGACACAACAATACATCCATGGTGAAACATAACAACAAGAGCAACATTGACACAGACACAACAATACATGCATGGTGAAACATAACAACAAGAGCAACATTCACACAGACACAACAATACATTCATGGTGAAACATAACAACAAGAGCAACATTCACACAGACACAACAATACATCCATGGTGAAACATAACAACAAGAGCAACATTCACACAGACACAACAATACATCCATGGTGAAACATAACAACAAGAGCAACATTCACACAGACACAACAATACAGTCACGATGAAACATAACAACAAGAGCAACATTAACACACACACAGCAATACAGTCACGATGAAACATAACAACAAGAGCAACATTCACACAGACACAACAATACAGTCACGGTGAAACATAACAAGATCAACATTAACACACACACACAGCAATACAGTCACGATGAAACATACCAACAAGATCAACATTCTCACAAACACAGCAATCTCAATCTGTTCAAGTCAAAAGCAAAGTCAAGGATACGAAGAAGTTTACTGAAAACATCGATCCCAACAACACAGGTTTGTTACAAAGCAGTTCGGTTTAGACTCAATCAAAGCTGCACCCACATTGATCCGAACGTGAACGATCGAGCATCCACGCAAGGTCATGGCAATGTCGATAAAGACGTCACAATGTCACCGCGGATCTAGTTGGTTTTGTTTTTGCGTCACAGCAATTAAGAGAGGTTTTGAACTAAACTTGGCCACACAATTATTGCAACAAATTTCGCACACAAATTAAAGTGTGGCGGAGGAGCCATAGTTGAGAAAGTTAGCATCAGGTAAAATAAATGATTGAAGGTTCGGGACAATAAGGTCGACCGCTAGCCGCTCAGTCAGCTAACTTGGAGAAACAAAATTCGTAAAGTAGTGGGAAGACACGGTTTCTTTGGTTTAAACATAAGTTTATTTTAACAAAGGTTACAATCATGACACGGTTTCTTTGATGAAGATAGTGTTGTATGTGGCTTAAATATTGCGAACAGTTATTAAAAGAGTGCTTGTTGTGATCAGCAAGTGTAAAGATAAAGGAACAAGTCGCGTAAGGCGAAAATACAATATTTAGTCAAGTAGCTGTCGAACTCACAGAATGAAACTGAACGCAACGCAACGCAGCAAGACCGTATACTCGTAGCATCGTCACTCCACCGCCCGTGGCAAAGGCAGTGCCCGTGGAATTGACAAAAAGAGCGGGGTATTCGTTGCGCTGAGAAGGATAGCACGCTTTTCTGCACCTCTCTTCGTTTTAACTTTCTGAGCGTGTTTTTAATCCAAACATATCATATCTATATGTTTTTGGAATCAGGAACCAATTTTCAGAGCTTGTTTTTAATCCAAATATAACATATTTATATGTTTTTGGAATCAGCAAATGATGGAAAATAAGATAAACGTAAATTTGGATCGTTTTATAAATTTTTATTTTTTTTTACAATTTTCAGATTTTTAATGACCAAAGTCATTAATTAATTTTTAAGCCACCAAGCTGAAATGCAATACCGAAGTCCGGGCTTCGTCAAAGATTACTTGACCAAAATTTGAACCAATTTGGTTGAAAAATGAGGGCGTGACAGTGCCGCCTCAACTTTCACGAAAAGCCGGACATGACGTCATCAAAGACATTTATCAAAAAAATGAAAAAAACGTTCGGGGATTTCATACCCAGGAACTCTCATGTCAAATTTCATAAAGATCGGTCCAGTAGTTTAGTCTGAATCGCTCTACACACACACACACACACAGACACACAGACACACACACACACACACACGCACATACACCACGACCCTCGTTTCGATTCCCCCTCGATGTTAAAATATTTAGTCAAAACTTGACTAAATATAACAAGTCGCGTCAGGCGAAAATACAATATTTAGTCAAGTAGCTGCCATTTTTCAGCAAGACCGTATACTCGTAGCATCGTCAGTCCACCGCTCATGGCAAAGGCAGTGAAATTGACAAGAAGAGCGGGGTAGTAGTTGCGCTAAGAAGGATAGCACGCTTTAATTTCTGTACCTCTCTTTGTTTTAACTTTCTGAGCGTGTTTTTAATCCAAACATATCATATCTATATGTTTTTGGAATCAGGAACCGACAAGGAATAAGATGAAAGTGTTTTTAAATTGATTTGGACAATTTAATTTTGATAATAATTTTTATATAATTATTTAATTTTCAGAGCTTGTTTTTAATCCGAATATAACATATTTATATGTTTTTGGAATCAGCAAATGATGGAGAATAAAATAAACGTAAATTTGGATCGTTTTATAAATTTTTTTATTTTTTTTTACAATTTTCAGATTTTTAATGACCAAAGTCATTAATTAATTTTTAAGCCACCAAGCTGAAATGCAATACCGAACCCCGGGCTTCGTCGAAGATTACTTGACCAAAATTTCAACCAATTTGGTTGAAAAATGAGGGCGTGACAGTGCCGCCTCAACTTTCACGAAAAGCCGGATATGACGTCATCAAAGACATTTATCAAAAAAATGAAAAAAACGTTCGGGGATTTCATACCCAGGAACTCTCATGTCAAATTTCATAAAGATCGGTCCAGTGGTTTAGTCTGAATCGCTCTACACACACACACACACACACACGCACACACGCACGCACGCACACACACACGCACATACACCACGACCCTCGTTTCGATTCCCCCTCGATGTTAAAATATTAAGTCAAAACTTGACTAAATATAAAAAGGGCGGACTATATTGTCCGCATAATGTTTTAGAAGTAGTGTGGTTTATTGTTCTTTTTCGGTCAGCCAATCTGCCTCTGATTCCGTGTGTCTGTTTACGTAGCCATGCAGATTGGTATAAAAGACGGCGGAAATGCAGTTCCGACACGCATTAGAAGAGGTTTTAGGATAGAATAGAATGGACTAGAGCAAGGACCTATAGACCGAGGGCGTGAGGATAGGGATTAGAATAGGGTTGAAGAGGCAAGATAGACTAGCTCAAGATTTAGAATAGGGACAAGAAAAAGAGACCTTGCATTTTTCGATGGGATAGCGTAGGACAAACAAAACACTAAAAGAACTTAGAGCGTCTTTTTATATTTAGTCAAGATTTGACTAAATATTTTAACATCGAGGGGGAATCGAAACGAGGGTCGTGGTGTATGTGCGTGTGTGTGTGTGTGTCTGTGTGTGTGTGTAGAGCGATTCGGATTCCAAAAACATATAAATATGTTATATTCGGATTAAAAACAAGCTCTGAAAATTAAATATATAAAAATTATTATCAAAATTAAATTGTCCAAATCAATTAAAAAATCTTATTCCTTGTCGGTTCCTCATTCCAAAAACATATAGATATGATATGTTTGGATTAAAAACACGCTCAGAAAGTTAAAACAAAGAGAGGTACAGAAAAGCGTGCTATCCTTCTTAGCGCAACTACTACCCCGCTCTTCTTGTCAATTTCACTGCCTTTGCCATGAGCGGTGGACTGACGATGCTACGAGTATACGGTCTTGCTGAAAAATGGCATTGCGTTCAGTTTCATTCTGTGAGTTCGACAGCTACTTGACTAAATATTGTATTTTCGCCTTACGCGACTTGTTTATTTTTCAAAGGTAGCGCATGCTGCTGGTTCGTTTGACTTAAACACCAGTAGAGGTTCAAAAGGTAGATAGAAGAAAACATCGTAGCTAGTCAGAACAAGAAGGGCAAAGCCCATACGACTCACATGCTTGACCTTGACCTTTACATGACCTTGACCTTCAGGGTCAAGGTCAAATAACTAAACCTAGCAATGACATCATACACTAAGAACTGCTTTACACATTTTTCCTACCAAAATACATGTGACCTTGACCTTGGGTCATGCAACACAAAGCTGTTAATTCAAGACATAGGAAGTACAATGGTGCTTATTGGTTCTTTCTACCATGAGATATGGTCACTTTTAGTGGTTCACTACCTTATTTTGGTCACATTTCATAAGGGTCAAAGTGACCTTGACCTTGATCATATGTTACCAAATGTGTCTCATGATGAAAGCATAACATGTGCCCCACATAATTTTTAAGTTTGAAACAGTTATCTTCCATAGTTCAGGGTCAAAGTCACTTCAAAATATGTATACAATCCAACTTTGAAGAGCTCCTGTGACCTTGACCTTGAAGCAAGGTAAACCAAACTGGTATCAAAAGATGGGGCTTACTTTGCCCTATATGTCATAAATAGGTGAGGTATTCAATCTCAAAAACTTCAGAGAAAATGGGAAAATGGTAAAAATAGCTGTTTTTTAGACAACATTTATGGCCCCTGCGACCTTGTCCTTGAAGCAAGGTCAAGATGCTATGTATGTTTTTTGGGGCCTTGTCATCATACACCATCTTGCCAAATTTGGTACTGATAGACTGAATAGTGTCCAAGAAATATCCAACGTTAAAGTTTTCCGGACGGACGTCCGGACGGACGGACGTCCGGACGGACGGGGGGGGGACGGACGGACGGACGGACGACTCGGGTGAGTACATAGACTCACTTTTGCTTCGCATGTGAGTCAAAAATAAACACCCGGACTGTCAGAGCGTCTGGCGATGCTTGCTTGAGCGGGCTAGTCTGGTGGGGATTTAAAATTAGGTGACCTGCGTAATTCAGATACAGTAGTAACTTCGGGTTTCTGGTCTGATCACGTGCGGTACAAGTACATAAGTGGATGACGATTTAGGCATTAGGGTCAAACTTGGAACAGAATAGTTGGTACACCAACTGGCTCTTTCCAAATAAAATAGTGATTCAGAGGTTTTAGACCATCCTTAAAATATCCCAGTAGTGAAGAACTGTTCTTCCACATAAAGTCCCAAAAGATTAAATTCTTTCTTTCTTTCTTTATTTGGTGTTTAACGTCGTTTTCAACCATTCAAGGTTATATCGCGACGGAAGATTAAATTGGTGTTAGAGGTTTTCCTTAAGTTAGTCAGTTAGTCACCAAAAGATCCTGTATTCGATAAAAAGTAACTAGTTCAATATGCAGAGTCTCGATTTAGAATAGGATTACCTGGGGATGGGACACTCTAAACAAAAGTGTTCCACTCCTGAACACCCTTTGTTTAACCACTCCTGAACACCCTTTGTGTAACCACTCCTGAACACCTTTTGTGTAACCACTTTTGAACACCCTTTTACATTGGAACACTAAAAGTGTTCTAAAAGTGTTCTTAACACAAAAAGTGTTCTAAAAGTGTTCTAAATGTGTTCACATCTGAACACTTAAAAGTGTTCACCCTGCTGTAACCACTTCTGAACACATAAAAGTGTTCAGGTCAACACTTTTGGAACACTTTTAGAACACTTTTAGAACACTTTCAGAACAATTTTAGAACACTAACAGAACACTTTCAGACCACTAACAGAACACTTTTAGAACACTTTCAGAACACTTTTAGAACACTTTTAAAACACTTTCAGAACACTTTCTGAACACTTTTAGAACACTTTCAGAACACTTTTAAAACACTTTCAGAACACTTTCTGAACACTTTTAGAACACTTTCAGAACACTTTCAGAACACTTTTAGAACACTTTCAGAACACTTTTAGAACATTTTCAGAACACTTTTAGAACACTTTCAGAACACTTTTAGAACACTTTCAGAACACTTTTAGAACACTTTCAGAACACTTTCAGAACACTTTTAGAACACTTTCAGAACACTTTTAGAACACTTTCAGAACACTTTCATCCTGCATTGTAATACAATTGAGGAAGACCTAACAATCTATTTTTTTAGCAAAGAAGTCTTTTTAATTGACAAAAAGAAATTTCTGCAGCAGCCGCAGACAAGAACAAGTCGCGTAAGGCGAAAATACAACATTTAGTCAAGTAGCTCTCGAACTCACAGAATGAAACTGAACGCAATGCCATTTTTCAGCAAGACCGTTTTCTCGTAGCATCGTCAGTCCACCGCTCATGGCAAAGGCAGTGAAATTGACAAGAAGAGCGGGGTAGTAGTTGCGCTAAGAAGGATAGCACGCTTTTCTGTACCTCTCTTTGTTTTAACTTTCTGAGCGTGTTTTTAATCCAAACATATCATATCTATATGTTTTTGGAATCAGGAACCGACAAGGAATAAGATGAAAGTGTTTTTAAATTGATTTGGACAATTTAATTTTGATAATAATTTTTATATATTTAATTTTCAGAGCTTGTTTTTAATCCGAATATAACATATTTATATGTTTTTGGAATCAGCAAATGATGGAAAATAAGATAAACGTAAATTTGGATCGTTTTATAAATGTTATATTTTTTTTACAATTTTCAGATTTTTAATGACCAAAGTCATTAATTAATTTTTAAGCCACCAAGCTGAAATGCAATACCGAAGTCCGGGCTTCGTCGAAAATTACTTCACCAAAATTTCAACCAATTTGGTTGAAAAATGAGGGCGTGACAGTGCCGCCTCAACTTTCACGAAAAGCCGGATATGACGTCATCAAAGACATTTATCAAAAAAATGAAAAAAACGTTCGGGGATTTCATACCCAGGAACTCTCATGTCAAATTTCATAAAGATCGGTCCAGTAGTTTAGTCTGAATCGCTCTACACACACACACAGACACACACACACGCACACACACACGCACATACACCACGACCCTCGTTTCGATTCCCCCTCGATGTTAAAATATTTAGTCAAAACTTGACTAAATATAAAAACAAGTCGCGTAAGGCGAAAATACAACATTTAGTCAAGTAGCTGTCGAACTCACAGAATGAAACTGAACGCAATGCAACGCAGCAAGACCGTATACTCGTAGCATCGTCAGTCCACCGCGCACGGCAAAGGCAGTGAAATTGACAGGAAGAGCGGGGTAGTACTTGCGCTGAGAAGGATAGCACGCTTTTCTGTACCTCTCTTTGTTTTAACTTTCTGAGCGTGTTTTTAATCCAAACATATCATATCTATATGTTTTTGGAATCAGGAACCGACAAGGAATAAGATGAATGTGTTTCTAAATTGATTTCGACAATTTAATTTTGATAATAAATTTTATATATTTAATTTTCAGAGCTTGTTTTTAATCCAAATATAACATATTTATATGTTTTTGGAATCAGCAAATGATGGAGAATAGGATGAACGTAAATTTGGATCGTTTTAGAAAAAAATAAGTTTTTTTAAAATTTTCAGATTTTTAATGACCAAAGTCATTAATTAATTTTTAAGCCACCAAGCTGAAATGCAATACCGAAGTCCGGGCTTCGTCGAAGACTACTTGACCAAAATTTCAACCAATTTGGTTGAAAAATGAGAGCGTGACAGTGCCGCCTCAACTTTCACGAAAAGCCGGATATGACGTCATCAAAGACATTTATCAAAAAAATGAAAAAAACGTTCGGGGATTTCATACCCAGGAACTCTCATGTCAAATTTCATAAAGATCGGTCCAGTAGTTTGGTCTGAATCGCTCTACACGCACGCACACACGCACGCACACACGCACACACACACATACACCACGACCCTCGTTTCGATTCCCCCTCGATGTTAAAACATTTAGTCAAAACTTGACTAAATGTAAAAAGGTCTGGGGTAGGAACTGTTGAACACATAATGTGTTGCTATGAACGGAGCTCTGGTAAACCCCATCTTGAAAGTTCACACACGTATGCACACCGTCCCCGATAATAAAAAACCCCTTCAGAGCCTGACTCTGCAGGATCATGGGGAGTCGGGAGGATTCCAGGCCCTTGGTCTTTAGTTTGGTTTCCAACTCGCTGTCCGGAGCATCCTGTTCGAAATAAAAGTGAGTTTTAGTACCTGATGCATTTCCAACTCTAAACAGGTGTTTTTATTTTGGTTTTTTTAATTGATAACACTGAAGTATAAACCTTAACTAATAGTGGACTTCTTCTTGCTGCCAGCAGATCCCCAATACTCGCAGTTACAGGTAAACAGGTGTTGTACATTTTTGATTCACATAACCGAGCACAAATACGTCACGTCCAATTCGCTCTCACCTTCCCAACACACAGTGACACTCGCATGCACACACATACACACACGACTGAATTTAAAAAGTAATCCCTCTTAAAGCAGGAGTCTGCCCTTAAGAACAAGAAGTAGAATTAAAATAGGTCACTCGCCAGGATTTCATTAGCGAGTGGCCACTCTGGAAAATGGCCCTCTACAAATTGTTTTTATAAGGTAAGCAGTAAACCGTAATGCTGATGTGGCGAGGCCTTGAGCACGCTTGTTTTCCTAAACTCACGTGACCTCAAGCTAAACCTACGTGAACCCAAGGAAAACACATTGTCAACGATCACTGGAAGCCAGCGATCACTGTCGCAATCAATCATAAACTCCGATGAGTCTATATGTTCAAAAGAAAAGGGTGTCATATTGAATGCACCTTATAGCAATCCGTTTGTAAAGAAACTAAGTTTTTTTGGTTTGATCTAAATAATGAATTATAAGGAAATTATTTATTATTGTACATTGTATTCTATATTCTATAACGTACGGAAATACATTTTATGATAGAATGCGTTCTATAACGTCCCAAAATGCATTATATGATAGAATGCATTTCATAACGTCCCGAAACTACAACAGGCCAGCTCCGCAAAGGAAAGCAGATCCACACACACACACACACACACACACACACACACATACACACACACACACCCAAACGCGTGCGCGCGCGCACGCACGCACAGAGAGAGGGAGAGAGAGAGAGAGAGAGAGAGAGAGAGAGAGAGAGAGAGAGAGAGAGAGAGACACTGACACAGTTTAATTGAATATGGGCCTACAGCCCCTTTCAATGGGGGGGGGGGGGTACACATGAAACACAGGAAAAAATAGAAAACATGATATTTAAACGTATGCAAAATACACAGTGGTTTGTTCCAAGCTTTCCTGTATCTATAATCTTGCACATCAATGCTGCCTAATATATACATACAACCGAACAATAAATACAGCAACAACAAAACCTTCAGCGACAATTAATCCTCATTATTATTTAACATTGACAATCTTAACTGAAATGCAAAAAACAAAAACTTTGCTAAATCTACAATTGTTTCTGTGTCTTGTTTTTTAAACATGGTAATCATACTGCCCAACTGATCACCAACACTTAAAAACTGTGCGAAATACTTTATTCTTAACTCACAATATGTTTGGCATTCAAACAAAGAGAGAGAGAGAGAGAGAGAGAGAGAGAGAGAGAGAGAGAGAGAGAGAGAGAGAGAGAGAGAGAGAGAGAGAGACTGACAGGCAGAGACAGACAGACAGACAGACAGACAGACACAGAGAGAAAGAGACAGACAGACAAACAGTCAGACAGTCAGACAGGCACAGACAGACAGACAGAGAGAGAGAGAGAGAGAGAGAGAGAGAGAGAGAGAGAGAGAGAGAGAGAGAGAGCTGTGTATGTGAGTGTTTTTAGATCTGCTTTCAAAAGAGGGACTATACACTATGATACAGAGCTGGCCTGTAGAAGTTTTTGGACGTTATAGAATGCATTCTATCATATAATGCATTTTTAGACGTTATAGAATGCATTCTATCATATAATTCATTTTGGACGTTATAGAATGCATTCTATCATATAATGCATTTTTGGACGTTATAGAATGCATTCTATCATATAATGCATTGTTGGACGTTATAGAATGCATTCTATCATATAATTCATTTTGGACGTTATAGAATGCATTCTATCATATAATGCATTTTTGGACGTTATAGAATGCATTCTATCATATAATGCATTTTTGGACGTTTTTGAATGCATCTATATATGACGACTAGTGTCTGTCTGTCTGTCTGTCTGTCTGTCTGTCTGTCTGTCTGTTCGCGATGCACGGCAAAAGTTCTCGGTGGATTTTTTCAAATTTGGACACCGTATTCAGCTACACCCCGGACACAACCTCATCGATGAGATATTTCAACACGTGCTCTCAGCGCGCAGCGCTGAACCGATTTTGGTTCCACCTGAGCTACCCGGGCCCCCATACCGACACACCAAAGCCGCTAGACCACATCACAACGTCAAAGTTCTCGGTGGATCTCTTTCAAATTTGGACACCGTATTCAGCTACACCCCGGACACAATATCATCGATGAGATATTTCAACACGTGCTCTCAGCGCGCAGCGCTGAACCGATTTTGTTTTTTCTGTTCATTTCACCATTCCCAGTAACTCTTCCTTATCTTCTCCAGTGTTTTGCGTTTATCTCCCTTCCTTCGTGTGGCTTCAATCCATATTCCCGTTTCTACGTTACTATTTTTAGAATGTCACTGCGCTGTCCAGAACGCTTCCCTTGCACCCGTAAGTTGTTCTTACTGTCAAAGTGAATCAATTTATAGCCACGCGAAAAATACACTGTCACCTATCTCTATATATTTATAGATATAGATATACATATATATATATACGGCTTCTTTGTGTGTGTGTGTGTGTGTTTGTGTGTGTGTGTGGGCAACACCTGTGGATTTTAGAGTTCTGTTTGTGATGGGGTCTAGCGGCTTTTGTCTGTCTGTATGTTCTGGCATTTGAGAAGCCACAACAGATAATATAGGGCTAAGAAATAAGCTCTAAAATTCTCAATCCCGTTTGACAGGACTTCGCCTTCAAAGGTGAATGTGGTGAACCGCCACGCTGTCTGTCTCTGTCTCGCGATTCACCCCGGCAAAGCCGGGTATTCCTCTAGTTCTATCATATAATGCATTTTTGGACGTTATAGAATGCATTCTATCATATATTGCATTTTTGGACGTCATAGAATGCATTCTATCATATAATGCAGTTTTGGACGTTATAGAATGCATTCTATCATAGAATGCATTTCCGGATGTCATAGAATGCATTCTATCATAGAATACATTTCTGGACAAATGAATGAATAACGGATATTTATATAGCGCCTTATCCGAAGTTCAAAGCGCGTATGCCGTGTGATAAATATGATAGAATGCATTCTGTATTATACAATGTCTTCTATATTATAGAATGCATTCTATAAGTATAGAATGTATTTTATAATGTGGAACGCATTCTATAATATAAAATGCATTCTATCATAATTTCCTTAAATAATTCATTATTTAGATGAAACTAACACAAATTTAATTTCTTTACAAACGGATGCAAAATTACACAATATAATTATGCAAATGCTGGACATGAGTACCTTGGCAAACTCTCGTGATTAAACCTACGTGAACCGAGGGAAAACACCTTGTCAGCGATCATTGGAGGCCAGCGATCCCTGTCGCAATCAATCATGAACTCCGATGAGAATATTTTTAAAATGTCACAGCAAATCATGGCGCAGTTCTATCGCGCAGTCGTTGAGAGCACCCTGTGTTTTTCTATCACGGTCTGGTATGGCAGCACCACTGAGAAAGAGAAACAGCTACTGGAGAGCATTGTGCGGACAGCCTCCAAAATCGCGGGCTGTGACTTCCCTTCCGTTGCCTCTATTTTTGAGTTGCGCTCAGGTCGAAAAGCAGGAAAGATTGTTCGCGACCCCTCCCACCCGGCAAACCACTTCTTCGAGCCTCTTCCATCTGGTAGGCGCTACAGAGCTTTGAAAGCCAGAACTAGTCGCTTTCGCTCTAGCTTCATTCCCCGTGCTGTACTGACAACTCCTGTAGTGAAGACGTTGTAATATACTGTAGTTATAGGATTGGGGGGGGGGGGGGGGTGGGGGTTCTTTTGTTACTTAGTCCTTTCACTGCATTCCATTACTGTTCTCATAACTTGTGATAGTGGAAATATGTGCAATGTGGAATGGTCCTTAATTTTTAGGTGCTGGAGTAGTTCTGTGATGGTAGTAGTTTTGTGCAATGCGACTCTAGGTTCAGGTGCTTGAGTAGATCTGTGATAGTCTGTTAATACTGTTGTTTTAAACTGTCTAACTGGCTAGATTATGATTATATAATTTTATGTGATGATCTGACTAAATGATAATACTTACGTGTACTACTTACTTTTAAATGGATTATAAATTTTAGGTATTGTTCTAGTATTCACTAATGTTGTATTGATATTACTGGCACCCCTTTTAAACTGATATGGTTTTTACCTTTACAAGGCGACGATGTGAATTTGTGATGTAGATATGTGACTGGTTATGTGTGAGTATGTAAATAATTGTGTGTGTGTGTGTGTGTGTGTGTGTGTGTGTGTGTGTGTGTGTGTGTGTGTGTGTGTGTGTGTGTGTGTGTGTGTGTGTGAGTTGTGTCTGTGTGTGCATGACAGTGTAATGTACGTATGTATGCATGCATGGTGATGTGTGTCTGCATATGTGTCTGGTTGGTTTTTATTTTATTTTTACCGTGCCGTGCCAAGATGAAATCCTTTTGCAAAATTGGTGAATAAATATCTTGTATCTTGTATCTTGTATCTTGTCATATTGAATGCACCCTGCATATAATTGTTTGCGGCAATGGCAGATCCAAGCGGATCAGCAGCGTGGTGTCTGTTGGCCATGCTTTGACTAAAGCTTACCTCAGTGTTTACGGCACTACTCTGCTACAACGAACGAAAATCCTGAGTAGACTTAGTTCAGGAAAACATCTATTTTATTATTGCAGGCCTCAGCACTCACTGAACTTAAAAAACAGTCATAGTTATCACCTTTTAAGGAGTAGACTGCAAAAAAAGGCAGCAGTCTGAAAATGTAACTGTGCTGTATCCCACAAAAAGCTTAAACTTACATGAAGTTCATCCACAATGCTTCGTCGCTTTACTGTTAGCTCCTTCTCCAGAAAGTGAACTGCCTCAGCCAAGCAATATAGTTTCTGCACACACAAGATGTATGTTATTGTTAAAAAATCAAACACTATTTTACTGAAGTTCCACATCGTAGCAACACTGATAAGTGTTCCCCTTCTCATACTTTTGTTTATTGTAAAACTGTGTATCAACATTCAAATTTCTGTCAAATGTGGAAGGAGAGGGGGCTGGCTGTGTGTGTGTGTGTGTGTGTGTCTGTGTGTGTGTGTGTGTGTCTGTGTCTGTGTGTCTGTGTGTGTCTGGGGGCGGGGACGTAGCTCAGTTGGTAGCGCGCTGGCTTTGTAGCCAGTTGGTCGCTATCAGCGTGGGTTCGATCCCCACGTTCGGCGAGAGATTTATTTCTCGGAGTCAACTTTGTGCAGACTCTCTTCGGTGTCCGAACACCCCCGTGTGCACACATGCGCACGAAAAAGATCCCACGTTCACAGCGAAAGTCTCAGGGCTTGGAAAACACGAAGACACGCATGCATCATCTCTTGTTTTTGATTATGATGATCGTATTTCGATACTTTGACGAGACAAACACAATGCTGGTGTGTCGAAGAAGACAGCCACAGCGGGCTTGTTGGAATCAAAGTATCACACCATATCTTCAGCGTATTACCAAAACCTGTCCCAATATAGACCAGTTGGTCTAAGAGGAAGTTAAACCCTAATAGTCAGTCAGTGTGTGTCTGTGTGTCACTGTCTACATAAGAGTTTGGCGACTGTCTGGTGTGTTTTGCAAGGAGATATTAATTTTGAAACAGATTATTTCCGCATATAGTATAATCAATGATTCCGCAACTTATCATTTCCATTTGAAAGTCAATATTTCTGTGCAAAACTACACAATATATGCAAATGCAGGACATGAGTACCTTGGCAAACACGTCTGGGTTGATCTCCTTCCCTACTCATCCTCAGGGCAATTCAGAAGAAATGTGCGGAGGTTACGCCCGCATCGGTTCGCCACATCAGCTCCAACGGTTTCCCAGTTCCCTGAAAGTGTGATAGATCTGTGAAATCAAATACAACCAAGCATGCATACAATTATTTTAAATTGCGCACACAAGCAACCTGGGCACTATTATGATGAATGTTTTTCATAAATGTATGCTGTTTTAGCCTCCTGCTTCACTTTATCTAGCGTGCAGACCGTACATCTAACCAAACGAAGAAGAAGAATCCGAAAATCTGCCAATGTATTGCTCTGACCACAGGCGGAAGGTATCGTTCACTGGACCACCACTATCATTGTAACGAACCCCTGAACATACACGTATAATAATAAGAAAGAACCAAGCACATCAACCAGAATAAAAAGCAAAATCAAATTCAAATAGTAGGAGTTTGTTTACCAACGCAGAGTTAATGTAAAAGGTCCACTGATCAGCTGAAACCGATGTGACGGCATAATTAGAGAAATTGTCTTCAAACGTCCACTCATAGACGTTCATGATGGGTAAGCTAACAAGTAACAGTAACATGTTACGACAAAAATACGAGTGACTAAGCTTTGATGAATAAATACAAAACCTCAGCAAGCAACTTACAGATAACAATCGAACATCCTGAGCCAAATCAACGCAGGTACAACGCAGACAGGTCCACAGATCTATTAAAAAGTGTCAACGTTTTTTCCCCAGCTGAAGCATGATGGGACAATTAGTAACATTATTAAATTGTAAAAATAAAAATGCTGATACTTACCGCTTATTAGATGCCTCAGATGAAATAAATGTTTGATGAACAAATATAAGCACAACACAATAAAAAAAAACGTTCCGCGGCGGTCTAGGGTTACAGTTAATCTGTGAAACCAGGGAATACGTGTATTAACTAAACTATTTTAGGTAATACATGAATTAACTGTTTTTTCCGTCAGTTAATTCATGTATTACCTAGTTAATACACGTATTCCCTGGTTTCACAGATTAACTGTAACATATAATAATAATTATACTCTAAGCGAAGCTAGATCTCGACGAGTCTCCATAGCTCACCCGCTCAATCGGTAGAGCGCTGACATGGAGAGGCGAAGGTGCCGGGTTCCCGTCGCGATATAACCTTCGTGGTTGAAAACGACGTTAAACACCAAATAAAGAAAGAAAGAAAGGTGCCGGGTTCGAATCTACTCATGGCCCGAAAACATTTTTTAGTTTATTATTTTAATCGGAGCATTGACTAAAAGACGAAGTGGAACACTTGTTGAACACTTATGTGAAGCGGAACACTTGTTGAACACTATGTGTTCACCTGGTGTTGCACTGTGCAAAAAAGGTGTTTACCATGACTGTGTTAGATAGTGTTCAGGTAGCTGAAGATGCTTAAGGATAACACATTGAGAACACTTTAAGTGTAAAAGTGTGTTCACCCAAACACGTTAAGTGTTCACAAAGTGTTATAACATTTAGAGTGGAGAATAGGTGGTTTCATTCATTCTGTATTGCTTTTGATAATTGCTTTATAAAGGCGACCCAGGATTTTGTACAACATTTGTATGTAACTTTGATAACATTGTATGCTGTGTATTTGTTTGAATTGAATTACTACACACTTTTCCAGTTATGTTTTTAATCAACAGTTTCATAGAAAAGTAATCCCAAGAGTGGGCTCCATTTATTCGTCCGAGTGATTTTCCATGTTTTGTAGAAGTCGTCATTTCTTCTCGTGAATTTATTCTTATAGAGATATAAGCCAAGCCAACAATTTTAGGTAAAATAGTAGGCAGCAGACAGACTTAGAAGTACAGGCACTACGGCATAAAACACAACGCGAGAGGCAAAGGTAGACATCAGGGTAAGAATTGTAAAACGTGCACACACTGACAGTCATATCTGTAAACGCTGAACAGAAGAATAGATGTTAGTTTTCTGAGTAAATAACATATTCTGTTCCTATCTACAACTTGTATGGTTTTCCGCCGGTTAACGATGCAAGTAAATTAAAGGCATCATCAATAGGAAAACTACTACAAAATCATTAATTCCAGTGTCATTGCATTAAAACTGTATATGCCAGTTAAGGCCGTTCACTTAAATATCAGGATCGCCTATTGAATTAAAGATTTATTTTACAGGGATCACGTGACTGCCGCTCAAATAAGAGTACCCCCAAAATCGACCAGACAAAATCAGAAGGGCCAAATGAAAAATCGACAAAAAATCACAATAGGCAAAACTTTTAAACTTTGACATAGGAGAAGAAAATCAAATCAATGATCTGAACCTAGTAAAGATGCACTGGTTGGAACTAAGTCCAAGGGAAGAAGAGAATACAACAGTTGAAAGCTAGCAGCAACAAGTGTCGCGCAATCAAGTTGTGTGTGTGTTTTGTTGTACCATTTCCATAGCCGTCTGGGGCGGGGATATAGCTCAGTTGGTAGCGCGCTGGATTTGTATTCAGTTGCGGGCCGCTGTCAGCGTGAGTTCGATCCCAGGTTCGGCGGAAATTTATTTCAGAGTCAACTTTGTGTGCAGACTCTCTTCGGTGTCCGAACCCTACCCCCGTGTACACTACATTGGGTGTGCACGTTAAAGATCCCACGATTGACAAAAGGGTCTTTCCTGGCAAAATTGCTTAGGCACAGTTAATAATTGTCTACCTATACCCGTGTGACTTGGAATAATAGGCCGTGAAAGGTAAATATGCGCCGAAATGGCTGCAATCTACTGGCCGTATAAAATTTCATCTCACACGGCATCACTGCAGAGCGCCTAGAACTGTATATGCGCGATATAAGCGTCATTGATTGATTGATTGATTGATTAATCCGTAATCTGCACTTCTGGCAGAATTGACCGAGGTCTTTTACATGCAACAGTGGTGACATGGGGGTGGGGCATAGATACCGTCTCTGAGTTTGTACAGAAAGTAGGTCCGACCCCCACCCCTTCCCACAGATTCAAACCCATAGATCACAAGTTCAGTGCTCTACCAAGTGGCCAACTGGGCCTCCATATTTTTTTCTCCATTTTTGTCAGTCAAGACATGAGGGTGAGGTTGAGGTTGGGGTGGGGTGGGGATTAATGTGGAGTAAGCAATAAGGAAACACATTTCTGTTAAGGTATTGTAACTGTATATATTCAATTTAGCTGTGTTTAAATTTGGTTATGATCTGACGCTGGATTTTTGTGTTACGACGTTTGTACCACTTAATTGGTGATAATTGTATGTGTACCCCCTCAACAAACCTCTATAAAGTATAATTGTCTGTATGCACGTCATGGATAAGTAGCGTGATAGTGATACTTCTTATTTATTTATCTTAAAAAAATGTTTTATTTATCATTTCTAAAGCTAGAATGTCAGTTAGGATCTTGTGGAAAATCACAATGTTTTCTGCAAAATCATATTTCACCACCCCCAAGAATAGATGTTTGAAAAAAAGTTTATAAGGTAACCAACCTTTTCTCTTTCTACATATTTGTACATATTGCTTAGAACCTGTGCAAAAACAATGTAATGAATCGCATAGGGGATTTATATACACATGAATCCCCTTAAGCGAACCTGGCATTCGTGGTAAAACATGCTGTCACTTACTATTTGCTCTTTCAACTCTGTGGAAACTGTGCTCTTTCCCAAAGGGGGCCAAGGCTGTACCATTTCCATAGCCGTCTGTCTTGCCAAGATGTGGTACGTGCTCGGTTTGTATCTGATTTTTCTTCAGAGACAGGGCGACTGCATCCATCTCTTCCTGGTCTTGCTGGAAGGGAGAAGAGGTTGTTCCCTTCCCTGTGACATCCTGTCTCCACGGATCGGGCGTGTAGCCTGGTACGTTCTCATCTTTCTGAGTGTGTTGAGACACCGGGTGGTTTTCAAACCGGTCTTTCGTTGGGGAAGTGGACACCGCCTCGTGTTCATTATGTCCATTTCCGGCGTGCTGTACTATACCCCCTTCATTCTGCCCTTTCCTGGCGTACTGTACTATGCCCTTTTCATTCTGCCCTTTCCTGGCGTGCTGTACTATGCCCCCTTCATTCTGCCCTTTCCTGGCGTGCTGTACTATGCCCCCTTCATTCTGCTCTTTCCTGGCGTGCTGTACTATGCCCCCTTCATTCTGGGGGAGTTTGGGCGCGGTGTGAGTGTCACCAATGTTCGTTTTGAGATCGGTTAAGACAGCCTGCTTTTCTTTGTGGTCTTTGTGGATGTGGTCCTCTTTTGTTTCTTTGATGGAACCTTTTCCTGGTGCTTCTTTGATGGAGCCTTTTCCTCGTGCTTCTTTGATGGAGCCTTTTCCTCGTGCTTCTTTGATGGAGCCTTTTCCTGGTGCTTCTTTGATGGAGCCTTTTCCTGGTGTTTCTTTGATTGAACCTTTTCCTGGTGCTTCTTTGATGGAGCCTTTTCCTTGTGCTTCTTTGATGGAGCCTTTTCCTGGTGTTTCTTTGATGGAGCCTTTTCCTGGTGTTTCTTTGATTGAACCTTTTCCTGGTGCTTCTTTGATGGAGCCTTTTCCTCGTGCTTCTTTGATGGAGCCTTTTCCTGGTGTTTCTTTGATGGAGCCTTTTCCTGGTGCTTCTTTGATGGAGCCTTTTCCTGATATTTCTTTGATGGAGCCTTTTCCTGGTGTTTCTTTGATGGAGCCTTTTCTTGATGCTTCTTTGATGGAGCCTTTTCTTGATGTTTCTTTGATGGAGCCTTTTTCTGGAGCTTCTTTGATGGAGCCTGTTCTTGATGCTTCTTTGATGGAGCCTGTTCTTGATGCTTCTTTGATGAAACCGTTTTCTGGGTCTTCGTTGATGGAGCCGTTTCCTGGGTCTTCTTTGGTGGAGCCTTTTTCGAGTGTTTCTTTGACGGAGCCTTTTCCTGGTGCTTCTTTGATGGAGCCTTTTTCCGCTGCTTCTTTGATAGAGCCTTTTCTTGATGTTTCTTTGATAGAGCCTTTTCCTGGTGTTTCTTTGATAGAGACCTTTTCTAGTGCTACTCTGATGAAACCGTTTCCTGGGTCTTCTTTGATGATGCCGTTTCCTGGGTCTTCTTTGATGGAGCCTTTTTCTAATGCTTCTTTGATGGAATCGTTTCCAGATGCTTCTTTGATGGAGCCATTTCCTGGGTCTTCTTTGATGGAGCCTTTTTCGAGTGTTTCTTTGATGGAATTATGTCTTTGGTCTTCTTTGATTGAAGCTTTCAGTGGACGTTGGGACACGGTGACGCTTTCATCCTGGGTTTTCCAGCGGCCTTCTGTTTGGTCCCAAACCACCATGATTTTCTTTGGCTTCCTGCGACCGGCTGCTTCATTCCAAAACGCCATGGTTTTCTTTGGCTTGCTGCGACCGTCTGCTTCATTCCAAAACGCCATTGTTTTCTTTGGCTTGCTGCGACCATCAGCTTCGTTCACAACCGCCATGGTTTTCTTTGGCTTGCTGCGATCGTCTGCTTCGTTCACAACCGCCATGGTTTTCTTTGGCTTGCTGCGACCATCTGCTTCGTTCACAACCGCCATGGTTTTCTTCGGCTTTGTGCGACCGTTGGTAGGATAGCTCCGGATCGGGGGCGTTTCGTTGTCATCGTTTTTCAAGCGAAGGTCCAATGCCTGTTCTTCCCTCTGGATATCCTTCACATGAGACAACACGGGACCCGCGTGTTCTGTGTCCTTGACCTTCTGACGAGCAGCAGTGACTCCTTCGCTCTGGTCGTCCTGAGAGAGAGGAACAGTGGTCTTCTGGTCGTTGGGATGGGACGACGTCTTTTGCGACTCTTCATTGTGCGTCGCACTGTGTGAGCTGTGCCAAGGGGAGGCTCGTGAATTATTGGTGCTGCCTCCTGCTGAAAGTAGGAAGTAATTATGTCGTATAACAGCATAACTAATGATTCAAATGGCTTAAAGCCTCAATCCGCCTCAAATGAGGTTTACAGAACGATGGAATCTTTCACAAAATAAGCAATTCTTACCTTATGGAACACACTTGCACTCGCATAACATCGTTAAATGACACGTTTCGTTTGAATGGCTATTTAGCATGTGTAGACCACACACCAGTTCTTTTGGTTTACTCAACCCCTGAACGATCGTGGACCCGTGTGACCCAGATTCCCTCAGTCACATACCTCATAAATTAAGTCGTCAGTTTATGGTTTCAATGCGACTCGCTGTATCTGCAATAGCACGTTATAGTGTACCTCTGACTCTAAAATGCAACAAATAACTACGTGTGGCACGAACTGAGCGGTGGCGGTGGCCATTCAAAGAAACTTGCGAAATGCAGAAAGTTCGTCTGTTTGGGCAAACACGACCTTGCATAACTTGCTTCTGGGCTCCTTTTTTTTCAAAGTTTCAAAACTTCGAATTGTACTGATGTTGTCTTGATAAAAAAAAGATTTAAGAATGTTTGTCTCACATGCTGTTAATTTATCATTTAGATTTGAAAAGTTAGTTCTAGTGCCAAAACGAGGCTTCCGATTTGTTTTAAAGTAAATCCGGCTGGCCACGCAAAACTAAATTCTTTGAAAATGCTCGCTCTTTATGGAGGGCACCTAGGATGTTCTCTAGCGGTAAGGGTTTAAATAAAAAGGTGTTTGTACTGTGTGTAAAAGCCTGACAGTGTCTGTGACCAGAAACTGATGGTTTACGGGAAGCGAAGTGGGCCTTTAAAGGTGGTCGTCTACATTTTTGCTTTTTTTCAATAATCTTATGGTTAGATTTAGGTAAAAAGTTATGTCAGATGATGAATGAACCATGGGGAAAAAAGTTATAGAAAAAAAAATATATGTAAAAAAAGTTTTATTTTTAGGTGGTGTCTCTGACACTTCCAATGTTTTGTTTTCTGTTTTCTGAGACCATGTGCTTTATGGCAATCCGTTTGTAAAGAAATTACGTTTTTTCGTGTTGATCTAAATAATGAATTATTTAGCTAAATAATGCATTATTTACACAAAAGTACAAAATGGGATTGTTGTAATTAAATAAATCTTTTATTTACCAAACAATTCATTATTTAAGTTAAAGAATGCATTATATAATAAAACATCCATTATTTACTATATAATGCATTATATACTATATAATGCATTATATACTATATAATTCATTATATACTAAATAATCCATGATATACTAAATAATGCATTATTTAGTATATAATGCATATATATATATATATGTCACAGTGGAAAGTGGAATCCAGAGGAATCTGAGATTTCCCTAGGGGAAAGTAGTATTCCAGTTTCCCCTCGAGGAAACTGGAATTCTACTTTCCTCTGGATTATTGCCAGATGAAACTGGAATTCCAGTTTCCTCTAGAGTAAACTGGAATTCAATCTCTAGGGGAAAGTAGAATTCTACTTTGCCCTAGAAGAAACTGGAATCAGACTTGAACAGTCACAGTGGAAAGTGGAATCCAGAGGAGAATTCTACTTTGCCCTTGTGGAAACTGGATTCAGACTTGAAAATTGCTTAATTTTGTGCCAGATTTTACTGGACTTAGAACTTGTTTTATTACAACAAAAGGTATTGAGTGAATGTCAAATTATTTACCAGTTTTCCATGTGTATTCTAATTGCCACGACTTGAGATCACGAATTCGTGAACAAATTGTGAGCACTGGTTCACACAAAAGGGGAAGTTGCTGACACAGATCTCAGCTTGACAGCCAAGAGAGAAGCAGAGGACAGTATGGAGATTAACGGTGACAGTGCGGTGACCAGCAACAAAAAGCAAACTTCTACCAGCAATTGGATGCGCACATACAAAAACTGAATATGAACAATAGAGAGACTTTTTGCCTGCCCCAAAACAAATACAACAAAGTTCTGCGGGTGCTCAGTTTGGACGAGAAGGAGGCATGTCCAGAGGGTCCAAAATTCAAACATTGGGCCAAAAAGCTGTACAAGCTCGGGATGGTCGGCGATCATTGGTTAATTAATAACCGGATATTCGATGATTATTTTCATTGGTCGAATGAAATCGTCTGCATCGCTTCCGTTCACGGTTATTGTTATGCCAAGCCGGCACAGGAAAATCTACGTTTGCTAAAAAGTTAAAATGTCTTATTGAAAAAGCAGGGAAAACAGTCCGCATCACAGCAAAAACCTAAACTGAAACTCCCGTGGGTAGCTTCCCTTTGTTGCAATATTTACATATGTTTTAGACCGTCACCAATGAGCACTGGTATGCATATTCGGTGCGGGATGCATGATTTCTTACCAACTACAGGTAGCGGTTCGTTAAAACAATAATTCAACTGTATTTATTTGACCTTACAGTTACACAGACTGTAGGAAGAGGCAAACCGTCTTGAACAAAACAATTGTCCGCAGGAAGCGACTCCAAGAACACAGACGACTCGAAGCTGAGTGACATACCTTGTAGTCTTTCTATGAAAGTCGTGGTCTAGTGAACGATACCTTCCGCCTGTGGTCTGACCTACATTGAGAAACTGGACATCTTTTTCGATCTCGCTTTTCATAGCGTAATCATCATGTTCTGGAATTTGTTCTTGTCATATTATGATGATATGCATGACTGTGCATTTGGGCATGCTGCAAGACTGGAAGTGGAACCATTCGCTCAACCATTTCTTCGTTGCCTTGTGGTTGGGTTTTCGAAGAACGATTTGTTTTGCCTTGTGTCACGATCTGGTGACATAGACCAAGAAAGTGTCACTCAGTGGGGTGCCTTCTCTTGGTCAATTGCGACTGAAAGCGCCTGTGCGTGAGTCGGGGCTATACGGCAGAGTTTTGCTGACAGCGCAGAGCACGCGGAGATTGTGCCGCACGGATTTTTCGGGGTTAATTCTGCTTTGCGAGGCAGAATTGTGGATAGCTGAACTTGATATGTGACAAGGTCAGTCACGTGTTATTGTCTAGGTGGTCTGTGAGAGACACAAGGACGGCGCACTTGACACTCAGCGGCAGAAGAAGAAGGATCGAATACGACGGTTTCTAGAGTATGATGGATTTCACCGGATAGAATATTCGGCACTCTAGGGGAACTTCAGCGAGTTATCACCTTCTCACTGCCACATGTTTTGCTGAGGACGAGTCGTCAAATTTTCCTTCGCCGTGCGATAGTCTTCGCATAAGTATTCGGCAAGGGGTTTTCTGGATGTTGTTGTCACTGTTGACGAACAGAGGCCATTCCAGGGAGGAAGCGGGTTTTGCTTCCATGAGAGTGCTACATTCATAGGCTGTTTGAGGTAATAAATCATTATTTAACGCTGTTGACGAGTCTGTGTTTGTGGAATGAAATACTCTCTGTTGTTCTTTCCAGGTTAGCGCATAATTTGCTCTCTGTGACGCTAAAATACTAACCTGTATATGGTTTTTGCAGGTAGGGAGAGAAGGACGAAAAATGGCTGTTTTGTTGTTGTGAAAAGTCCATTTTGTGCAGGCCCACGTGCTCGATGAGATATGTAAAGATGACATGTTTAAGGGTGGAGGTTGAGGGGTAGCTGACATGTTTAGTGCACCGATGCTTTCTGTTTGCAGCCTTTTCCTAACTTCTATTCGGCTGCCTTCTGGGGGACCACGCTAACCAGCACACCGGCTAACCAGCGAACCGGCTAACCAGCTAACCAGCGAACCGGCTAAGCAGCTAACCAGCGACTGGGTGCGGCGCCTGATGCCTCCACAGTTCCCTGCTTCGTCACCACGCTAACCAGCACTTCATTCGACGGAGCAGTTGTGGAGGCTAAAAAGACTAATTACAGGCCGTCCACCCAGTGGCCAAAGAAAGCTAAGTGCACCATGTCTTTGCACCCCGTTGACCACCGTTGTTATTTTTGCTATCTGTGATTATACTCGAGTAGTGACGACGTGGGGTGTGTGACACCTGCATGAACTAGCACTTTTGGAGCAGAACAGTCGTATTTTCTTATCTTTACACGGGATCAGCGTGTTACTATAATTTTCTATTCTAACTGGCATTTTGTCAGTGACCATTGGTTTTTTACGTTTTGTGAACGTAAAAGAACATATTTTGAGTGAAGTCTCGAGGGAGGTGGCGAGTTTTTACATAAACAGGCGTCTGAAACTTATACTTTTGTTGTCTCTATTAAATTGTATGACTGCGAGAGTGGATCGTGGTGTGGTTAGTTAGTTAGTAGTAACTAACCGTTTCATAATCACCTTAAGTGATATATTGGAACGTGACACCTTGAAACATGCCACTAAAAGTGTATGTAAACAAAACAAAAACAAACAAGTCGCGTAAGACGAAATTACTACATTTAGTCAAGCTGTGGAACTCACAGAATGAAACTGAACGCACTGCATTTGTTCACAATGACCGTAGTCCGCCGCTTGTGCAAAACGGAGTGAAACTGACGAGCCTGTTCAGCGCGGTAGTGGTTTCGCTGTGCTGCATAGCACGCTTTTCTGTACCTCTCTTCGTTTGAACTTTCTGAGCGTGTTTTTAATCCAAACATATCATATATATATGTTTTTTGAATCAGGAACCGAGAAGGAATAAGATGAAATTGTTTTTAAATCGTTTTAGGAAATTTGATTTTGATAATAATTTTAGTTTTTTTTTAATTTTCAGACCTTGTTTTTAATCCGAATATAACACATTTATATGTTTTTGGAATCAGAACATGATAAAAAAAATAAGATGAACGTAAATTTGGATCGTTTTATAAAAAAAATAATTTTAATTACAATTTTCAGATTTTTAATGACCAAAGTCATTAATTAATTTTTAAGCCACCAAGCTGAAATGCAATACCGAAGTCCGGCCTTCGTCGAAGATTGCTTGGCCAAAATTTCAATTAATTTGATTGAAAAATGAGGGTGTGAGTGTGACAGTGCCGCCTCAACTTTTACAAAAAGCCGGATATGACGTCATCAAAGACAATTGTCGAAAAAATGAAAAAAATGTCCGGGGATATCATACCCAGGAATTCTCATGTCAAATTTCATAAAGATCGGTCGAGTAGTTTACTCTCAATCGCTCTACACACACACACGCACACACACACACACAGACCACAGGCGGAAGGTATCGTTCACTGGACCACTACTTACATAGAAAGACTACAAGGTATGACACTCAGCTTCGAGTCGTCTGTGTTCTTGGAGTCGCTTCCTGCGGACAATTTTTTTGTTCAAGACGGTTTGCCTCTTCCTACAGTCTGTGTGAGGTCAAATAAATACAGTTGAAAGATTGTTTTAACTGTATGTACCTTTAATTTTCAGCTGCCGTCCCCTGCAGGTTGTTTTTAACCATCATTTGGACGAATGTTCGTTTGCGAACCGCTACCCCATAGTTGGTAAGAAATCATGCATCCCGCACCGAATATGCATACCAGTGCTCATTGGTCTAAAACATATGTAAATATTGCAGCAAAGGGAAGCTACCCACGGGAATTTCAGTTTAGGTTTTTGGCATAACAACGGAATAACAGTAACCGTGAACGGAAGCGATGCAGACGATTTCAGTCGACCAATGAAAATAATCATCGAATATCCGGTTATTATATAACCAATGATCGCATCGGACTACTATCTCCTCGGACATACGACGATCATCATTCGCACAGGATCTAAGTGGTATGCCGTTGACAGACACGTTTGGTCGCACAAAATACGGTTTAAAAACATGCAGCGGACAGGCAGCTAAATATAAAAGGTACAGATAGTTAGAACATTCATTTATCACGGCATTTGTAAAGTTACAAAGATTCTTGACATTGGCAATTAGTTTTTGCATAATTTTTTCTGAAGTTAGTGGAGCACGACTCGAAGCTGAGTGACAAACCTTGTAGTCTTTCTATGAAAGTAGTGTTCCAGTGAACGATACCTTCCGCCTGTGGTCCAACCAGAATCGCTTTGGGTATCACGTGAGTTTTCCTTCTTTGTACCATGTAAGTGCCGAAACTGTTAACTGGTGTATTCGCATGGGATCTAAGTGGTATGCCGTTGACAGACACGTTTGGTCGCACACAATACGGTTTAAAAACATGCAGCGGACAGGCAGCTAAATATAAAAGGTACAGATAGTTAGAACATTCATCTATCACGGCATTTGTAAAGTTACAAAGATTCTTGACATTGGCGATTATTTTTTTTGCATAATTTTTTCTGAAGTTAGTGGAGCACGACTCGAAGCTGAGTGACAAACCTTGTAGTCTTTCTATGAAAGTAGTGGTCCAGTGAACGATACCTTCCGCCTGTGGTCCAACCAGAATCGCTTTGGGTATCACGTGAGTTTTCCTTCTTTGTACCATGTAAGTGCCGAAACTGTTAACTGGTGTATTCGCATGGGATCTAAGTGGTATGCCGTTGACAGACACGTTTGGTCGCACAAAATACGGTTTAAAAACATGCAGCGGACAGGCAGCTAAATATAAAAGGTACAGATAGTTAGAACATTCATCTATCACGGCATTTGTAAAGTTACAAAGATTCTTGACATTAGCAATTATTTTTTGCATAATTTTTTTCTGAAGTTAGTGGAGCACGACTCGAAGCCGAGTGACATACCTTGTAGTCTTTCTATGTATAGCTATGTTACAAAAAAATTCAAAATCTTTATTTAACATTTTGATCTATATCACTTGAAAGAGCAGAAAATCAGCATTCCAATGGCATATATATGACTAAGTGCCAAAAGGTGCGCACGAAAAGCGGACAAAGGGGCTAAAAAATAAAAGTTGACAAACACGACTGATATTGTGATTTTTGTTAAGACAACAGATGCTGGAACCCAATTACGAAAAGAAAAGATAAATTTACCCAAATGATTTTACAAATGACGATAATTTTGTTCGTTATATCATTCAAAACGGCACTGAGTCATAGCATTAAGGTTATCTCGCACGTTTTTAAAGCTAGGGCTTTGAAACTTGGCACACAACCAAAGTATAATGACCTCCAGGTATGGTGCACATCACATTAAACAACATTGAATTTCAAGGTCACAGCGAGGTTAAATTTCCTTTGCAAACTGGAAAATTGTCGTTGTCACGTCTTACATGTTTTAATACTAGATCAGTTAGACTTTACATACTTCACATACTTTCAGCATTTTTATAAAACCTCATTAAAAGTGACCTGCTGGTTAATCTTTGTCAAAGTTCAAGGTCACAGCGGGGTCACATCTGGTCCAAATGTGGAATATTTTCAATTTATTCAGCGCGTTTATAGCACGAGCTTTGAAAATACACACAGTTCTAGTGTATAATGTTCACACACGATTAAAGTCTGGTTGAAAAAGTCAAGGTCACAGCAGGGTCGCGTTGAGGTCAAACATATACATTTTTCAATGAGGTTTTCTCATATGTTTTTGAAGCTAGGGCCTTGAAACTTGGCACACTACGCAAGTTAAATTAAACCTCATCAAATTCCAAGGTCACAGTAAGGTCCTTTAAGGATATTTTCTAAAAAAGGTGACCGCCTGGTTAATGTTTGTCAAATTTCAAGGTCACAGCAGTGCCATCTGGCTTAAACTTTGAAAAATTGTCAATTTCTTCAACTAGTTTTATAGTGTTTGAAGTCATTTACACATGATGAAAGTCTGGTTGATAAAATCAAACGTCAAGGTCGCAGCGGGGTCGCATTGAAGTCAGACACATACAATTGTCATTTTCACGAACGCCTTTTAAGCAACACCTTTGAAACTTCACACATTCCAAAGTTTTGATGTTGTTTGGTTATAATCAAAGTGTGGTCAATTTCCATGATTGAGAGCATTCAGAGGGGTCAAGTTGAGGTCACACAAAAAGTGATAATCTTTATAAGACTCACGTTTGCTGCTATTGCTCACTTGACATCGGTGAAAGTGCTTATTTTATAATTGTTGATCTTGATGTTTTGACCAATTAATATTACCAGGATCAACCATACCAGATTTCAAAGTCCAGAAGTTGTCAAACCTCAAACCTGTTGGAAGTTTCAAAGATTTAAGCATCAACAAATTTCTATTTGATTTGACCTTAAATAACAGATTTGACCTTAAATCTTAAAACAGATCAACCAGACTTTGGTTTTATATAAATTGAAGTTCAATACAATTTCCTTTTTTTTTTACCCACACGAGACCCTGCTATGACCTTCACATTTCTCAAGGATCAACCTTGAATTCTCCATGTTGAACAATCATTAAGCAAAAGCGTTGTTTGAAGTTTGAAGGTTCTAGCTTCAAAAATCTCTGAAAAAATATGTTTCATCCGTTTTCTGAACCACATGTGACCCAGCCGTGACCTTGAAATCTGACAAGGGTCAACAAGACTTTTACCATGCATGGGGGCGATTAAACCCCAAATGTGTGTGAAGTTTCAAGGTTTCAACTTAAAAAACGTCTGAGAAAAATATACATTTTCCTTTTTGGACAATGTGTTGCACGCAAGACAACACGACAAACGCTCGTGTTATCATTCTTTTACTTTAAGGTCGACTTGCGTGCCCGCTCTTTCGCTAATCTCAATTAAAATTCATCTTGGAAGTTCGGTTTTATTACGCTTTTAATTAAGAAGATTAAACTAAGACAACAAATAGTTAGTTTTACCCATTAAACTCGATAAGGTAGTGACATTTTATGTTGAACGCAAGATGGTGTCGCACGCAAGATCTGAAAAGATGTTGACGACATAATTTCAACACTTGATAGCGCATTCGTGGTTCGTGATTTCTTCACAAATTTTGAACACAGAATGTGTCACGTGGTTCCGTAGATGAAGTAGATCTTTGTACATGTAAATTTTGTTTTCAAAAGAAAATAACCGTTAATTACCGAACATTTTGTCGCACGCAAGATATGACGAAATTTTCAAATCGTTTTCAAAAATGCTGTTCAAAAGTTCTGCAGTCTTTGCTGGATTACTTGAAAGACAGCAGTTTGATACACCGTTATCGCTTGACGTGTCGACATCAATTCCAGAGTTTTTGAAAAAGAAATTTAGTAAATATCTGCGATTGAAAAATGTATGCCGTGATGACGACACATCTTGCGTGCGACACCTTAAAATTCGGTTATCGAAAAAAAAAATTCTCTCGAGATTTAGATTTGACGTTTGGTCTCGTCTGTAAAGCGATGTTTCAGGCATTCAATCAAACTAAATGCAATTCATTTGTGCTTCTTGTTATTTTTCTGTGGCATATTCAAAACACGAGGTATCACGATGTCCGTTTTCAGATGGCCGGTTTTGGCGTTATTTTTGACTTTAAACAAAGATAACTTCAAAACCGTTCAAGTCAGACACACGAAATTATGTCCACTATCTCTTCGCACATTCATCCACACACACACCAATTTTCAGCAGACACGTTTTTAGAAACATTTTTATTAGTCGTCTTCTGTTCTGTGAGCACCTTTTGGCACTTAGTCATATATATAACTTTGAGATTGGATAAGTGTAACCCGAGTTATGATTTTTTTAAGTAATAAAATTCGTAATAGAGGCAAAGAGGATAAATTGAAACCGTTTTGGACATGAAACTGAGAGCAGACGAACTTTACCGACCGCCATGTTGGTGAATACAACATGGCTGACAATCCGTGCGCAAAACCGCGCAGCCGTTAAAAGGTACTTCGCAACGCTTTATCGACTTGAAACTTTGGGAAACAGCAGGAAAATGGTCAAACTAACCGTGCAGAGTCGTCTCATAAAAGTGCGAAGGCTATAAAATGTTTTATAATAGTACTTCTTGTGCGTCTTCTTCGCCCGATATTCTGGCCGGCGAGCTACAAAGTGTTGGACTCGCCAACTTTCTCAATCTTAAAGTCAAGAATGTGCTCTACGTTATCGACAGGGTGCCCACGTGATGTAAATTTGGACAAGAATACAAAAGAGGACCCAAAACTGAGCCAGTGAGAGTGATCAGAAAATAGGGGGCCATTTTCTATGACGTCAAAAATTGAGCTGCGCGCGCACTTTGTAACATACCTACTATGTAAGTAGTGGTCCAGTGAACGATACCTTCCGCCGGTGCACAGACACACATACACCACGACCCTCGTCTCGATACACCAGTTAACAGTTCCGCGGCCATTTTAGATCTCGCACATGCGCACTTCTCTTATTGCGAGTTCCGGGTGATGCGCACATCGTTTTTCGGCATGTTTATGTCTTTTTCCTTTTCCGGTTGATTTCACCGCATGCGCAGATCGTGTTATTCGCCCACGTTTCTACGCAAGGGACACTACTCCGGCGCACTACTCCACCCGTTGAAAGGGGGAAACATTTTCTTCAGTACAAGTGGTCTTTATGAATAAACAATTAACAAGAAGGACGTTGTAAATTCATTCAATGCAGATAAAATAAGAAATATGTTTGACGAACTTGTTCTGTTCTTATTCACATGACAAAATATGTGAAGATCGAGAGATGTTATTAACAAGAGGCGAAGCCATCAAGGCTCACGTAAGAAATCGACAAACAGTAACACAAACTCAATCACTCCGTCACACACACACACACACACACACACACACACACACACACACACACACACACACACACACACACACACACACACACACAGAAAGAGCATAGGTGAAACTGTGCAAGAAAGCGAGACACTAGATCTAGATCTGTCTGTCTGCATGTAGCCTACTTACAAGGACACGACTGCCAACTAGTCTCGGCGCGCTCAAAATAATAATGACCGAGACTTTCAGTACTTCCTTCGCGTGACGTCTAACCCTCTTACGTCATAATGTGACGTCAATGTAATGTGACGTCTTCAAATGTTAGAGTTTCTACCACAGACATACACACGCACATACGCACGCACGCACGCACGCACGCACAGACAGACAAAGTTACGATCGCATAGGCTACACTTACGTGAGCCAAAAAACCGTGTTCCATGCAACTCGCAAACAGATAACCGCTGTGTATTTCACCACAACCCAACGCAAAGGAAACATGACAAACTACTATTTGGCATACATTTTTGCATTCATTGAACTTTCCCCAATAAATTCGGCTCACATCAGTCGTACTAAAAGTTTGTCAAAACACGACACACAGACGATAACAAATGCCCACCTGAATGGTGATTCGCAACCACACACTTAACGACCGTCGAGGCACGTAATGAATTTTGCAATCTTCCGACCACCATTTTTTAAGTCGGTTACTCCCATTACTGCAACCAATAACACAGCATGTTGACGCCATCGCTAATTTGGATGTAACGAGAGGTTTTTGTAAAACGTAGAGGAAAACACACCGTCCCGTTCAATTGCTACCATCACGTTGAGCAGACGATGCAGCGGTTGCTCGACCGAAATTTCTCGTCCAACCAGAATCGCTTTGGGTATCACGTGAGTTTTCCTTCTTTGTACCATGTAAGTGCCGAAACTGTTAACTGGTGTATTCCCCCTCTATGTTAAAGTAACACATGTGGCTGTAGCTCAATAATTAATTCATTTTGGTCACTTGTACAAATAATCTCATAAACGTCCTTTAAAGTTGATAGAAGGAGGATTGGCTACAGTATTCGAACACAGAAAAAAATTGTTGGTACGATATTTTCGAGAAAAAGAATTCGTAGGCCTAAACATTATTCAACAAGGCCTTTGGCGTAATCGTCACCGGAAGTCAAGGGAACTCCCTACTTCCGCCACTACTGCCGCTATCAATTGACAAGTACAACATCACTATGTCGTCGCCATCGGTAAGTTTCAAAGGCCGTGCAATAACTTTTCGCCCCTAACTTAAGTCTATTTAGATTTGGGATCCAAAAGTGTTCTACATTATCAAGAAGAAGAAGAACTGGAAGCAATCTGTCGACATGAGAGTGACAGAGTGAGAGTCATTCATGTCACTACCGCAAAAACCGCCCCACTCGCATTTTCTGAGTTTGACGGTAAGAGTAAGCATACTCGTAGATCTTGATAATTATAAAGGGTAACAGCCTTCATGAACTTTGGAGCATAGGCTGTATGCCTCTTAGCTTCTTTTTGCTTTCGATGGGTTGCTTCTAGATCTGTCGTAATCCCTGTAGCACTACATCAATCATTCAATGTACTTGTGGACTTTTGCTCAGAACATGTAAACAGCATAAAGTACTCGGTTGGTTTTTAATTTTCTATTATTCCTTGGTCATCACTTGTTTGATGGATGATGCCCTCCTTCCCTCTTTGCTCCCTCTAGAATCATGTGCAAAGAATGTGACAGAAGAAGACTTTGACTGTCTAGCAGTCCTAACCTAAGTATTTCTCTCATAACCCCACCCATACCCCCAGGTGTGTTCTCATATACATTAGTTTGATGAGAAAATTTGCTAGTAAAAACTGGTTTGGCACTCACAGATGACAAAAAGAGTGGAGAGCTTACCAGATGTATTTCTACATGCTGAAGATACAACTAATTTATTATTGTTGATTTCAGACAAGCCGGAGTGATCATGAAACAGACTCACCTGCACCCCACAGAGGGAGAGGAAGGAGGAGAGGAAGGGGAGGGGGAAGAGGAGGTGGTCAGCCTCAAGAACAAGATCAGGTGTGTTTTCATGTCCATTAGTTTGAGAACATTTGCTATTTTGGCTCTAATAGATGAGACTGAAGAGCTTACAATTAATTATATGAAAATTAGTCTACATGCTGAAGATACAACTATTTTATTATTGTTGATTTCAGACAAGCCGGAGTGATCATGAAACAGACTCGCCTGCACCCCACAGAGGGAGAGGAAGGAGGAGAGGAAGGGGAGGGGGAAGAGGAGGTGGTCAGCCTCAAGAACAAGATCAGGTGTGTTTTCATGTCCATTAGTTTGAGAACATTTGCTATTTTGGCTCTAATAGATGAGACTGAAGAGCTTACAATTAATTATATGAAAATTAGTTCTACATGCTGAAGATACAACTATTTTATTATTGTTGATTTCAGACAAGCCGGAGTGATCATGAAACAGACTCGCCTGCACCCCACAGAGGGAGAGGGAGGAGGAGAGGAAGGGGAGGGGGAAGAGGAGGTGGTCAGCCTCAAGAACAAGATCAGGTGTGTTTTCATGTGTACATTACAGTGAAATCTGTGGTATCCATACTGGTCTTATCCAAATACCCTGTGATATACAACTGGGGAATTACCCAAATACGTATTACTTAGTCTGAATCTGACCTGTGGTATCCAACTACCTGTGGTATCCAACTCTTTTTGTCTGGGCCCCTTCGTTGTTGGATACCACAGGTTTCGCTATAGTTTGAGGAGAAAATGTGCTAGTTTGGCACACATAGATGAGAGAATTGGAGAAGTTACCATTAGATGTAAATTAGTTCTTCATGTTGAAGACACAAATGTTTTATTAATGCTGTTTTCAGACATGTTCCACAAGTAACGAAAGAGGAGGAGACAGGGGGAGAGGAAGGAGGAGAGGAGGACGAGGGGCGACAGCACAGCAGCGGGGCTCTTCAAGTGGCAGGGGGAGAGGTGGTCGAGGGAGGTGGGATGTGGCCGGCATCCCCACTGCGCAGCAGCACAGGAATAACTTGCAGGTGTGTTTTTAATTAATTTGACATTATTATGAGGAGATATGAATAGCAAAGTCTTTCGCATGTATACACAGATAATGATAACAGCACACATGTTTCATTTTAAAACATGTTTGTTGTCTTTACATTATTACAGACTCAGATCCAACAGCTGGATATTGCACAACTGCGACAACTGGCCCTCGACCTGGCTGTTGCACAACCAGGTCTTGTTTTTGACATGCTTGGTAAGTAACTTCTGCTTTATGGTGTTCTGATATAAGTTTGCTCTTGTCATTATTGTGGTATTTTGTGTGAGCTCTCTATGTAGTATTTTGTTTCTGCATTCTGCTGAAAGTATTTTTTCAATGGTTTTGTTGTTGTTGTATACAAAAAACAAAACAAAAAAAATATATTTACATCCATGGTGCATTATTGATTTTTTTTACTTTGACATTGGTAATCATAAAATATGTATCATAAATTAAGAAATAAAAATGCTTTCTGTTGAAAACAGCCGATCAGTCGTCTGTGCCAACACCTGCACCATCACCAGACCATGCAGCCTGGCCGGACTGGTGTGTGTGCCGACATTGTCGGCACATGCCCACACCTGCAGAACGGATCTGCTGCCAGCGCCGCACTCAGTGCATATCAAGAATGCCTGTACGTATGCCCATTTTTTATATAAAAAAGTATTTATTAAAAAAATATTTACATGAAAAAAAAGATAAACACAGTCATGGTCAGATTGTGTACTTGTGCAGGGTAATATAGTTGTATGTAATGATATACAGTGGAACCTGCTAGTACTCATACTATAGTGGACTCTATTATTGTGATTTTCCACTTATAATGAAGAGGGTTTTTTTCCCCCTTGGGTTCTCTCTGTTAGACAAAAATCTAAACTGTAATAGCAAATTTCTTTTAGTGAACGACTTTCCTCTTCCCTTGAAGTTCACATTGGTATGTAGTCCTTGGAGTCCAATTATTATTATTTATTTATTTTTGTATTTCTTATTTTTGTATTTGAAAAAAAATGAAATTTGGATATTTACAACGCGCTTTATCTTTGCTGTGTAGGAAACTAAAAGCGCGGCAAAGGTCGCACTTTACCAGGCGCCCCACTCAAGGCCCAACAGGGATTCGAACCCGGGTCAATGTGATGTGTTGTTACTTTGATGATTACAATTATTATTTCTTTTTTCTTTTGCAGGAGATGAACATCATTTTACATCCGTTCGTGCTACACCTGAGCAGGAGGCAGCGGGTGGACATTTTGGTGTTTGCGGAAGAGGGAGGCGAAGCCGCCTCCAATCGCCATGCTGCCTATCGCCAGTTTGTTTTCTGGCAGCATGGTCGTTTGGGGGCTGGTAACAGGAGGGCTATCCCTTCATGTTGTGTGTGGGCCATTCGGGATACTTACCCCAGTCCCAACAATGTTTATACAGGATACATTCCAGCGCGCTTGCAGTAGATGGGGTAATTGCTCTTGAATACCGACACACAACATGGAGGGATATTTTTCGTCTGTCTCTTCCTCAAGCACCAAAATGTCCTGAGGACTTGGACATGTTTGACTTTTAGTTTTCAAATTTTTAATTGCCTCTCTGTATGGTTGTAACAGCTGTTTGATTGTTTCCATGGGTTTTTGCACACATTACTTTTTGAGTGCAAGAAAAATATTACAGAAACATTTTGTCTTGAAAATGAGAATGTTATTTTGGTTGACTAGAAAATTATGTTAAAATGGTTTCTTCAGCTGAGCTGTTTGTTTTGTACAAGTTTGTGTTCATTTACTTTGTATGTACTAGTATGACTCCACAAGTTAATTTTAATAAATGTATATTTGACCAACAACAAAACAAGTTCATGTGCCAGCAGTGACACAATGTCATATCATGTAAATTATGCTGTCAGATTTTGAAATTGTGTAATTCTGAATACAGAATCTGAATCACTTCCACTTTTTGTAATGGGTTCAGAAAAAGAAACATGATGTTATTGTTTTTAAATTTATATCACACAACAAACACACAATAGTCTTTAGTCATTTTCAAAGTGGTGTACATCCCTTTATCTGCAGACAACAAACAGTTTCTGTCTTTGTTTTTTGTTTTTTTCTTTTCTTTCAGCAGACATACTGTTGCACAATTACCACACCACAACGCACTCATAAAAACAAATGAACAGACAGACAAATATCAAGTATCGTTACCACCATTATTCTCATATTGTTTCCAGGTAAACATGTACAAAAGCCAACTAAACAGATATGCTAAGTCACGCTTGCAGCCACACATAATAAGAATATACTAACACATGTTGTACAAACCCTCAGTCTCTCTCGCACACACATTAGTATCATGAATAAACAATTATTGTACACAAGCAATATTTTCAACTAAACAAGAAAAGAAAAAAAAAACATGATCACCATGTCACAACCACTCCCTCAGTCCCTGCATTGAGAGGTGGGTTGTCGCTGACATTCCTTTAATTATAATGGGAGGTACATTTTCAGCCGAACATTCCAACATGCTCAATTATAATATGTGTTGCAATGTGAGTTTCTTGTGCCTGCAGCCATTCTATGCCGCCTGAATCTAGCCTGTGAAGCAAAATGTAGTCTAAGGCAATTGATATCAATTTGAAGTGAAAATCATACAACACAGTCTCAACTAAAATGATACAGCTTTGGAAACTATTGATAAATGCTTTTCTTGCAAATTTAGTCTGCCAATGTATAATCACAAAGTTATTACTATTTTTCAAAGTTATTATTAAAATCATTATTCGCCAATGTATACAAGAGCCTCCCATCTATATTGGTGAAATAGCGCAATTTAGGGTCCATGATAAGGCAGCAGATTAAATTAAAAAACTAAACACAGCCATGCCATAGAACTATGCGGGTCTATGCATTTTTACTGGTTACCCACACATACAAACATTGCTGTCTTGAAAAGGGCCTTTCAAAAGTCCACTGGTGTCATATTGTTGTACCTCTCCACATGTCAAAAACAACTGTAACAGAACCGCAGACAAAAAGGGAGGTAATAATTATCCCACTTGACACTCTTTCCTTATGTTCTGCCTCCTTTTGGGCTACTACCAGCTCAACTGCTACCGTCATTCAGGTAAAACGAGATTTTTTCTGTGCAACAAGTTCACTAGTTGGAGGTGGGGAGGTTGCTGCCAGGTGTGTTGACAGTCTCCTTGGGTCCTCTTGTGCCAGAGGTTTTTTCCTGTGCAGTGGCAACGGGTCTTGTAGTCTCATCTCCATGATTCGCAGCTTCAGGGCTGGAATGTGGTGGTAGGTCTTTGGGACCTTCACAGGGAATACCGACCAGCGGCCGGTTTTCTTATTGAAGCATCTGTGATACCTATCAACATAGAACAAGAACAATTATGACTAAAATGCTTGACACTAACCCTTGTAATGGCCTTGAATGTCATAATATAACTAAACATGCCAAGGACATGATCATACATCTAGAACTTGAAGCCTGAATTTACATGTTTGGCCTGTGAAAAAAACAAACAACAAAAACATTGCATTGAGTGTGTTTCAATACATGTACTTACTTCTTTCTGCCATCCTTTGAAGTCGCCAAGGGTCGACCAGCATGAGTGTTGTGGTCCATGGCTGCCAACAGAATCCTGGCTTCATAAACCGGAGGTGTGTACGCAAACCTTTTGCCCGCATACATCAACAAATGTTGGTGAAACACCTCCAGGGGGCATGTGCTCCTGTATGTAAAAAGAAAGTATTATATATAATGGTAGAAGTGAACACGCTTATCATTAAATATTTTACAGTGATGTTCTGCTGATACTGTAGCGATAGGTTTTCTTGTTTATTTACCTCACTGTATGATATAAATCAACCCTGTTACAGCGAAATTCTTATATTCACTATAACAGAGTTCCACTGTATAATGTTGGCCAGCACACATCAGTATGAGCACTACAACTCCTGATTTTTACATCGAGTATTAGTAATTACAAAACCACACAAACAAGTTCATACTTGTTGCACCCACATAATCTCCTTTCATGCACACTGTAAACAGTTCCCTGATTTCTCCCTCAATAGTGAGTAATAATAATCTTCTAACCTGTTTGTGATGACCAACTCTGCTTTCTGGATCAGAGTCTGGTCTAAGACCACAGAGGCGAGCTGTTTCACTAGGGCACGGTCTTCCTGAGGATCAAGCCAGGCCCTCCCATCCTCCCTTTCCCCGCCCAGGTCTTCATGGTCGCAGCACCAGGCACCAGCATCCCAAGAATGTATGTTGCAAACATGTTGCAAAACTCCTCGCCACATACCCTGGAATGGAACAGACACATTCAGAAAACTATACATGCCTGATTTTTTTCAAACTATTGAAATTAGTGCATAATTGTGATTGACGTGCTATTATTATTTGTAAATGAAACCGTACAAATAACCAAACAAGACAATGACCAAACAGGTTACCATGAACTTTGTCTTGGTGTCAGCCTTCTGGCAGCAGAACCAAAAGTGGTTCACTATCGAAGGGATCCACTTTTGCAGCTTGCGACCTTTACTGCCTGCAGCAATCTAAGAAGAAAATGCAAATGTAAAATGTAAAGATACACACACAAACAAACCAAAGAAAACATGAGAAAACCAATAAAGCATTCACAATATTTCAAAATTGTATCAAACTATAACACAATTACAACATACGTACCTTGGCTAGCTTCTTGCCAATATTTTTGGCAACATGCCACACATCAAGGGAATGTTTTTTTCCGATCGCCTCTTTTTGACAAAACAAAGAACAAAATATATTCATTTGCAATATCAAATATTTGGTGCATACATTTTTAAAATGTTTGCTAAAATGACCAGCCCAAATTAAATGAAAAGGGCTTAGCAATGCACACATAATACAATGAACAACAGCTGCTAAAGAGACAATAATGGTGACACACTCTAAACTGTATCCCCAAAGTGGGCAAGAGGTATATTATCTTGAAATTAAGCATTCTAACTCACTGCACTGTCCATCCAGATGGGACTGATGTATGTATAGATAATAAATGTTGCATAATAAATTACCGCTAACATATAATTGACTGTTAATCACACACACACACACAAAGGGGGGAAAAGAGGAAACAGAACATACTCATATCTGCAGCTATTCCCACATGGGCATCAGTGACGACCTCATCAACAGTGGTGTCCACCCGTTCACCTTCAAGCACTACCTCATCCAGTGCCCTCTTAAATCCAACCCTTTCCATGTTCGTGGATTTTCGCTGTGTTTCCCGTTTGTCCACACACTGGACAGAGAGAATCTTTGTGGTCTCAGCCTCCATAAGAGTGTAGCTGCAGTACTGTGCGCAATGACCTATTTGAAAATTCAATGCACCATTAAAAAGTAACCATTTATGATGAAACCTGCAAACAATATTCTCTGACCGGACATCAAAATTGCAAGGCTTTTCTAAGCTCAGTTGTTTGTTAACATGGTTACGAGAACACAGGCAAGCCAATTACTCAAGCGCCTAGACTATATCATTCTACATGATGGTAAATAGCACATTCTAATATTCCAATGACTATGTAAAATTGGGGACATGGTATATATTGGGTCATTGAATAATGCAGGTCTGCAATAATCGTACTGACCTGGTGAATCATTGCGTCCATCTCCTGCACACACACACACACAAAAATGGAATGACATAACAAAATAAATGTTCAATAAAAAGTGCTCTGCCGTCACTTGACAACAGGAAGTCAATTTCAGTGGGTTACATGAAAATGTAACTTTTTCTTTCAGTCTATTTCTCAAAAGCAAGCACGCCTTGATACAATGTCCAAAATTGAATATTATGTCCTGCATCACATCATGTTTTGCTTTTGAGAAATAAAATAGAAAATATAAAGTTGATTTTAGACATTCATTTCAATATTATTGTGGGGTTGGGGGGGTGGGGGGTGGGGTTGGGTTAAGTCTACAGCATTGGATACATTATATTTCTGAAATGGCACAACAGTGACAAAGGGGTCAAACATAAATCACAAAAGAACAACAAACACTCACCCAGAACAACCAAATTTTGCTCTGCCAATGAGTCGAAGATGGCTCGTTGGTGGTCCTTCCATGTGTCCTTCACAGCCTTTATGATAAATGGAAAACAAAGTTATATATCTATATTCTTGTGAGTTGGGACAGTCACTGAGGGACACACAAAGCAAGAATTTTGCCTCACAGACTAGACTATGTCAACTGTTCTAGACAACAACAAAAAATGCCATACTTGTTACAAAACATCTGAATACATAACGAGAATGGGTTGCTTTTAGTTTCTAAACATCATTTGTAACTAGGGTGGCCGGTTGGTTCTGTGGTGAACACGATTCCCCAGGGATACAGCAACCCGGGTTCAAATCCCCGTTGGGCCGTGAGTAGGGCGCCTGTATAGTGCAACCTTTGCCGCGCTTTGAGTTTGCTAGAGATAAAGATAGAGATCAATAATAATAATAATAATAATAATGGACATTTATATAGCGCGTTTCTAGACAATCTACTCATAGCGCTTTACAATATTTAAACAGGTAAAAACAAACATGCATAGATATTAACACAAACTGGCAGGCAAACATAAACAACACAACTATCAATATCCAAATTCCATTTTCTTTCCATTTTATACACACACATTATAAATTATTTTTTAACTGTTTTTTAATTACCTGCACCACATAATGTTTCTGGACAGCCTGGTGGAAGGTAGCACCAGGAAAGGGCAGGTTCAGCACCTTCGCCCACAACGCCAGCTTGGCATAATTATTTCCACTTAGGAGGATACATGTGCTGACTAGAAAATCACCACAGTGAATTTTGTTGGGCAGGGTGGGCTGGGCACACCATGTGTGGCTCACATGGCCTTTCACACATTCCTGAAATTCACAGATCAGATTTGAAAAAAACAAAAATGCAAATGACTTTATAAAAATTCAATGTGTCACTGTCAGTAGGATTACTAGGAACATATACATGTACAAACATAATGAGTTGATGAAGCCTAAGTGCATTCTGAAATCTGAACCATCATGCCACATTTAGTGCTGTTAGACTTAGTAGTGTCCAAGATAAATTCAACATTTTAGTTTTTAACGAATGAACGGCCAGACGGACAGATGAACCAGGTGAGTACATAGACTGACTTTTGCTTCGCATGTGAGTAAAAAATAAAATGTTCTCACCCATCTGAGGTACAGTGCTGAGCCTGTGAAGCCCTCCTTCACGGCAGGAACATGCTCACACCCAGCAGTGGAGCATTTCCTGATGCTCACAGCAGCCAGTGCCTTTAGTTGGTGGACAAATGCTAGGCACAGTGTGCTGTTGCAAATGTCCTGGCACTGGTCTGCTGTGGCTATCCTGGTGATGCCTGGTCCTAACTCCACCTCCTCCGCAGTGTCAGCATCACCTGTCTCTTCGTCCTCCTGCTGGCCGTACGCCACCTCCTCAAAGGCCACCTCGTCTGCCTCCTTGGCATACTTTTCATCCCTGACACATAGGAATAAATAAAAAATAATAATAACATTCAGTGTGCAATACAGTCTGATGTAGATTAGACTTCCCTAGAAGAATGAAACCATTTTAATCATTTTACAACATAAATGTATAAATTCATGTATACATTACATACAAATGAAATAGATTAGAATTTGTTTTATTCTTACAAAAGCAACACATTAATAAGAAATGCAAAACATACACATCCATGGTGAGAAAAAAACTGGCGTCTTGAGATTCCAGCTCGATATCATCGACATCAAAGTCGCTGTCATCACCATCTAAATCACCATCACAGGTTAAATCACTGAATTCAACAGTGATGCTGCACAAGAGAGACATTGAAAACAAAGTTAGCATCACTCAAAATAATAATGTAAGTTGTCAACTGACAAACAAGAAAAAATGTGCCTGCAGTGCCAATCTATAATACTACTACATGTATCTCCGAAAACATAAAAAATCATCAAATGACCTTTATTATCAGAATATTCTCATTGTTTGTGTGTGTGTCTTGTTTTTCATCATTATTATTTTCACATGGTTCTTTACAAATTAGCTTTTTTAATAATACTACACTTACTTGAGAGGGTTGACAAAGGAGCGGTCAATGTTCTGCCTGTAAACATAAAAATGGTAATTATAATGTATTAAAACATGCAAACAAGAACTAGATGTACTGGGTAAATCAAAACACCCCTCAACAGTATCCAGTTTCTGTTGACATTACATTTCATTATCTTGAAAAAACAAGAAGTAATAATTGGTATAACTAAACCAGCAACCAACTCAACAATCAACAATAGTAGACACTAATGACTGCCGTCATTGTAAACTGAGGTAACCGGCTGGTGTTGATCTCTGGCCGACAGTTTGCCAACTCAACTCAAATGCAGATAACAAACAATGACAAGCTTACCGTTTTGACCTCATCCCTTTCCCTTCTTTGGCAGGCTGATCAGTCCTATAATTGAAAAAAAAAGTTATTTATAAATATGATTTGACTATTTAACACACCTTGAATCAATCGATAATGTGAACCCACTGGCACTTGTGGAGACGATTTAAAGTTTAGCATTTAGAACTTTGTAAATAGATAGCGGTTTTTGATTTAAACAAGACAGTTATTTGTGCAAGGGAGACAATATACAACCGGTGTAACCAGCCAACCAAAATCAACACTGCACCATGTTCAGTAAATGCACTCACTTTTCAATCTCAAGTTCTGGCTCCTCCTCGAATGGCTCCACACCTGATAAAGGTGTACTGAAAAATGTCAAACAATCAACTCTGACCATCACCTGATTAAAATGTGTTTAAATGCATGAAACTAGCAAACTGACAAACTGAACAAAATCTGAAACCAATCTTCCCAACATTTCTTTTTTAAGTTTTTGTGAACCCCATTTACTGTCAATAAACGGTCTATGAGTATGAGTATCAATTTACAAAGTACATATATATATTTACCACGGCTTGGACGAACTAGGGACAGAGGAGAGGTCGGGGGTGGTGCTGACTTTCGCTTGCTGCAGGAGCTGCCCTGGGGTGGAAGTTTTCTGCGGAGGCTGTTTAGCAAAGTCTGGTCTCTGCACAGCTCTGTTGAATAAGAACAAAAACAAAATCCATGCACTTTGAAATAAATTCGGTTCCTACATTCACTACACCCAGCTGAGCAAATTGGTAAATGTATCAGAGCTCTGTGTAAAGCTGACTTTCACAATGTATCAATTGACACTGACCTGCTTTCAATATCCCAAGTAGAACATCCTGGTTGAGGGTCAGTCAATGCGGCCTCTTGAATCTGTTGATAGCTAAAAGTAAAACATAAAAATAAGTCAGAAGTCAATACAGCGCTAATTGACTGAAAAAAAAAATGAAACGAATGTTCATCTATAATTATCAGTTTACAAAATACATTTACCACGGCTTGGACGAACTAGGGACAGAGGAGAGGTCGGGGGTGGTGCTGACTTTTGCTTGCTGCAGGAGCTGCCCTGGGGTGGAAGTTTTCTGCGGAGGCTGTTTAGCAAAGTCTGGTCTCTGCACAGCTCTGTTGAATAAGAACAAAAACAAAATCCATGCACTTTGAAATAAATTCGGTTCCTACATTCACTACACCCAGCTGAGCAAATTGGTAAATGTACATCAGAGCTCTGTGTGAAGCTGACTTTCACAATGTATCAATTGACACTGACCTGCTTTCAATATCCCAAGTAGAACATCCTGGTTGAGGGTCAGTCAATGCGGCCTCTTGAGTTCGTTCGTACCTAAAACAGAAAAAGAAGTACAGTAGTCAAGAAAGCACTGATTGACTGGAAACAACACTTTGGTTTTGAAACGAATGTTCGTCACACTGTCACTGTAAATTATTATTTGAAAACATGGTACTCAAAGAGAAAACAAAACAAGCAAATGACAAGAACAAAGGAGGAATTTGAATTGAATTTAAACGATACTTACGCGTCCATGAGGATTCTAGAAAGTTCCGTGTCTGCTTTTGATCTGTTGTGAGGTTTCAACAAATGAGGTGTCTTGGCAAACACCTGTCCTCGGAGGGCCCCCCATCGTTCGAATTGGCTGGTCAAACAAACTTTCAATTTCTCCCTCAGCTTTTTCTTTTTTTTCTTGGCCGAAGCCGTGCTTGCAACTCTGGCAACAGGCACAGCAGGTGGTGTAGGAGGCAAACATACTTTTGGAGGCATAGATCGAAGACGATCTTTCACATCTTGAGAAGCCATCTTTGTTTGTAGGGGAAATCCGTTTCCGGTAAATGTTCTAAACATAGAATCGCCTCGCTATACACTGTCACGTGACTGTTCTAAAAATATCACGGCGAAGGGTATGGGTTTATTTCGAAACTATCTTCAATTATTGATTTCTGACAAACTACAAAGATTTGAATAGCCCCAGTTGGTAGAACACCTAATTTTTATACGCTGCAACAGCTGAAAAAGCCTTAAACCTATGGGTTGAGCTCAATGGGAGTCTTTAAAACATTTAGTCAAAACTTGACTAAATGTAAAAACTTGACTAAATGTAAAAAGACAAGAATGTTAGTTATTAGTAAAACGGCAGCGTATCTAAATCATGGCGGAATCATTTTGTGCGTTAGGCTCATACGAGTTTAATGACGGGACAAACTGACAACTGTGGGATACCACACCCGTTCACAAAACAATCTCTCCGAGCAAAGCAGAAGCAACTCACAGAACGTACTTACCCGTACAGGGCCGTGGTAAGAAGTGCAACACACCGAATATTACCAACACAAAAACTGTGCGCTTCATTTTCTCCTGTTGGAATTTCTGTCTAAAAACGTCATCATGACGTCACAGGCGTTTGTTTTGGTTGGTGTCTGTCTCGGACACACTAATAGGCTTTACGCATCGGAAACACTAGTCTCAGCCAGCCCCGACTGACCGGCTAAAGGGGGGGCTCACAGTCACACACAGTAGTCCAGGCATCTTAGCCACTTTAGTGAAGGGAACGTTGAAGTGACAATGACTAGGTTTAAAATGTCTCTTATCAGAAAGTTCAACCTCAGTCCTTTGATGTTTATTAATCACATTTTCATATAAAGTTGGCGCTTCATATGGAAAAGTGGCTTTGAAATTGACCCTAATCCTTCTTTGGGCTCTGTAAATGTCGTTTGGGGCTATGGTTGTAAAACGGTATCTACTGGTCACCCCAATGTATCAACTGAAAACTCTTTCTGCACCAGAACACGCAGAAAGGATTGTATCTGCCTGATGTCTGATGCTTTTCAAAATCCCCAACCACTAACACCTTCAAAACGGACATTAACTGACACTGTTGTTTTTCCCTATATAATCCTTACTATTTTTCCGAGACGTCGTCGTGTTGTGTATTTAGCTTGCCACAACCTCATACATGGTCCTAAAAGTTAAAGTTGAAGAAAATACTAAAGATAAATGAACAAGCAGACGCAGTGTCATTCGCACCGTGAATCCCCCCATGGGAACATACTAAAGTCTGGTTCCAAATAGGCTCAATTTCCTTCTATTTCTTTGTATTTCTGCCTCGTAGGTAAATGTTATTTTTGTGTGACAGTTCTGATGGTTTTCAAAGGGCTAATTCTTTGCTTTTCGACATATGCCCAACTGAAAACGCTTTAGCAACTCATGTGCACATGACAACCATCTAAATAGACTACATGTTCGCAGAAAACACAATACTGATTATAGAGGGAAAAATAACGGCTCTTTTTAAAAGCACGTTTAGTAGTGAAGTACTTTTAGGATTGTTTGGAATTTTTTACCAGCAGACACCCTTTCACTGCTGAGTGTCTTAGTATTGTAAGATGTGTGATTTGAATTTTGGTTTAGAGGTGCCTTTGGTTTGAACACCCCTACCGAGGCAGAAATACAAAGAAATAGAAGGAAATTAAGCCTATTTGGAACCAGACTTTAGTATGTTCCCATGGGGGGATTCACGGTGCGAATGACACTGCGTCAGCTTGTTCCTTTATCTTTAGTATTTTCTTCAACTTTAACTTTTAGGACCATGTATGAGGTTGTGGCAAGCTAAATACACAACACGACGACGTCTCGGAAAAATAGTAAGGATTATATAGGGAAAAACAACAGTGTCAGTTAATGTCCGTTTTGAAGGTGTTAGTGGTTGGGGATTTTGAAAAGCATCAGACATCAGGCAGATACAATCCTTTCTGCGTGTTCTGGTGGAGTAGGCTGCACCAGGCGGAGAGATGACGCTACTTCCGTTGCAGGAGTGGAGAAAGTGGTGTGTGCGGAGCGGAGAAAGTGGTGTGTGCGGAGCGGAGCAAGGAATAGGACACGTTTCTATTTTTTGGCTCCGGTGCAGCGGTGCAGCCAATCAGCGCACTCATCACTTTCTCCGGAAATAGTAGTGTGACACTAGGTGGCATCCCAAATAACGACGGCCGCCTTTTTCAAAAGAACTTTTTCATGGATTTTACACAAGAATGCCGAAACGGAAAGATAGAATGTGGTTTCCGCTAGATTTCAAGTCACGCTTTTCATTTTTCCGAGGAAGCCAACAGCTGAGTGTGAAGAAACGCTGCTGTTCAACTTCGAAATCTCCAGTCGCAGACGACCTTCGCTTTCGCAGTACAGTCAATGCAGGTGCAATGTTACTCATTTCGGTCAGCTCGTTTTCGTATGTTTTTGCATTAAGATCATGTACAATGATTGGAATCAAAGGAGGAATGACTTCGGTATGCAAATGCGTTGGTTTGGCCGAAATCAATACAGCAGTAATTAAAGTGTAACTAAACAAGCAAAAAGGAAAAACATCGTTAAGCAACCTTTACACTTTGATATGAAAAAGGGCCTCATATACTGTCGAACTGCGAAAAAAAAAAAAATTCTCTCACTCGGACACTGTTTGACGGACATGTGAAGTGCGCGCCAGGAACGACAATCTTCTTAGTTTACCTGATTAATGCCCTTAATGTTTGGTTCTGGTACTTTCAGTTCCGGCTGTTGTCATCAATCTACCAAAATAAAAGATCAAACGGAGTTTTCGATTTTTATTTCATGGTTCAGAAAAATATTGCTTATTTTCTGAAGTCAACCGTTTCAGCGAATCTTTCTTTGATTCTTAAAAGTCATTTCAGATTTTTGAAAAATAGTTAACGGTTAGTTACTAATTACCAATATATCGTAAACAAACATATCGATAGGTTTTGGTAAGAAGACACAAGTGCGATGAATGTGGTACCAGTATTTGTGTGGTAAGTAAGGATGCATTTCTTTGCTCTAAGCACATTTACAAGTCAATGCACATTTAATCTGTTTAGCAACATAAACGAAAGCATGGTACAGTGCCGCTTGTTTGTGGTCTATCTTTTCGCGGCAGATGCGTAACAATTAGGGCCGGTCTCAGTTGGAAAAAGCTTTTTAACGAATCATTACTGTAGCCTACTTGAAACCATCATCTGTTTCTGAATTTGTCATCAGTTATGATTGAGCAGTCTCATAGGAATCGTCCATAAAATGTTAAACCGAAAAAGGGCAGACGATTCTGAATCACACAGGTTGCTGTACAAAATCAGATCTAAAACGATATTTTGAACTGCGACGTCTGCGTAAATGCCCTGTAACAAAATACCTTGTCCTGGTCATGTGTATACACATCAGCTTCTATTGGGAAGATCAGTATTTTATATTAATCACAAATACAAGATTAGAAATAGTTCTGAAGATCGCCTTTGATTTCAGTTTCAGCGGCAAACTAGCAGATCTGTCCAAACCGGCATCGTTTCATGGTTGAAACTTGAATAATCCCAAATAGATCTGAGTGGGGGTAAGTTTTATAGTATTTCATTTTTTTACGGCAGTTTTATTTAAAGATAGTGTAGAGGATGTCTCTGGTGAAGACTACAGTTATATGAATTTTTTGTTGTAATATTAAAATGATTGTTCTTTATTTACACAATTGAATAATTTGTATTTATTTGTTTGCAGATGACGGCATACTATACTGAGTGCTCCAAGAACATACGCCTGCTGGCATTTTGTGTCTTTTCTGAAGACGTCGAGGCAAGCAGAAGTCACGGTCCTGGCCACACACACACAATGACATGAACAAGAAATGATATTTTTTCATGGGCATATCCAGTATTAAAACTTTATTACCACCATGCAAACGCAACGATCAGAATTTAGAGAAGGTCATCGGTCACACACACACACACTGGGCGGATCCGGAGGGGGGTTCCAGGGTTTCCGGACCACTTAGGAGCCGGTCTTTGTATTCTAAGTGACGATTTTGGAAAGAAGTTGGCTAATTAGTTTGCTCAGGTTGCGCCAGATCGATCAATTGTCCTTGTTGTGATTCAAATTTTTCTTCTTAATATACTTACTTTTTTGGAAGGTGTATTAGGGGATGTTTCTTGGCTCAGATTGATCCATTTTCCTTGTTTTTTATCAACATTTGTCGGACCCCCCCCCCCCCCCCCCCCCCCCCGCCCAAGGAGGTTGAACGCTTTGCGTCTTCAACTAAACGCTTCGCGTCGTCAAATTGTCCCTAAAAGAAATTTGGAAACTCCCCCTTAAAAATGATGTGATCCGCCCCTGCACACACACAAACACACACAAATAGAGAAGTAATAAATGGATACAGTTTTTCTTTATTTAAATTACAATCAGATGTGGTCGTAGAACAGGCACTGTAAACAAAACCTAGCATGATATACCACTTGTGTGATGTTTCGGTCAATATCTTTATTTTCCTTTCAGAAATACATTGGCGTTTTGAATGTCAAGGGAAGTGATACAAATGCTGCAGCGGGCTATCAAGAACGCGAAGGCAAACAAGGTAAATACCTACTTCTGACATTAGTTTACTTATTAACTCTTTCTATACTGGCCATTATCTCCCCAGTCTCTCCCCATGGGTTTGCAAAAAAATTCTCAAAAATAAACAAAACAAGATGCAGCCTTCAAACTTATAGGTTTTATTGTGAATATATTGCTAAAACATATGCCAAAGTTTGGTTTCATTGTTGTGAAAAAAAAATATGATGTCCAGAATTTATGGGTATATTTTACGCAATTAGAAAAAGGGGGTATGTATTTTGACTTAGAAGCATTTTTTCTTATGAAGGCTCTGTTTGCTTGTATGAAGATTGTGCTTACACAAAAACATAACAAATACCAACTGATTTTCCATTTGGTGGTCATGTAAGCATTGTGAACATGTCCGAAAAATCTGATCACAGTTCACACACCATGTGGTCGACATGCAGACCTGAACGGCCAGCGTATGGTGGCAGAGTTGGAAAATAGGAAAAGTCTTGATGCCAATCCTTCATCAAAAACCGTAGAAAATCGTCATTGTAATAAGTTTGCTTTATTCTAAATCAAACGACTAGGATAGATGACAGACACAACGACAAACACATTCAATTCTATGTAAAACATACACAATGCTCACGTTAACAAGCTGGCCATAACAATGTGCCCATCGTGCATGAAGTGTGGCTTTGGTTGGATCAGTAGCCGTGCTTTGTCTGCGATACTAAACATGAAATTGTGTTAAAGCGACGATTTAGCAATGTTGTTGTTGCTGCTGCTGCTGTCTGTTCTTGTCACGACATCTCGTTTTTTCCCTCCTGATTCTGAGAAGAAGCTGTTTAATTGTGATATCAGGCCTAGGAACCCCTGATTTTCACTTGGAGCATTCTCGGCAAAGAAACTTAACGTATGTTAAGAAAAATGAGTGTACTCCACACTTTGTCTTTTGTTGTTCATTGTCGTTGCATGTCTACCGTTCCACAGCCACCTACTATAGCTGATGGGGTCTATGTCGACCAAAAGAATGGGATTCACTGTAGGTCGAGTTCCTGTAGGTGGATTCTCTGTATACCTAAGACTTTAAAATTGGCAATCTTGTATACAGGGAATACCACAGGGTGTAGTTCCTGTAGCGTTTTGCTAATATCAATGAAAGTCACGTGATGCTTAGCGACATCGTTAGAATTTGATGTTTTTCGATCTTTTTTTGATATTTCTTAGAAATTCGAGTATGGTTTGCAAGTTTTATTGAAAAACTGCACCCTGTGGGATTCCCTGTATACTAGATTGCCAATTTTAAAGTCTTAGGTATACAGGGAATCCACCTACAGGAACTCGACCAACAGAGAATCCCACTCTTTTGGTCGACATAGACCCCATCAGCCCTACTATAAGTGCAAGTGTTAAATGACGTATTTCCACAAAAGACTGCTTGCAGAGAATCATGTGATGCCAATGACAGGTAAGGACATGTGGTAATACATACTACGTTTTGGAACCAGGGGAAATGCAGCACAAATTATTTATCAACCAAATGGATTGACTTGTGCACCACGACAAAAGTTTTCTTTGATCCATAAAAGGTCTTTTGCCAGAAAAATTGCTCTGAACATCAAGTACCCTGCAAGTTGTCACACATTTACATTATTGAAATAAAAAGAAAACACACCAGTAACCAGGTTAGGTACGTTAATATCTATAATCAATATCTCGGCACGTTACTGCCTTCTTCGGGATGGTAAGCTGAACATTATTGAACAAAATAATCGGTTTAGATTGTATACTTTGATTCCTGAACGAAGAAGCAGAGGTACTGCATACAACTAGGACTGTAATATCAGCTTTTGCCTGAAACACACACACATACACTTGTAAAATTAATGCAATGTCATTGTATGAAGCCAGAACAATCACTAACTTACATAGTTGGTCACACAATTACCCATCACTGAACAATAAATCAAAGTCGGGTGGATTCAATGACTAAAGCAGTAAAGGCTTTGAAAAAACCCTCATCACAAAACATCCCCCCCCCCCCCCCAAAAAAAAAAAAAAAAAAAACCATAAATGAAATAAAACAGGTTGTGTATATAGCGCAGTAAACACCATGCAGCTACAAGCAAAGATTTGACAGTGATTATCCTTGTTTTATATAGCACACATTTTCTAGTTTTAATCTCTCTCTCTCTCTCTCTCTCTCTCTCTCTCTCTCTCTCTCTCTCTCTCTCTCTCTCTCTCTCTCTCTCTCTCTCTCTCTCTCTCTCTCTCTCTCTCTCTCTCTCTGGAAAGTAATTTATTGACCTGTGGTTATTTGCGTTTGTATACACATTGGTGATTCGTAAACTATGTTGAAAGAGATTGTCAAACAATATTATATGGGGTGTCTTAACAAAAATGTATATATCAACAAAATCTGTCATTATTATCAGGCACACGGTTTTAACAAAGCTATGTCACGGAATGCAACTTAAGTGGCTTAAAAAGTCGTGTTTTTGTGTGTGCAGGATATTCGCTAGGACAGGACCTCAAGCTGAACCAGCACAACAGCGATGCATTCTTCCACGGCTTCCACAAAAGTCTTTCACCTATAGCGGGCATTGCATACAGATAGTCCAAAGAGGGTTAGGGTTACCCTAAGCCTCCTTTTTAAAAAATTCTTTAGACCAATTATCCCTCTGTTCCCATGTTAAACATGGAATAATTCTGGACAAATGCGAGGACGTTAGCTTTTTTTTACTTTATTTTTTTAATCATTTTACTTATCATTAAAACTTGTTTAGATTTCGATTCGTAAACCATTTACAGTAATCCTTTGTTTTTTTAATTTTGTTCATCTTACCACAGTCACTTCGTTGTTTAGATTTATCCTTAAATTTGTTACCATTATGCAAGAAAAATGTAGAATAAAACCAGGAGAGCTTTTGGTAGAAGATATTTCCTGTGTCAAAAGTTAATGCTTATTCTGATTGATGGGTGCTCCAAACTAAGTTATTTTGACTGCCTTATTCGAATTCATTTCCAAGACAGGGCTGAGAAGTGGAGAAGCTTAGGAGAATATCGTAAAAATTGTCTGGGTGTTTATGCAAAACTTTCGAATACGTCAGATTTTACTTTAGAGATTTTAAATACTGTTAACTGACAGAAATGCTATAACTTCTACACCAATTGACTGGATAACTTCATATTCAGCATACTTAAACTTGATTTTATGCATGTGCAGTTCACAAAGTGGCAAATTTGTAGGTTAAATTATCTAACTTTTGCATCACCAATGACACCAACGCTTTTGTGTCTGAGGATTGCCCTGAACCTAGCTGTAACTGCATGCTTTCTTCAGGTCATCGATAGCCTGGGGGTTGAAGGGGATGTTTTTAAATACTCAGACATTCAAAATAATCAAAAAGGTAAAAGCCTGAAGGGTTTAAATTAGGTAAAAATGGCTACCGCTCAATGTCAAAACTCGTTCTGTTTAGTCGACCCCCGAATTTGGAGAAAAAAATTAAAATTGCACAAAAGTCAGACCATTCAATTTACAAAATTGCCACTTACTGGAAAGGCAGAACATAAACTGAAGTTAATGAATACCATATATAAAATAATTGGTTCAACAGATGCAGAAGTAATTTGCATGGTTGTGGGTGTCCTTTTTAGGGGGGTCAACCCTGTAGAAGAGACAATTTTCTTTAATTATCAATCCGTAATATATTGTTTGTTATGCATTCAAGATTAACATTGACAAATACTTCAAGACTCCTTATTGATCTTAAGAAATGTTGTGGTTTTTTTTGTTACTGACTGATTCACTTTCTATTCACTTTACTCTACATAAGTCACGACAAGAAAAGCAAGGGAGGTAATTTCTTCGGAAGAGGTAATTCTCTCCCCTCAGAACGATTGTTGTAGTTTGTTTGATTTTGTTCCCTTCTAATAAGTATTATTTAAAATAGATCTTTACATCTTGATGTGAAAGGCGCAGTACCCCCCTCCCCCCAGGATGTTAAATTCTAGGTTGTGTCCATGTAAAATCCTGATCCTAGTCAAGATCCGAGTTAGTTTTTCATGCAACTGTGCCTCTTTATGCCACTCAATTAGACATACTTTGCAATCCATAATTGCACGAAAACAGGAAATACGTTGTTGTCGTGTTTTTAATATTACATAATGAAATAAAAAATGTCACAACTGGTTTCGTGTTGGGCTTTCTCTCTCTGTCTGAATCTCATAATTACTTCCTTCTGAGGCCTGAAATGTGTGGCAGGCATTGTTCAGCTTACATTTATTGTTACAATTTTTGTGGATATGTTATTAAGTGTGTCTGTGTTTCTATCATTCGTTATCAGTGTAGTTAAAAAAAAAAGCACACGTCAAAGTAATTTACCCTTCATCATTATCAAAACATGCAGATACAGGTAATAAATATTTGTGATACTTTAAACAAATACAATGTTTGTTTGTTGCGTTTTTTTCTTTTTTTCAGAGCAAACACACATCGTATTTGTTCAAACGTGTATATTCTGCACTTTCTAATACCCTGCATGGATCTCCAAATCAAGAATAATGAAAAGTCGTCTAATAGCCCTGCAGCACTCACACGAACATGATAGAGGCTTGCATGCATGCACCCAGGCTCGCTGTCTTCGGCTAAAAGAGCTTACCGTTGGATCTGTCTTGTCCACTTGCTCCTGTCGCATAGATCTGCAATGTGCAACATCATCTTTGATTAATAAGTCTGAGGCACAGACAAACACACACGCGCGCACATTTGCGAGAGAATGCACGTCAGTCTATTCAATCAAACAGTATAAAAACATACCACAGACGTGGTGGTGGAAACTGGACATTCGCCGTATAACAAAATCAAGAGATTCATTTGTGTGTGTATGTTTAATCAAAAGTTCATCTTGCGCACATTCAGTCTGTATTGTAACAGGACCCATCCCGTAAAAACTTCGAACAGATCTATTAAATTCTGAAATCCTTGACAAGTTTTTTTTCCAATCATCTGTATCTGACCGAAGTAAAAAAATAAAAAAATCAGCCAGTACACGCATCTACTCCCTTACACGACAATACATATGTGGCAAAAAAAAGGAATCGAGAGGGGGGGGGGGGGGGGGGGGGAAGGAATAAATTAGATCCAGAAATAATTCCACTTCATCATTCCAAAATTCAAGTGTGAAGTGATCAGATACTGTGGTAAAGATACGTGCTTAGTATCACAACTGAAAATACAAGCCCTAGGGTTTTAAATCAAGGAAACAATTAAAGTTAAGGAAAGATCAACAGAAATGTCGAGAACATATAAAATATTGTACTTACAATCCGTTTCAGCATGCTTTTCGAATAATAATCTCCCAGTCAGCCTCGTGCTTACGACTTCGACAGGATGTTGCCTCTCACGCTGAGCCAGTACATTTGGAGTGAATTCAAAGGCCAGAGATGCAGTACAAGCACATTAGTTAGATCCAATTCATTTACATTGCTACCTTGCCCAATTTATGGCTATTTCTGTTGGTAACATCACACATGTGGCAAGCAGTGCTTGTTGCCGACTCTGCTGGGACAGGCAGCAGACGATTTTATTTAGGAACCAAATTCTGATTGGTTAAAACATAAAACCGGAACTCAAGGTACCACTTGTTCTTTGGAAGTATCAAATCAAGAACAGATAAGCAGGTAAATCTGAAATGGGTTCAACACTTTTAAAAAATCGTAGTAAATCAGAAAACACAGTAAACGTTGGAAAAATCGTCCAGTATCGCTTCTACGGGTCTATACTTGGACAAAACATAAAGCAACTCAGTAAAGCTGACACTTCAAAATGTCTGTTTAGTTACACTTTAAAGGTCCTCGTCTACATTTTCTCACAGAAATTGAGATTTGACCACTATAATGTTTAATCCATTCACTAACACTTTCAAAAAAACACCCCCCTCCGATCAGAAAGGACGGAGCAAGTGTAGCCGTTTGAAAATTCATTGATGTATTCCATTGTAGTAGGATATCCTTATTTGGAACATAATCGTAGTAGGATATCCTTATTTGGAACATAATGTAAACCGGAAGTTTTCAAAGTGCTTAACCACCCAGAATTCCTAGCGGTGAGCAGCCGCTGCCTTGACGAAAGTTCTCTGGTAAGTTCTTTTTATCAATTATGCAATACATTCTTGTCGTATAAGACTTTTAAGTGGCTGCAAACAAGGCTTCATAATGCACCAAAACAGTTTCAAGCAATGTGTTTGCTCTGTTCACGTACTGTGTTCGTCATTCGTAGATATCAAATCTTAGCCGAGTTGACGCATTTCAGGGAACCTCTCAAAAGTCAGTTTTACGCTTACAGCATTGCACATTACGGTACTTTATGTTTGATGGCGGTTTACAAAGAGGCTCTGCTTAATGATTCGGTTCAGGAATTAAGGAGTCATCATAAAAATAAAGCAAAAGCATAGGTCTAACACTAACTCAATGTTTCGAGAGGCACAGTTCCGACACAGTGACACACGTACACTGACAATGAAATCTAAAACGCTTGCAATCGATCTAAATTTGTATTTCTGCACACACAAAATATTTCGACTACAAAATAAGGATCGGAATCAAAAACAATTGTATTTTCCAACAAGAGTCCTTGATTTGTGTGCTTTCATTTTTAATGAGTTTACGTAGACTAGTCTTGTACCCGCAACACCGATGTCAGAATCGCCATTGATTTTCCTGCAAGACTAACAACTACAGATCTAAATGAATCAGTTGAATCGGAGATCTAGATTCTCCGGTCGAATCTTAGAATGCAGCTGGTTTTTATTTTTGTATTTCTTATGTCTATGTGTGTGCCGTATGTGTGTAAAATGTACGTGTTTGTTTGTATGTATAAAATGTGCGTGCGTATGTCTGTGGATGTGTGTGTGTGTGCGTCTGTGTGTGTGCATGTGTGTGTGTACGTACGTGCATGCGCGCGTGCGTGCGTGTGTGTGACATTCACGTAGTAGTACGAGTGATTGTGTGAATCGGAGTATCTGTACGTGTTTGTTTTCTTATACCTGATCATGTTTTAGACGATTCATGTATGCAGTTATAGTTCTTAAAAATGCCAAACGTGTAACTCATTATACATTTGCCCCTTATGGCATAAATAAACTAATACTGCACTGTATTGCATGGTAGGTATAAGCCACGTATTTTATTCACTTATGATTCATGTCCGTCAAGTATAACCGTTTGTCCATTTCTTAGACTGTCTTTTAACACTTTTGTTTTGTTGTTTCTTTTTTTTCTGTAAAAGCTGTCCATTTCGATACTCAGGTCGAACACAGTACGATCTCATGTCTCAACTCTGAGCTAAGCATCGTCTCCACCGGTCAGAAGAGGCAGGGCAGGGCAGGGCCAGCAGGTGCGGCAGTGTTACATTGTTTGTCAGCGCAATCGGGGACACAGAGAGTCCGCATGCGGACAGCTACTCAAGAAGCTGCCGCCAAGAGTTATCGGGAAGAAAGATCCAGTCTCTTAGTCTTACAGTGAGTTTGTGTAGTTACAAATGTAATGGTTTGAAGATTTCTTCTCTCTGTTATTGCTTGAGTGCTTATGTTAATCTCAGTTATTCAAGTATGGGCTGTATATTGTAAATGCGTGTGTGTGTGTGTGTGTGTGTGTGTGTGTGTGTGTGTGTGTGTGTGTGTGTGTGCATATGAGAGAGAGAGAGAGAGAGAGAGAGAGAGAGAGAGAGAGAGAGAGAGAGAGGTAACACACTATACTTCCGTTTGCTGTTTAAAAGGATACTTACAAAATCGACAATCCCATCAATCAGTCGAGACACAATTTATTAACAAAAGAATTTTAATTATATACCAACTTATTTAATGCATACACTCTTACATATGTATACATCTGAATGCATAAAGCACACACACAAACATGTACAAAGTAACCCCCCCCCCCCCCCCCCAAAAAAAAAAAAAAATGCTGATAACTCATGAATTACTTCTACAACTTACTTCAAATTTGGTGTACATTGGCCTGAGATATGGGATGATAATTCCACAAAGTTTCATGAATGCCGTTCAAGTGCGCATGGCTTATAATTATATCTACATGCCACTTGTTTCATAATACTACATCTATTAAAACATAAAATGGATACAAATTTGAATGCATTACATTATTTCATGACAATAGGACTTTTAACTGTGTTGGTCAGAACATGATTAACGAGATGACCGCGGGGGAGCTGGTCCTGTCCATTGCTGAGCGGCTCCCATCCCCGGTTTTGGGCATGGCCTGCAACCTTAACAGAGGATCCTTCCCAGAGGAGCCTACTTCAAGTGCAGCCACATGTCCTTCCAGGTGTGTTTGTCACCACTACCAATATAGGGGAAGGGAGGTTGATAACCACCCGTCAAAGACCTGTAATTACAAAAATAGTACTTAAAAATCTGAAACACTTTCAAAAATGTTAGCACACTGCTGTTAATCGCCATACGTTATACATGACTCGACTATGATGTGCCGTAATTATGCATTTAAATTATGATGAAAAAACAACAACCTGAAAAGTGATGGGCGTGTCCGGATAGGGCGGATAATCGTTATATGAAATCTTTAGAAATGTGTCCTGTTTCAGTTATTAATCTTTAAATGTTATAACAACATCCTGGAAATCCAGTAGAAATGGCCCAGTCAGGCTGATTTTTTGGCAACTACAGGGTGACCTAAAAAAAAATGCAACCCTCAAAAATGCTAATAACTTCTACATCTGTTGACCGAATCACTTTATATTTGGGGGACATAAACTTCAGCCTATCCATGACCCTTCCACATCTTGGCAACTTTTTTTGAAATAGCACAAAAGTCTGACCATTTGATCTACAAAATTGGCCCTTTGTGAAAGTGTCACGGTAGCTGAAGTTTATGTCCCCCAAATATAATGTGATTCGGTCAACAGATGTAGAAGTTATTAGCATTTTTGAGGGTTGCATTTTTGGGGGGTCACCCTGTCACCCAGTCTTCTTCAAAATGGAAAAACAACACTGCTAGGCACAACAGCTGAACCAAATCAATTTGTGTGGGCAAAAAATGAGTTGTTCTTCAATTTGAGATAATAAAACAACAAACAGGGTCACTCTTGCTCACACAATCAAATCTGCATCCAAATCAGTATGTGTTGTTCACATGGACGCTATGGCAGGCTGAGCGGTGTAGGTGTCAATACTCTCAGCAGGCATAAAAGGCAGTTTTTGAAGCCATTTTAGCGGGTAATAAGACAAAGAATGGTACATTTGAGTAACTCGCAAACGCATTGCCTTCAAACTTTCGGAGATTTGTGTTAACACATGTCGTAAAGTACACACGAAATCTCAAGTCATGTGAGGTATTAGTTCTGCTGTTATGCGACATCCCAGAAAGAGTTTTAAAAATAAGGATCTACCCTGTCCGATTGAACAGAAAAAAAATTAGAATTAGCATGCATTTAGAAAAATGAAAGCTTCAATTTACCCTTAAATTTAATACAGTTTCACCTATGGCTGTTCAAAGCGCACTTGTTTAAACGCACACACACATTTTTGGAAAATGCTTTTTCAAGAGCCATTGATCAGTTAAGCGTGTCGGCAGTAATATGCGTAGGCCGACATTTGCGCTCAGCGCTCTGAATGAGTCAACTTTAAAAAAACTACTTTCGCGTTGAAATCCTCATACCACCCATGTCTGATAAAATATGTACATGGAATTTGAGTATGTGGCGCATCTGTCATTGTTCTTGAAGATTTCAACAAATAAAATTTGTTCAATGATTCAGCAAAAACCTATCGTCAATTTAAGAACTGTTTCTGACATGACAAATAACAGCAGACCTAATGTCTCAAATTACTTGAAATTCCGAAAGTACTTTACAACATGTGTTAGCACAACTTTCCGAAAGTTTGAAGGCAATGCGTTAGCGAGTTACTCAAATGTACCATTTTTTGTCTCATTACCCGCTAAAACGTCTTCAAAAACTGCCTTTTATGCCTGCTGAGAGGATTGACACCTACACCGCTCAGCATGCCATAGCGTCCATGTTAGACAAGATATGTGAACAAAACTTACTGATTTGAATGCAAATTTGATTGTTTTGTCTAAGAACATGCTAAACATGTTTTGTTTTAGCAGTTCTGATTTGTTGTCAATTTTAACGCGAGAACCTTCATTTTGCGAATTTGATTTGGGGGTGTGTGTGTGTTGTAGGTTTCACTGTATCGACAATACGTCATGTAAACTCAATCTGTTTTCTGAATAAGTTAGGGGCATAAAAGGCCTTTCCAGTCATATAATTGGTTTTACGATAAACGGCCTCATCATAAAGATCTGCCCTCAAACGCACCTGTAAAGGTTTTTTTTATGACGAGTAGTGTAGAACAATCACCATCTTACACATCTGATCGCAAGATTATGCATTCCCGAAAAATTCTGCTATGTCTCCGGCGCATCAGTATCTGTCCGAAGGGTTTGAAAACAAATAATTACAACACACACACACCCCTCCCAACCTCCACCACCACCCAAGAAAAAAAAAGAAGAAAAGAATAAATACATTGATAAATACAAGAATGAAAGAATTAATTTACTTTTTTTTTCAATTGTTTTTTATAACAAATCTATTGCTTCTAGGTCATCATTATCAGGCCGATGATTAAACCAAAGCTTAGTCACGGAAATGCATATATGGACTAAAAATGACGTGTTTTTTTCTTGCAGGACAATGGCTTGGACATAACTTCATCCTGAATCGGCAGAGCAGCGATGTATTCTTATATGGATGCCATGGACGTCTTCCACCTAGCGGGCACACAGATGGTTCACAAATCTACCCACTTGTATATTGCATACCTACCCCCTCACTCTTAACCATTGCTCCTTCAGTTCTGTAGTAAAACATAACATAAAGCGATCATTTCTGAAAATATTGCAAGACATTAGCTTCTTTACTTCTGCAGCTGCATCAAAACACACACACACACACACACACACACACACACACACACTTAATACCGATGCCACATTTCAAGTAATCGGGCTGCAGGTATATTTGTCTTCTAAAGTCCACAATCAGAATGGCAGGAGCTATTGGAAAAAAGGTTTTCTTTTTTACATTTTACGGTAATTACATTTTTGTCTTTGATCTTCAGGCTTCCATAACAGTTCTCTAAATGTATTGAGAATACGCCTGAAACGTTACATGAACCAAAACAACAACAACCGAAAAACAAACGCTGTGCATAGGGAACACAAATATCAATGATCTTTCTTTATTTGGTGTTTAACGTCGTTTTCAACCACGAAGGTTATATCGCGACGGGATATCAATGATAATTTAGCAGGGAGTATCAGCCGGGACATTATTTATTATTCTGAATAGATCAACATTCATATATGCATCAAGTGTACTAATTGATCCTGCTAAATAGTTGTATTTGTTTGTGACTGATGCACTTTTGATTCACTTTGCACATGTATCACGTAAGAAAAATCAAGGGAGGTAATTTTGCTCGGATTAGATGGTTCCCTCCCCTGATAACAAAAGCACACAAATTAATTTTCCCCCCCTTCTCGTATGTGTTATTCAAACGTTTTGATGGTTTTTGTTGAATATTGATGTGAAAGGTTCAGTCCTTCCCGAGTAAACTATTCGATTTACAGTCTCAGAACAGACCAGGCCTGAAAAGACCATCGCTAAACACATCAACTAATCAGCCTGGGTGCAGTTTGTGATTTTTTTTTTTTATTGACTGATTTGTGAACGAACACAAGCAGGAATCTGTGATGATAACACATCAAAATAAATTATCACTTTGCGCATGAAGCAGCCAGGTTGTCGAATCTAAGTCTTTGTTCATGTACAATCTTGTCTAAATCTGAGATGGTGAGCCAAAAGTTTTCATGGGAACGACTGTGCCTTTCTGTGTCTCTCAATTTTTACACCACTTGCTACTCATGATTGCATGACACTAAGAACAGGCAAGATGTGGATATCGTGGTTTTAATGATACATTCGGATATACAAATGGTTACCGTTGTTTTCTTAGATACGTGTGATCTCTCTTTTTCCCCTGGTCCTTTCTTTTTGATGTTATTTAGCCTGAAGTTTGTTGCAACTATTGGTCCGCTTGCATTTGTTGTTATAGTAATTGTGGATATGCTATTTAATTTGTCTGTGTTGCCTAATTATGTTGTCAGCTTGATGAATAAAGGCTATGAGAAAAAAAAATGTTACCCTTCACCATCAGCAAAATATGCAGCTAGCTGCATATACTAAATATTTCTGATACCTTGACCAAATACGATGTTTATTTTTGTGTGTTCTCGTTTTTTCAGAGCGAACACACACACACACACACACACACACACACACACACACACACACACACACACACAGTCTCTCTCTCTCTCTCTCTCTCTCTCTCTCTCTCTCTCCCTCTCTCTCTCTCTCTCTCTCTCCCACACACACACACACGTACACGTATACACACACACAGTTTCAATGTTAAAAACTTGAAACACGTATCCCTGTAGCATCGATGAAGGTTGTATGCAGGAACATCATAAAAGCTTGCTTACAAACGGACTCGCTGTCTTCGAATAAAACAGCTTTCGAATAAAATAGCTTACCGTTGGATCTTTGCTCAAACTGCGGCTTTCTTGTCCACATTCCTGGCGCACAGATCTGCAATTAATGTGCAACGTTACTGTTGAATACACACAATTTATGTTGAAGTCACAGGGCACAGACAGACATATCCTCCCCCCCCCCCCCCTTACACACACACGCGCGCGCGACTGCGTGAAGATGCACGTCACCTTATCATTTAATCACACAATGTAAAATACTAAAAACGTGGTGGTTAAAACTGAATAGTATCATGAATCTCTGAAGAGAATTTTTTTTCTCCAACAGTCGTTCGTGTAACTGTAAGGCACACGCAGACGGAATGTAGCTGAAGCCATACCGTAAAAACTAAGAACAGATCTATAGATTCTAAAACAAATGTGACATTTTAGTTCTATTCATCTGGATGAGCTTGATCTGTCCGAAGTAGAATCGGCCTCTGAAAATGCAACTCCCCTCCCCCCCTCCCTTTCCCACGACACACACCACGACACGACACTAGCTGAGAAAAGGAAAACGTGTGGAGGAATACATAATGTAAAAACCAGATCTAAAAGTAAGCCCGGTTTACGATTTCAAACCTCCTTTGAGTATGAAATGTTCGGACGCGCCCTTTCAGCCTACAGTGAAATAGTAATGTACACGTACAAGCTTTGTTTCAGAACTGTGAAACGTAATAACTAGGTTTGAAAATTGAATTCAAATATACAAGTAAAGTTAATGGAAGATCAAAGTAAAGGTTGGGTGTAATGTCAAAAAGTATACTTACATTCCGTTTCAGCATGCTCTTCCACAGGAAAAACTCCCAGGGCTTTGTCCTGCTTGCGATTTTGCCAAAAGTACTTTGAACACACCCCCGACGTAACTTTCAATGAGCATCATAGTGTTTTTGCCACTTGCCGGTTGAATTTGGCGCCTAATTCCAACTTCGCTGCATCTCAGGGTTGTTTCTGGTCCCCCAAATGTACACATTCAGACCTATGCCGCCCTGATCGATCACAATTTTGCTTTTTACGTAACTGGCGCAAGATGGCAGACATCTTTGGACCGTAAATGACTCTTTGCGCATGCGCCGCTAATAATTTGATTGGTCGATATTTTTAGGTAAAGCACATGGTCTCAGAAAACAGAAAAGTAAACATTGGAAGCGTGAGTCACGCTCCCAAAAAATAAAAACTTTGTTCACATATAAAAAAAATTCTGTAACTTTTTGCCCCATGGTTCATTCATCATCTGAAATAACTTTTTAGCGAAATCTAACCATAAGATTATTGGAAAAAAGTCAAAATGTAGACGACCACCTTTAAGCTAGGTTCTTTCTCGTCAGTTTGTTTTTTTGCGACTGAAGTTTGTCTTCTGAATGTAGAAAAAACAATCGCAGGGACAGATCTATCTGCTTCATTGACTGACAGATTGTCATAGAATTTCCAACGTAAAATGACTCGTTTGCAGACTCTCTAATTAGATCCATCGAGTGTTTGTGTTCTTAGATCCATTGGCTATGCAGGCTTTTTGCGATCATAACATTGTTTGGGTTTGTGCTGGTGCAATCTGCAGATCAGAGGAGATTGACCGCAGGGTGACGCAGTGTCAGTGATCAATGCAACTTGTGTTCGACACTCAATATTGCCTTCTACCAAACTCAAGGGCAAAACAAAAGGTACATGCTTGTGAATTCATATTATGTAATGTCTGTGAAGATTAACACCGTTTTTAGCTCTAGTCTGAGTGATCATGCTTATTAATTCAAGTTACATACGATACATACTCCGCCCCAGCACCACCCTCACCCCGTAGCACAGCTATTCAGATACTACAGTCCAACAACCAACCCTCTAAAAGCCCCCCCCCCCCTCCCCCACTCTCAGTGCAACATCTGTTGCTATCTGCACCTTTGTGTGGTAATGGGGAACTCTTGCTCAAATAGTTTCAGAACTGTTGATATTATAAGAGTTTTATTTACCAATGGTTCTCCCATCCCTCCTTCATATTACACCGACACTCTCTATGCCCACCCTCCACCCCCTTCCCCCATCCCTTCCCTCTACAGGCACGTCTACTACAGTCTCAGACGATGCCAACAATGATCCGGGTAAATTTCCCCTCACACACACACACATACACACACATACACACACACACACACACACACACACACACACACACACACACACACACACACAAACACAAACACACACGCACATGCACATGCTCAATCTCTCTATGTCTCTCTGTTTAATTAACATATTTGGATCACTAACTCTTCACTGAGATAAGTAAGATTAGTGAATGTTGCTGCTGATTCTGTTGTTCTTACTGTTCTTCCTCCCTGCATAATCTTTTTATATTTAGTCAAGTTTTGACTAAATATTTTAACATCGAGGGGGAATCAAAACGAGGGTCGTGGTGTATGTGTGTCTGTGCGTGTGTGTGTGTGTGTGTGTAGAGCGATTCAGACTAAACTACTCGACCGATCTTTATGAAATTTGACATGAGAGTTCCTGGGTATGAAATCCCCGAACGTTTTTTGACTCACATGCGAAGCAAAAGTGAGTCTATGTACTCACCCGAGTCGTCCGTCCGTCCGTCCGTCCGTCCGTCCGGACGTCCGTCCGGCCGTCCGGAAAACTTTAACGTTGGATATTTCTTGGACACTATTCAGTCTATTAGTACCAAATTTGGCAAGATGGTGTATGATGACAAGGCCCCAAAAAACATACATAGCATCTTGACCTTGCTTCAAGGTCAAGGTCGCAGGGGCCATAAATGTTGTCTAAAAAACAGCTATTTTTCACATTTTTCTCTGAAGTTTTTGAGATTGAATACCTCACCTATATATGATATATAGGGCAAAGTAAGCCCCATCTTTTGATACCAGTTTGGTTTACCTTGCTTCAAGGTCAAGGTCACAGGAGCTCTTCAAAGTTGGATTGTATACATATTTTGAAGTGACCTTGACCCTGAACTATGGAAGATAACTGTTTCAAACTTAAAAATTATGTGGGGCACATGTTATGCTTTCATCATGAGACACATTTGGTCACATATGATCAAGGTCAAGGTCTCTTTGACCCTTATGAAATGTGACCAAAATAAGGTAGTGAACCACTAAAAGTGACCATATCTCATGGTAGAAAGAGCCAATAAGCACCATTGTACTTCCTATGTCTTGAATTAACAGCTTTGTGTTGCATGACCTTGGATGACCTTGACCTTGGGTCAAGGTCACATGTATTTTGGTAGGAAAAATGTGTAAAGCAGTTCTTAGTGTATGATGTCATTGCTAGGTTTAGGTCAAGCATGTGAGTCGTATGGGCTTTGCCCTTCTTGTTTCATTTTTTTGATAAATGTCTTTGATGACGTCATATCCGGCTTTTCGTGAAAGTTGAGGCGGCACTGTCACGCCCTCATTTTTCAACCAAATTGGTTGAAATTTTGGTCAAGTAATCTTCGACGAAGCCCGGACTTCGGTATTGCATTTCAGCTTGGTGGCTTAAAAATTAATTAATGACTTTGGTCATTAAAAATCTGAAAATTGTAAAAAAAAATAAAATTTATAAAACGATCCAAATTTACGTTTATCTTATTCTCCATCATTTGCTGATTCCAAAAACATATAAATATGTTATATTCGGATTAAAAACAAGCTCTGAAAATTAAATATATAAAAATTATTATCAAAATTAAATTTTCGAAATCAATTTAAAAACACTTTCATCTTATTCCTTGTCGGTTCCTGATTCCAAAAACATATAGATATGATATGTTTGGATTAAAAACACGCTCAGAAAGTTAAAACAAAGAGAGGTACAGAAACGCGTGCTATCCTTCTTAGCGCAACTACTACCCTGCTCTTCTTGTCAATTTCACTGCCTTTGCCATGAGCGGTGGACTGACGATGCTACGAGTATACGGTCTTGCTGAAAAATGGCATTGCGTTCAGTTTCATTCTGTGAGTTCGACAGCTACTTGACTAAATATTGTATTTTCGCCTTACGCGACTTGTTTCTCCTTAAACAGGTTTTTATATTTAGTCAAGTTTTGACTAAATATTTTAACATCGAGGGGGAATCGAAACGAGGGTCGTGGTGTATGTGCGTGTGTGCGTGCGTGTGTGCGTGTGTGTGTGTGTGTGTGTGTGTGTGTGTGTGTAGAGCGATTCAGACTAAACTACTGGACCGATCTTTATGAAATTTGACATGAGAGTTCCTGGGTATGAAATCCCCGAACGTTTTTTTCATTTTTTTGATAAATGTCTTTGATGACGTCATATCCGGCTTTTCGTGAAAGTTGAGGCGGCACTGTCACGCCCTCATTTTTCAACCAAATTGGTTGAAATTTTGGTCAAGTAATGTTCGACGAAGCCCGGACTTCGGTATTGCATTTCAGCTTGGTGGCTTAAAAATTAATTAATGACTTTGGTCATTAAAAATCTGAAAATTGTAAAAAAAAAATAAAAATTTATAAAACGATCCAAATTTACGTTTATCTTATTCTCCATTATTTGCTGATTCCAAAAACATATAAATATGTTATATTCGGATTAAAAACAAGCTCTGAAAATTAAATATATAAAACTTATTATCAAATTTTTTTTTTCGAAATCAATTTAAAAACACTTTCATCTTATTCCTTGTCGGTTCCTGATTCCAAAAATATATAGATATGATATGTTTGGATTAAAAACACGCTCAGAAAGTTAAAACAAAGAGAGGTACAGAAAAGCGTGCTATCCTTCTCAGCGCAACGAATACCCCGCTCTTCTTGTCAATTCCACGTGCACTGCCTTTGCCACGGGCGGTGGAGTGACGATGCTACGAGTATACGGTCTTGCTGCGTTGCGTTCAGTTTCATTCTGTGAGTTCGACAGCTACTTGACTAAATATTGTATTTTCGCCTTACGCGACTTGTTATTTATTACTACAGTGCGTCTATGGAGTGTACATCAGAGATGTGATGGGACCAAAAGCATTCCAAAATGAAACAGGTAACTTTTTAAACTGGTCTTCATTTGGTTTATTGAGAAGTTGGTTCACATGATACATTTCAGAGTCGTCCTTTTAAATTCGTTAAATATTGCACCAGTCACTACATCTACAGATGACCATGCTGATTAGTTTCAAACTGTGTACATAGCCAGCTTATCCCCACCCGTACTTCCCTCAGTTCCCAAACTACCCTTCTACAGCCTCCACCCTTCCGATCTCCCCAAACTCATTTGATCACTGACATGACACTGATCTTTATTTTATGATTAAATGTTCTTTGAGTAAAATCATTTAGACTGTTGGTGCTGCTAATGTTGTTGTGACTATTCTTCCTCTGTGTATTCTTTCTTAATCTTTTCTTCAGATTGCAGTTCTCCCATGCACCACATCGTCTATCAATGGAGTCCAAATTTACGTTCATCTTATTCTCCATCATATTCTGATTCCAAAAACATATAAATATGTTATATTTGGATTAAAAACAAGCTCTGAAAATTAAATATATAAAAATTATTATCAAAATTAAATTTTCGAAATCAATTTAAAAACACTTTCATCTTATTCCTTGTCGGTTCCTGATTCCAAAAACATATTGATATGATATGTTTGGATTAAAAACACGCTCAGAAAGTTAAAACAAAGAGAGGTACAGAAAAGCGTGCTATCCTTCTTAGCGCAACTACTACCCCGCTCTTCTTGTCAATTTCACTGCCTTTGCCATGAGCGGTGGACTGACGATGCTACGAGTATACGGTCTTGCTGAAAAATGGCATTGCGTTCAGTTTCATTCTGTGAGTTCGAAAGCTACTTGACTAAATGTTGTATTTTCGCCTTACGCGACTTGTTTGTTTGTCATGCTGTGTGCCACACGCGTTGCAGTTGTGTAGAGTTTAAGATGATGTGATTCCTATTCTTATAAAGACAAAGTCGATCTCCGTTACACCCCCGCAAAAATTTACATGATTGCCCATATGGGCTTTGTTGATGTTCTTTGTCTCGTGACTTTATCGATATGTCGCAAAATGATTCCACAAAATTCAAAACAGGGATCAGATTTTACCCGCAACTACTGACTCTGAAAAGGTTGTGAAAAAATGGGTTGAATGTGAATGTTTATTCCTGAGACAATGCTTGGAGAGCTTCTCCCGATGTAACTGCGTCATCTGAAGTGGACTGCCCGACTGGGTTGGGTTTTGTGTTGCGTTTTGTGTTGCATCAAACATGTATGTGGATTGTGTTGAATTTTGTGTTGCGTGAATCATGTCTTCCATGATTTGACTGAGCGTTAGGACGTCGACATTGTCGCGGTGGTTTGATGTGTTTGTAGGAGTGCTTGTTGCTGCAGGGTTGTTTGGTGCAGCGGTGGGTGTAGATGAACGTAGTGCAGATGAAGATTAGCTGGCTATTGCTGCAGGGTTGTTTGGTGCAGCGGTGGGTGTAGATGAACATAGTGTTGATGAAGATGAGCTGGCTATTGCTGCAGGGTTGTTTGGTGCAGCGGTGGGTGTAGATGAACGTAGTGCAGATGAAGATGAGCTGGCTATTGCTGCAGGGTTGTTTGGTGCAGCAGTGGGTGTAGATGAACGTAGTGCAGATGAAGATTATCTGGCTATTGCTGCAGGGTTGTTTGGTGCAGCAGTGGGTGTAGATGAACGTAGTGCAGATGAAGATGAGCTGGCTATTGCCGCAGGGTTGTTTGGTGCAGCAGTGGGTGTAGATAAACGTAGTGCAGATGAAGATGAGGTGGCCGACTGGAGGCGTTGATTTTCACGCCTAAGATTGGTTAGTTATGTGAAGTCTTTGCTCGCTTTGGTACAGTTGGTTGATGATGGTCTGGAAAAATTGCTTTTTGACTCACATGCGAAGCAAAAGTGAGTCTATGTACTCACCCGAGTCGTCCGTCCGTCAGTCCCCCCCCCGGACGTCCGTCCGTCCGGACGTCCGTCCGGAAAACTTTAACGTTGGATATTTCTTGGACACTATTCAGTCTATCAGTACCAAATTTGGCAAGATGGTGTATGATGACAAGGCCCCAAAAAACATACATAGCATCTTGACCTTGCTTCAAGGTCAAGGTCGCAGGGGCCATAAATGTTGTCTAAAAAACAGCTATTTTTCACATTTTTCCCATTTTCTCTGAAGTTTTTGAGATTCAATACCTCACCTATATATGATATATAGGGCAAAGTAAGCCCCATCTTTTTATACCAGTTTGGTTTACCTTGCTTCAAGGTCAAGGTCACAGGAGCTCTTCAAAGTTGGATTGTATACATATTTTGAAGTGACCTTGACCCTGAACTATGGAAGATAACTGTTTCAAACTTAAAAATTATGTGGGGCACATGTTATGCTTTCATCATGAGACACATTTGGTCACATATGATCAAGGTCAAGGTCACTTTGACCCTTATGAAATGTGACCAAAATAAGGTAGTGAACCACTAAAAGTGACCATATCTCATGGTAGAAAGAGCCAATAAGCACCATTGTACTTCCTATGTCTTGAATTAACAGCTTTGTGTTGCATGACCTTGGATGACCTTGACCTTGGGTCAAGGTCACATGTATTTTGGTAGGAAATATGTGTAAAGCAGTTCTTAGTGTATGATGTCATTGCTAGGTTTAGTTATTCATGTTTAGTTAGGTCATGTAAAGGTCAAGGTCAAGCATGTGAGTCGTATGGGCTTTGCCCTTCTTGTGTTTTTGTCGAAGTCGGGGTACTGCTTCACAGGCCAAGTTGTGGTCACCGTCTTGAAGTGAGGTCGCAGTGGTCGTTATGACACCATATCTGAAGAAAATGAGGAGAAAAAAATTATACCTGATACACAGGAGTATGCAACACTGAAAAATGATTTGTTTTGGCAGGAATGACGTTTGCATGATTACGTCTACATGAACAACATTTTCTCTTTATACGTTTGCTCATTCATTGGTGTAAAAATCCAGCCCCCCCCCCCCCCCCCCCCCAAATGATCACACACACACAGTGATGAAAGTGCGCATCTCTTCCCAGCCTTGCAGTGCTTTAAAAGTTGGAAGCATTAAAGGTAAAAGCCATCGTGAAGATACGAACAAAAAGTATGACGTCAAAAATATATAACGATTCAAACGCATAGTATAACATAAGTAAATGACAACAGAAAATATATACATGGTTCAAACACACACACACACACACACACACACACACACACACACACACACACAATCGAGTGCACTCATGTATACACACACACAGACAAACACACGCACACAATAAATGTACGTCCAATGGAACGTGTGCGCGTGTGTGTGTGTGGATGCTGTTTTCAGGTAATAGAACCCCCCCCCCCCCCCCCCCACATGTATGGCCTATGCCATGGGTTAGAGAAGTAGAAAAAGCAAGATTCGTTCACCCACCCCCCCCCCCCCCCCCACATCCCAATGCATGGGTTAGAGAAGTACAAAAAGCAAGATTCGTTCACCCCCTTCCCCTCCATGTATGGACTGGGAGAAAAAAAAATGTTATTAGCAAAATCATAAAATTAAAATACGTCTACATAATACAATTTTCCCTATGCTGTTTTCAGGTAATAGACCCCCCCCCCCCCTCCCCCCCATGCATGGCCTAAGCAAGATTCTTTTAACCCCACCCCCCCCCCCCTTACACACACAATCGAGTGCACGCATCCATGCATATAAAGTCATGTACACACACACAAACACACACCCAATAAAGGTACGTCCAATGGCACGTGTGTGTGCTGTTTTCAGGTAATAGCACCGCCCTCCCTCCCCCCCCCCCCCCTCATGTATGGCCTATACTATGGCCAGTATGGGTCATAGAATTTTACGAAATGGAAATCTAAAACGTCTAAAATATATAATGATTCAATAAACTCTACACTGAACAAAAAAACACCCTTCGACAGTACTGATGAGCGACCTTGTGTACCTTACATTCATGGGGCCAAATTTGTCCAACCAATTTGTTTTATTCAACTTAGAAATTTGATTCATCCTAAAATGTTTTCTTTCTTACTCAAGGGACGTAACCACTCAGTACACGTTTTCGAAGAATTCGATTTTGGGGGTGAAATCTATTAAATTTTACCATCAATTTTCTTCACATGCAAGAAACTGACATGCTTTTCGTCCATAAATAATTTCACTTCTTAACATTTCAGTCTTGAGTATAATGTCGAGGGGGAAATATGTACACAGGCGAAACGATGAAATCGTGACACCGGCAAAATCCTGCAGTTCTGCAGCGTGGCGTGGAGACTGAGAAACGTGGCGAATAATGTTGCAAATTCTCTATCTCTATAGGATAACCCCTGTGGCAGAATACAGCAAGGTTAGGAACACTTTAAGAAATTTTTACAGACTGATAAATGGGATTTACCTGTAGAGCCAGTTGTAGGATCCACCAGTCGATGGCAAAAGCAGATTTGACAGCTGCCTCGATCCAAAGCTGGGTAGGGGAGGAGCAAGTTCGCTTTGGGTCTGACGCTATAAAAGACTGTGCGACCGCACGCGACCGCACGCGACCTTGCACTACCTTGCGGGGCCTCAAACTAAAGCATGTACGTGTAATATTTTTTATATATCCAGTATCTTCACAACATTATCATACTTTGTACCGAGTTTTAAGTCAGAGAAATAAAACATACGGCTAAGTTCGTCTGGGGTGCGGTCGCGTAGTGTTTAATCAGACCATTCGCTTTCGGCCAATGGGATAGCTGGGATATTTGATCTGCTACGAAATTTCAAGCCGAAAGGCCTCAAAAAGCCATTTCGCTTTCGTACTCGTTAATCTAACCCGGCGCGTCGTGTTCAGCGCGATCCGTTCCTACGGGATAACCGAGGGACAGGGGCCAAATCGGCGGGGTTTGGTAGGAGATACTATACGTCCACACGGCGAAAAAGCCCACGCGTATTATAATATAGATGTTCCTTGCATAATTATTTACCTAAATCTGTTATTAAGTTTGTTGAAAATCAAAGTATTCGTTTTTTGTTTGTTCGCGTGTCTGGTTTTTGGCTCACGTAAGTGTAGCCTATGCGATCGTAACTTTGTCTGTCTGTGCGTGCGTGTGTGTGTGTTTGTGCGTGTGTATGTCTGTGGTAGAAACTCTAACATTTGAAGACGTCACATTACATTGACGTCACATTATGACGTAAGAGGGTTAGACGTCACGCGAAGGAAGTACTGAAAGTCTCGGTCATTATTATTTTGAGCGGGCCGAGACTCTGTTGGCAGTCGTGTCCCTGTAAGTAGGCTACATGCAGACAGACAGATCTAGATCTAGTGTCTCGCTTTCTTGCACAGTTTCACCTATGCTCTTTCTGTGTGTGTGTGTGTGTGTGTGTGTGTGTGTGTGTGTGTGTGTGTGTGTGTGTGTGTGTGTGTGTGTGTGTGTGTGTGTGTGTGACGGAGTGATTGAGTTTGTGTTACTGTTTGTCGATTTCTTACGTGAGCCTTGATGGCTTCGCCTCTTGTTACATTTAGTCAAGTTTTGACTAAATGTTTTAACGTAGAGGGGGAATCGAGACGAGGGTCGTGGTGTATGTGTGTGTGTGTGTCTGTCTGTTTGTCTGTCTGTGCGTGTGTGTGTGCAGAGCGATTTAGACTAAACAACTGGACCGATCTTTATGAAATTTTACATGAGAGTTCCTGGGAATGATATCCCGGGACGTTCTTTTCTTTTTTTCGATAAATGTCTTTGATGACGTCATCTCCGGCTTTTTGCAAAAGTTGCATTTCAGCTTGGTGGCTTAAAAATTAATTAATGACTTTGGTCATTAAAAATCTGAAAATTGTAAAAAAAAAAAAAATTTATAAAACGATCCAAATTTACGTTCATCTTATTCTTCATCATTTCCTGATTCCAAAAACATATAAGTATGTTATATTTGGATTAAAAACAAGCTCTGAAAATTAAAAATATAAAAATTATGATCAAAATTAAATTTTCGAAATCAATTTAAGAACACTTTCATCTTATTCCTTGTCGGTTCCTGATTCAAAAAACATATATATATATATGATATGTTTGGATTAAAAACACGCTCAGAAAGTTCAAACGAAGAGAGGTACAGTAAAGCGTGCTATGAAGCACAGCGCAACCGCTACCGCGCCAAACAGGCTCGTCACTTTCACTGCCTTTTGCACTAGCGGCGGACTACGTTCAGTTTCATTCTGTGAGTTCCACAGCTTGACTAAATGTAGTAATTTGGTAAGGGAGGTTTATCATGTATAAAATGAGACCTAGACCACATACGCCATGAAAGTAGAGTTCCCCGTTCAATACCAAGATTGCCAGTATTAAATATTCAGACAACGTTTGGATAAATCTGTGGGGCTGTGGTGTTGCAGTGGTAGATTGTTTGCACGGGTATGTATGTAGGTACGTGTACATGTACATCCGTGTGCTTTTGTGCAGACATTTGTGAAGCAGAAACATGCAACATTTTTGACAAACATCAGGGTTGTGTGTGTGTGTGTGTGTGTGTGTGTATGTGTGATGTGTGTGTATGTGTGTGTGTGTGTGTTAGTGTGTGTCCGTCTGTCTGTCTGTCTGTGTCTTTCTCTGTGGGTGTGTGTGTGTGAGTGTGTGTTGGTGCGTAGGTTTCTGTTCGTGTGTCTGTCGGTGAAATTGTTGTGTTTACATGTGTGTGTGTCTATTTCTGTTTGTTTATATGTTCGACTGTTTGTTTACTTGTTTCGTATGATACTTTTAGCAATTGCTTTGATAACTTTTTGCTTGGAACTATTTGATAGAAATTATCATAAATTCAGGAATGTTGTTTGCATAAAACATTGCGTGAAGAAAAGTCATTGGTTTCCGTTCAAGATGTTACCCGTAAATTTGGCCACCAAGACATTTACAGCGCCAAAAGAAAAAAGGGTCTGTTGTTGTTTTTATTTAGATCTAGCATGGCATTGAAGAAAATTACAAAACATAAACGATTGATTACGCTCTCAAACTAGAAGAGATTTTGTTTGGATTGGACGCGAAATCAGTGACGTGCTTTTCTGAAACGCAATGTGACCAATGCGTAGATTTGTAACTCTTTGGACTGTGGCCATTGGCTAATGAAATCACGTGGTGGCATTGCCTTGTGACAGTCGGCCAATCAGGTGCCGGGGGCGGAGCAAACACCATGGACCTCTTCTCTATACTGGGCATCAATAACATGGGGCAACAAGGTGACGTGGTCACTCTGTCATGTGGGTGTGAGTGTGTGTGGGGGGGGGGGCGTGTGTGTGTTTGTGTGTGTGAATGGGCGTGTGTGTGTGTGTGTGTCCTCCTGTATGTGTGTGTGTGTGAGTGTGTGTGTGTGTTTGTATGTCTGTCTGTCCTCGTGTGTGTGTGTGTTTGTGTGTGTGTGTGTGTGTGTGTGTGTGTGTGTGTGTGTGTGTGTGTGTGTATGTGTGTGTTTACAAAATTGCACGGGTATTATGTACGTCTGATTAATTGATTGAATTAGTGGGGCGTGGTTTTTGTTTGGATCGGTGGGTGGGTTGGTTGGTTTTTGTGTCTTTTTTTTTTTCGCAAATTGTTTCAGAATATGGTATGTGATAACGTGACAGAGTGAGGAGGGGGGGGGGGGGTTGGGATAGTCATTTCATTCTGATGTGTTCTTGTGTTTGTAATAGATCATACAGTGCATGTCACAAGGTGGTTTTTTTGTTGTCTTTATGTAACATTAGTGGTGAATGCGGTAATAGGCTAGTAGCGGCAGCTGAGGTGGCAGTATTAACAAAGAAACTGGGGACGGTACTTGAAATAACCGCAGAGGTGCAGCTGGTGTGGGCTGGACAACATTACATATGCAAATGAAATGCAGGAGAGTAGGTATAAAGGACAAACAATGGGCATTGGATGGAGAAAGTGTCGACATTATGGGAGTGTAGTGTATGTGGGGATAAACTTGTACATGTTCAGAATGTCGCGTATTTATCGTAGGGGCTGTCTTTGCACAGCTTGTGTAGAGTCGCATTTTACGTAGACCACTATTATAGTCACCAGCAATACAGTGAGTTTTTTCGTGACGAGGGGCTGGGGAGTCTTTAAAACAATTATTTTCTTGTTTCCTTGTTAGCACCTTATTGCTTAATTTGAGCTCTGGACTTAAAACATATGAGGAGGGGGGGTTGTGGATGTGGGGGTCTCGGCCCCATACTATGTAGCATTTTAACATGGGTATTTTTGTTCTCTTCTAAAGAAAAAAAGTTAATTTGCCGGAGAAGGGTGGAGGGTCCGGAACCCTGGAATCCCCCCTCCCGTCCTTAGACCCAGCACTGGTTAAAAAAAAATTAAAGGCTGAGCCACGATGGTGCGAATAATAAAATGATAAAATCACCACAACACATATTCTATGTTATAACAAAATGGCTGACCTTCCCCACACAGGAACTGACAAGTTCCTGAACTCCATCCTGGGCATCCCCGCTCGGGGCCCCACTTCCGGCAACACTGGCCTTAGGCAGGACAACTTTGGCGGAGGCAACATGGGAGGTGGCAACATGGGAGGTGGCAACATGGGCGGTGGCAACATGGGAGGCGGCAACATGGGAGGCGGAATGGCCAACAACGCCGGTGGAGGAATACCGCCTGTTCCCCAAAGACAGCGTGAGTTTGTGATCGTGGTGGCTGTTGGTGTGGGTTTTGTTTAGGTTTGGATTTGTATAAAAGGGCGGGGGATGCCGGAGTGGTAGGTGTGTGTGTGTGTGTGTGTGTGTGTGTGTGTGTGTGTGTGTGTGTGTGTGTGTGTGTGTGTGTGTGTGTTGATTCACGTGTAGGAAGGGAAGGTCGGTAGGCGTGTACAACTGACTCGATCTGTAGTGAAACATTAGCACAGCAACTTCACAAGACATCAATACTCACTATGCAAACTATTGGTCAGCAAAAAACTGGCTCTTTTTATTACATTCAGTCAAGTTATGACTAAATGTTTTAACATCGAGGGGGGAATCGAGACGAGGGTCGTGGTGTATGTGTGTGTGTGTGTGTGTGCGTGCGTGTAGAGCGATTTAGACCAAACTACTGGACCGATCTTTATGAAATTTGACATGAAAATTTCTGGGTATGATATCCCCATACGTTTTTTTTCATTTTTTTGATAAATGTCTTTGATGACGTCATATCTGGCTTTTCGTGAAAGTTGAGGCGGCACTGTCACGCCCTCATTTTTCAACCAAATTGGTTGAAATTTTGGTCAAGTATTGTTCGACGAAGCCCGGACTTCGGTATTGCATTTCAGCGTTGTGGCTTAAAAATTAATTAATGACTTTGGTCATTAAAAATCTGAAAATTGTAAAAAATATATTTCTTTTATAAAACGATCCAAATTTACGTTCATCTTATTTTCCATCATTTGCTGATTCCAAAAACATATAAATATGTTATATTTGCATTAAAAACAAGCTCTGAAAATTAAATATATAAAAATTATTATCAAAATTAAATTGTCGAAATCAATTTAAAAACACTTTCATCTTATTCCTTGTCGGTTCCTGATTCCAAAAACATATAGATATGATATGTTTGGATTAAAAACACGCTCAGAAAGTTAAAACAAAGAGAGGTACAGAAAAGCGTGCTATCGTTCTCAGCGCAACTACTACCCCGCTCTTCTTGTCAATTTCACTGCCTTTGCCGTGAGCGGTGGACTGACGATGTTACGAGTATACGGTCTTGCTGCGTTGCATTGCGTTTAGTTTCATTCTGTGAGTTCGACAGCTACTTGACTAAATGTTGTATTTTCGCCTTACGCGACTTGTTTTCAATACATTTGTCAATTTGACTGTTTTGTTTCAGGTAACTCCATGCAAATGCTCCTACCGGCAGTGTAAGTGGATGTATTCGTGTATGTTCGTTCAGTGGTGTGGTTCTCGTTTCTTTGGGAATTATTTTAATTTAGTTACTTTTGTTTCTTTCTTTGTTTGTTTATTCGCGCGCGTCTGTTTTGATGTTGTTGTTAGGCATGTTGTTGGGTTAGATGGTGTCGGTGGTGTTTTGCCGCGTACTGTTCATTTACTGCGTTTATGTTTTCATTTCTATATAATGTTAATACATCGTCAGATGCTACGCTTCCACTTCCATGATGATGATGATGATGATGATGATGTCCGCCCGGCAACAACCCATGATGAACCCCATGATGCTCAACTTCATGTCAGGTAATCCACCCTGTCCTTGTCTACCTGGGCTGATGTGAATTTTCTGGTTTTTTTGTGGGAGATCTTCGGTTTACTTCCAAAATGCAAAATGTTTATCGTCAAACCAAAATCAAAAACTAAACAACCAGAGTTCAAAACAGATTAACAAACTCAATGAAAAATCCAAATGGTTTTTGATTAACGAAGATCAAACAACGTTCCCCCTGAAACAAAACAATAACAACATAAGTATATTTCAACAACAACAACTTAAAATATAATCAAAGAATACTAATTTCAATTTCATTCAGAACACCTTTTTTGTCAACACAACAAACAAACAAACATAACACTATGCTAACATAAAAAGGACAAAACATAATACAAAACAAGAAGAGCAAACGCTCGATCGAGTCACTTTCGCAGTTCTGAATATTATATGAGGCATCAGATGGACAGGAAGAAATTGCTATTCACAACACAATGAGTCACGTTCACATAAAATTTGAGCCCGGTCACTTTTATAGTTTCCGAGAAAAGCCCAACGTTAAGTTGTGTGTTGCCGAACAGAAAAGGCTAGTTATCTCCCTTGTTTTTCTGATAACGTTCGTAAAAGGCTACAGATGTAAATACTTTGATGTAAAGAATAATCCTACAAAGTTTCAATCACATCCGATGAACTTTGTCAAAGATATAAAATGTCTAATTTTTCCTTTGACGCTGACCTGTGACCTTGAAAAAGGTCAAAGGTCAACGAAACCATCGTTAAAGTGTAGAGGTCATTGGAGGTCACGACTAAACAAAATATGAGCCCGATCGCTTTGATAGTTTCCGAGAAAAGTCCAACGTTAAGGTGGTGTCTACGGACGGCCGGCCGGACGGCCGGCCGGACGGCCGGCCGGACAGACTAACACTGACCGATTACATAGAGTCACTTTTTCTCAAGTGACTCAACAATACAAAAACAAAACAAATATGGTTACGACAAGAAAACTGGAACGCCTTATAAAATATATCATGTAAATCATGATACAGGAATACAACCGCATAAGAACATGAATTCAATCACCACCTCTGGTGCCTGTGATTACAAATTCCTTTTCGCATGGACAAGAAGTTATGCTTTGATGAATTCTAGGCCAAGGAAAATCAAGACCAAATCAAAACTTTACTACGTCCACCAGTGACAAGCTAAAAGCTTCATCACTCATAGAAAAACTAAGACACTCAATGCCTTAAATTCTTCTCAAAATGACAGAGAAACATTTCAAGTCACTTCTGACTAGAAAGCCTGCTGCATACAAATTAATGCACATGCTCACCATTTACATAACTTGCATGGTAATAGACCTTTTTCGTATAACCTTTGCCCCCAGCGTTTCGACCAATCAGATTTTAGGGCACGGCAGCCTCTCTCTGATAACCGGAACTAGGGGGCAATAGGTGCCTGGCCTGAAATACCTCTTTCACTTTCGATCCTCGAAGATTACTTTGCCAGAGGATTACTTTGAGAAATTCTTCAAGAAAACGGATTATCTTGTTCAAAATCATGAGCAAAAAGTCAAGGACATGCACGAAGGTATGGTTTGAAACGGCTATTGGTGGTATATGGACGAAAGACTTGGCGAACTTCCCCTGCATAAGCGAGGGTGCGTATCGCTAGCGCTACGTGTCATTTGTCATTTGTGCTGAGTGTCATTTGTCCTACGTGTCATTTGTGCTACGTGCCGCTATTGCTACGTTGATTAGTGCTACAAATAATTTGTCGATGAGTCGCTATCATTCGTTCATTATCACTACGTGTCGACAGCACTACATCTTTTAGCGCGACGTGTCATTATCGCTACGTGTCAATACCACTACTTACTGACGATTCTCTCTTTCTCATTTTTTCAGTCTCTCGCTCTCACTCGTGGTTTGTGTGTGTATATGTATGTCTGTGTATGTATGTGTGTGCGTGTGTGTGCGTGTGTCTGTCTGTTTCAGTGTGTGTGTGTGTGTGTGCCTGTGTGTGTGTGTGTGTGTGTGTGTGTGTGTGTGTGACTCTCTCTATCTCTCTCTATCTCTCTCTTGCTCACTCGCTCGCTCACTCACTCTGTCTCTCTCTCTGCCTCTCGATCTCTGCCTCTCTCTCTGCCTCTCTCTCTCTCTCTCTCTCTCTCTCTCTCTCTCTCTCTCTCTCTCTCTCTCTCTCTCTCTCTCTCTCTCTCTCTCTCTCTCTCTCTCTCTCTCTCTCTCTCTCTCTCTCTGAAGGAATATTTTGTTGTTCCTTTCAATTTGCCAGAGATTTGTTATTTTCGGAAGAAAGTCTCTGCATGATTTTCAGTTGTTTCTTTCGGATTTTGATCTTTTTAGAAAAAAAGGGCTTTGTTTTTGACTAATTGTAAGACAGTGTTATGGCATATATTTGTAAATGGAAATATTGACACAAGGTATAACCGAGGATATTGAAACCTTTTCTTCTCTCCCAAATTCTTTTATGAAATGAGAGGGGGAGAGAGAGAGAGGGGGGGATTGACAGACAGAAAAAGCGCGAGAAAGCGGAAAAGAGAGACAGTTAAAAGGGATGGAGGGTGCTTTTTATTTTATGGTTGGTTGGTTTTAATGCACTGTTTTTGACAATAGTTTTCATTCGGTAAAAGCCAAATTCAATTACCCCTCTCTCTCTCTCTCTCTCTCTCTCTCTCTCTCTCTCTCTCTCTCTCTCTCTCTCTCTCTCTCTCTCTCTCTCTCTCTCTCTCTCTCTCTCTTCATTACACACACACACACACACACACACACACACCGCACACACACACACACACACACGCACACACGGTATACACACAAACTCACACACAGAAAAACATCCGTGTATGTATATACGGTATCATGCGAGAGAGAGAGAGAGAGAGAGAGAGAGAGAGGTAGAGAGTGGGGAGGGGGAAATCCAAGATTAAGGGTGGGTACGAAGTCAACGTAGTTGGCATCGCTGATAGCCGTGCCATTGCCAGACACGAAGTGACTCGAGCAGACTTTTCAATGGCACGACAAACCCCTGTCGTCGGATTGCTTGCACCCATCGCGTCCTTCGCTGTTGTGCCTTCGCACTTGCACCCATCGGAAAGCCATACAATGACAAATTCTGTCCACCGTATTTCTCTTTCTTCATTCCACTGTTGCACTTGCAGTTGCAAACACAACAGTTTGCCTCGTCGTCTCCGCACTTGACTTTGCACCAAGCCTCGTTGTCGAATTTTCCTTTTGCCCCCTAGTTCCAGTAGATCTGACAATAAACTTCACAGCGCATGCGCCAAAATTTAAGTGAAAAAGGACTAATCAAAAAGAAAGACTATGTTCCATTTCTGTCAACCATATAATAATCAAACACTTAAAACACATATTCATTTCCAGACAAATCAACAGTGAACGCACAGCAACTCCTCAAACCATGTCAGTGGCAGGATGCATAACTCATTAAGGCGGGAAAAACAAATACTATCAACTAAAATACTAAAACAAATACAAAAAATATATTTCTTATCATCTAATTCTTAAAATGCATCTTTTCCAACTATATCTACATAATGCAATACCTATTTCATTATGTCACTTCAGTTTGCATTCTATGACTATTTTATGTGATATCAAATCCAAATAATCCTTCAAAACTACAAAACCCTGCATCAAATAAACTTGGGAAACAATGCACACAGACTCTAAGAAACAAATCAACACAATATAAAAACAATTGCTCACCTGAGTTAAGAATAAAACATTTGGAAATCACGAGCATGAAAATCTGGCTCCCTGATGAAAATGTCTGGTACTTCAAGAGGAAGTAGAATCAATTATCAGTTGCCAATGAAAAAGTAATTATGAAACCAAAAAATGCTTTAAATAATTATAACTGACTACTTGAAAATAAAACAGCTAAGCCTAAAAACTCATTACAATAAACAAATAACATTCACATACTGCAAATAATCTTTTGTTAATTCCTTTCTAAATTTACTAAGACACAACATTCCTGAGAATTCTAAAACACCGATTCCAGACTTCCTGATAATTAAAGGAAAATAATGCTGACATTCCATTATTTTGTCAAGACCAAGCACAGTTCCTTCCCTTACACTAAATAGACACATGCAGTAAGCCAAAAAAGTACTTTGTAAAATGGGAAAGAATGAATAGGGATGAATACTTTCACAGTAGATTTTTGTTTTGCCATGAATAAAACATGTTTGTTGTTTTTTGTACATACATGTGCTTGTCACATCTCGCTTTCAGCCTTCACCGCCGGCTAGCCAAGCTGCTTGCAGCACCGGCGAAAAAGAGAGCAGCCTTGCGTAAGTCTCTCCCTGCCAGTAAGCCTCTCCACAAGGAACTAGAGGGGGGAGTTTACGTCCTCTCAGAAACTATTTCTATTTGGGACAAGAGTTGGTGATACGCTAAGGGCCTCTCCACAACAAGTCCTATGCAAGCTTTAAAGCAACCCTCCACGAGGTGTTGGGTGGTAACTGGGGGCCTTATGTCCCCAGGCAGAATTGCAAGGGCGCGGAGGAGGTTTGGCCCCGAACATGCGGCATGCAGGCCCACCGGTGCGTGGACACGCCCTGGCGCCCAAGAACCAAACCCCCAGGTATGGGTTACCTACAAAGACTCTACGTCCCAACGGCTGACCAGGCGGACGAGGAGAGTGCACTCCCAACGGCTGTGAAGGCGGAAGAGGACCCTTAGTCTCACATCCCAACGGTAAAACAGGCGGACGAGGAGCTCCCAACGGCTGTTTTAGCGGATGAAGATGCCCCATGTTTTGCTGCTTTCACAAGCGCCGGGTTGGAAAGACTCGTCATTCCTGATAGGCAGCTTTCCTAGGAGAAGGACACTCGGAAGTCAAACCCGGCCAGATGAGGGCCGATAACCGTGTGAGGAAACTTGTCTAGGACAAGGAAAAGTCCAAAATCACACCCACGAAGGCCTACCGAAAAAGACACTGACCTTCAGGGTGAGGTGAGAACCGAGTGTCTACGCATCACCGACAAATATGGTTGTGTCTACATCATTAACGATGTCGAACGCTGAAGAAGGTTGTTGCGATCTCAGTTCGATCACCGAAATGCTTTGGAATAAAGAATAGAGCAAAGGAAAGTTATTCAGCTGACGCGGGAAACTAGCAATAAGAGCGGCTTACGGGCAACAACGTGACGACACTGACGCTATGACATCAGGCTACTGACGAAATGGCTAACACACATAGGCTACATACGTACACACAATAGCATCAATCATACGCTCAGAACACATCATAGTTGAACCGATCAAACATAGCAACAATAAGTGGAATAAGTCAGTTAAACAGCTAAATTTTTTTACAGAAAAAAATAAAAGTGGACCGTCCGTAGGCTCGAACCGACAACATTCTGATATCTAGCGCATCTCACTACCGACTGAGCTATGAAGGCAAGATAACTGATTGGGAACAAATAGGTAAGTAAATTATGTGCTTGAGCCCCCAGGCTCCGGATCCGGCTCGCCGGATCCCGAGCCTCTCCGATTGTTTAAACGGGTGCGCACGAGAATCAGCCTGATAGCGTCGATGTGACCGGTTTTCGTCGGAGGAAAGTTTTGTGACGAGGGCCACTGAAAGAATTGTGCTGAGGAGGAAACTGTAAGTAGATATGGTTTCTTTTGTATTATTGTATTTGCTAGTACGTTTGATCGGTTCTATTATGTGTTCTGAGCGTATGATTGATGCTATTGTGTGTACGTATGTAGCCTATGTGTGTTATGTGTTAGCCATTTCGTCAGTGAGTAGTGATGTCATAGCGTCAGTGTCGTCACGTCACGTTGCAGCTGCTCTTATTGCTAGTTTCCCGCGTCAGCTGAATGTCTTTCAGTGTTCACAGCGTAGCTTGCTTTGTGCCGTTGCCCCTCCCCCCCCCCCCCCCCACCCCCTCATTTTCATGGTAGTTGTTGCGACCCATCTCGTCATCGGCGCTTTTCCGGAAATGACCTGCGCTTTGTTGGAATTCCAACAATGGCCGCCATTGTAGGAATTCTAACTTTGCGCTACGCGATTCTAGAAATGTACCGCGCGCATAGTGAGAATTCTGCTCTTTCTTAGAATGCGATGTAACATGATACAAGTCATGATGGCCTATGATGATCCTTGCAGTGTTTTAAAGTGATCAATGCTTAGTCTTGAAAAAGCAGATGCATTGTATAACGCACCAAACCAACCGAATTACAAAAGGCAAAACACTTTTGATAACCGGCTTCGGCGGTCTGTAACAACACAGTTCAACGACCCATCCCACTCGACCAAAACGCACCAATTTTACGTAATTTTTAACGTTTCAGATCTTACATTTTACAACAACAAAAACACAACAAGAGTGTTCCGATATAACTTTTCACTGGTAACTATCGATTGCCGTAATCATTTTTTACTCAGTCTTAACTGATTGTATATTAAACCAGATATCTGTAAACTCACACAGTCTCTCTGGGCTGCAGAGACAGCATTACGTCCCTTTACTGAGTAGGCTCTTGTCACTGCATGCATGCAGAGACATACATTCTATCTATGTCTCTGCTGCATGGTAATCTAGGCTCTTGAAACATAATGTGCAAGTCTGTGCGCTATATTGATGTGATTGATTGTTGCAAAATGTTGATTCAAATTAAAGATGATTTCAGCCTGTTGTAACAAACTAACACTCTACTCCGAGAAAAAAATCCATTGTGTTCAAAATAGATCGAGACAGCAGCAACTAGCTAGCTGCATGCGCTGAGTGAGTGTCACTGAGAGAATTGTTACACAGTGTACCCCCACACCCCCAATTCAAGACTTCCCCTGTATAAGACCTTGCTTTTTCATATACCTTATTCATGACCTGTGAAAAGGGTATACTTTTTTGTGCCAGTCGAAGGGTTGCCATTTCTAGAACGAGGCAGCTCGTTTCCGGAAATGCGGCGCTTTGTTGGAAATCAAATGAGGTTTCGAGCAATCCCGATTATTCCAACTCTGCCCCGGATTCTTACTTTGCGCCCAACAGTAGTTAATGATATGAAGGTACCTTGAATTATCTTTACTCTTGACTTTTAGTTTTGACTAGCGCATCATCGTCTGCGACAAAGACGACCTAGTGGATTAAAAAAGCAAATTCATGCGTTGTGAAGAAAGCGTAGACCCTAGCCTGTTACTGATTAAAAACATTCAGCCAGGCGCTTATCTGTGTTGAGTAGTAACAGAGACATGTCTCTGAGGGCCCCAAAGGGTTTAAAATCGTGATCGTGATTGGTGTTTTTTGACCTTTCTGTGACCGTGATTGCCGAAATTTCCATTTCTGTGATCGTGATGGGACTTTGCCCGTGATCCGTGATGACAAAAAAATCAAGTCTCGTGATCGTGATTGTCATTTGTTTTCGTGATCGTGATGGGCATTATTGCAAAGCATTTTATTTTCAACGTACATTTTTCACAGCTGTATCTCTCTATGAGTATGATCCTCTATTCGTCAAGGAGCTAATCCCGATTAAAGGGAAGCAACAACACATTCAGAAATATGATTTTGACAGCGATTGCTTCCCTTTAAGAGAACCAATCACACACAAAAAAGAGATCCAATCAGAAGGAGAATTGCAAAAGTCTGCCAAACTTCATCCAATGGAAGGGCTTCGTGCTAAAGTTTTGAGTGCATTCAGTCAAAATCGAATTCGAAGATCAAAAATGGCGTGCAGCGGTACTGTCATCGAACTTCTGTTATATTTTGTGGATTCAAGCCAGACTAAAGCAGGCGGCGAGAATGCCTTCCTTGGTGGAAAGGTCAGGCTACGGGTCCGTCTTTAGCTTTCCGAAGACGAAATGTCAAGGTATGTCATCTATCAGGGCCGGACTAGTTAAGTACTAGGGGGGGGGGGGGTTACAGATGAGGGTCCAGGGGGCAAAGCCCCTTGGTGGGGGTCCAGGGGGCGAAGCCCCCTTGGTGGGTGTTGCAAGGGGGCGAAGCCCCCTTGAAGCTGAACGTTTTTTGATGTTTCTGGAGGGAAAGGAAGCCTCTCCTTGAACGAAAAAGGTAAATTCGACAGCAAGCTGTATAGGCAATAAAGAAGAATTGAGATTGTAAGGACTCATACTTTTCATCACAAAAATCGTTGAAGAAAAATGTCTTTCGAAAGGGGGTGAGAGGTGCGATTTCTTCTCGGATTTCATGATGATCCAGATACACCCCCCCCTCCCTCCCCCACCAAAAAAAAAAGCGTTTGGGAGGTACATGCTTAAGCCAGGGGGGGGGGATGTTGCGCAACCCCTGTAACCCAACCCCCCCCCCCCCCCCTAGTCCGGCTCTGTCTATGTTGCTCTATGACTGTTCTGAATGTAGGCAAAGATCTTGAAATTTGTTCAAGATCTTTAAGTTTGATTGAGATCATTGACATTGTCGACATTGCCACGTCCGGCTGTCACTCGCTCAGTGTGGGCTCGAGTCTGATCGAGTCTGCGTGTAACCAAAACCGAAACTAGAAATGTGTTTTTCATCCCAGCAACGTGGACACGCTTGGCATAGATTCTAATTGTTGCTTCTTTGCATTAAGCTTGGATTTATTTTAGCGCCTGTAAACTTATCAACAATGGGTTAAATTCAGACGGGGAGACGTGCCAGTTTGGGTCACTTGATCCTCATGTCAAAGTCGACCAAAGTCATGTTCGTTGGGGATTTTGTTATTATAGACTCTACCATCACACATACATGTGCTTTAATTTCAATTCACCCAATAGTTTTTGAGAAAATGGGTTTAAAAGATTTAGCTCTGGAAATGTGAAATTGTGCAAGTATATATTCATGTGTGTGAGTGAGGGTGTGGGAGTTGAATGTGTATGAGTGCAGGGGCGGATTAGAGGGGGGGGAGGGGCTACAGGGGTTCCGGACCCCCCCCGGCTGTCAAAAAATAAATAAATAATAATACTATCTTTAAAAGAAATAATGAGTGGCTGCTGACACCAGTTGATCATGTTTAAAATCAAGGATAAGCCATAAATTGTTCATAAAATAGCTAAATCTTTTCAGCTTCCCAGACCTCCCAACGGGGCTTTGCCCTGGACCCCAGGTTCTAACCCCCCCCCCTCTGGCTTAACTGCTCCGCCCCTGGAGTGTATATTCCTGTGAGTGTCTGTATGAGAGAGAGAGAGAGAGAGCGAGAGAAAAAAAACAATGAAAACAACATTCTTGTTACTGATTACAAATCATGATATGTATTTCTATGTGTGTGTAATGTTGGAAAATTCTTTGTGAACAACCAAAAAATAAAAAATAAGTTCGGGTGAGAGTTTTCTTTCTTTCTTTTATTGTTCAAACTATTGCAACTAAATTAATTACACAACTGAAAAAAATAAATATAATGATGGAAGGAGGACACACAACCCTGTAACATAAGAAAAAAATAACAACCATAAGTATCACAATCATCACAAGTCATAACAAGAAATAAATAATTTAATTATACAACCAGTCTCAACAATATAACACTGTAAACTTCTAATAACTCTGACTACATGAAATGTAAACGTTACATTTCTATAATAATGTACTAAGACACTAGTGCTACAATACTCTTTTACAAAGTATTAAAAATTCCAACTGAAGCTGTCATGCCCAATAACACTTCCAACAAAACCTAACTCTGATCACAGCATTGTCAGTTTTTTAATAGACAGCTACACATGGTAAAACTATCTGACATGACAACAAAATTGCTGATACCAGTCACAAGCAAAATTCAAGCTTGCAAAAAACATTCAGTCTACACTGAACTATCTACCAATACTGTCTTCTGTAGACTTACTGTTTATCTTTCAAAGAACACAGTCAAACAGAAAATCAAAATACTCTGGAATTCTTACACTAGTTCTCAGACTACAACTCCACAGTATACACACTATCCACCTAGTCAAATTCACCTCAAGTGACTCAAAAAGAATAATTAACGATTATTCCAATGCAAAACATAGCATTCCAATGACGAAACTATGACGTCACAACTGATCGCGAAATCCCAAACAAGCAATATCAGCCACAAATCTCTAAATATTTTACTCAAACTTCGTAGAAATATTCTTCAGTCTATCTGTATTTAGACTAACTCAACCGCGCACTTTTTGCCTGTCTGAAAGAATCTAAAAACTCGCAATCAAAATTCTTCAACAGATCTCATTACGCATTCATAAAATCTCTGATCAGCCCTGAATGAAAAAACAAAGTTTGCACAAAATCTCGGACATTCTAGAACTGCACATCAATCAAAAAAGATTCCTGACATATTCATAACTAAAACTACACACAAATCAAAACACATACCTGGTTAGGGTTGTGTGATGGCAGCAAAAGCAACAGAATAAAATTTCCCAACGGTTTGAAAACTAAAGATGGCGCTCACGAACATATTCAAGGGAAATCACCCAATTTTAAAACAAGGGAAAGAATTTATGACAAGCCAAATACACAAAACGATTACCTCCCTTTGACCACACATGAAACTGAAACTAGTGGTAAACTTGACTTTTGAAGTAAATAAAAAGTAATTTATGGCCTGAAAAAGTACAAGGTTACACATTCCCCTCCTAAAAAAAAAATTTCAAATTACTAATTTGAACATTTACACCTGACACATACAATAGTCAAACATAACCATGTTAAAGAATTCAACAATCGCAATACAGAAAAGTAACTACACCCATGAAAAAGTTTTAACAGCCGCCAACCCACTTTTGTAAAAAGTGCTACATCTTTTCAATTACAGTCAAGTTCCCTTGACCAACTGTTCACACTCATATAATCTATGGTGCATAAAAAACTAACCTCTGGCGTTAGCAACCGCTATCCACAAAATACAATATATTTTGCAAAAAAATCCAGAAAATACAAAAAATACAAGGAAAACACATTTTCCTCATTTCAATGCGCTCTGTTGGAGCCATTCGTCACACATTTTTCTGAGACTAAGCATAAAAAAAGTCATAACTTCCTCCAAACCATTTGACCTCTGAACTTCATGAAGAAGCGTGAGACGATCAGGCGGCTTTATTGGTCTACCATACCTAGACCGGCGAATCTCATCTCCAGACTCTTTTCGATCTGGTGCTTTCTTTTCTCTCTTTTCTGCCTCATCTGTCTCATCCGAGTCTGTCTCTTCTACAACTTCTTCTTCAATTCCACCACTGGAATTCCCAACATTCTCTGACTCATCTGAGCCTTCTTCTACCTCAACTTCACTTTCTGACTGCTCTATTTCAGGATCTACATGAAATATATCTTCTTCCACATCTTCTGGTGATAGAACTACTTCTTCAACCACATCTTCTACACTTTCTGAGACATTTGCTTCAATATCTCTATCACCACCACCTGGTGGTTCTGCTTCTTCTTCTTCACTGTCTGCCACAGGTTGCACAACCTGAAGCTCAAACTCTGGAGCTTCTGCATCCAGTCTACTGTCTAATCTTCGCTCAAAACGAATCACGACATCACCTTCATCTTCTCTTTCTTCAACTTCTTCCTCTTGCACTGGCTTTCTGTCAAACAGTTTCTTTCTACGGGGTCTAGGTCTAGGCACAGGCCTAGGTGCACTCTCCTTGGAGATTTTCACCTCTGGAACCTCTGGTTCTGGTTCCAGATCAACCGCTCCAATCGGTAACAACAGATTTCTGTGTAATGTTCTAGTAGACCCGGTTCCATCTTCAGTCTCTACTGTGTACACTGGAACACCAGACTTCTTGGACACTACTTTGTACACTTGCGACTCCCACCTATCATCAACTTTAGACCGGATTTGAGTACCAACTCTCCTGACTAAACATCTATCGCCGATTTCTAACTCGGCCGCATGTGCACTGGCATCATAGCGCCTCTTGTTTTTCTGAGCACTAGCATCCATAGTCTCTCTAGCTTTAGCATAAGCTGTCTGCAGACTTTTCTTTAGTTTCTGAATGTACATCCGTGGACTTTCTGTTTGATGTCCACCCACTTCTATACCAAATGCTAGATCAATTGGCAGCCTAGGGTGTCGACCAAAAAACAAATAGTGGGGACAGTACCCACTGGACTCATGAATCCTGCAGTTGTACGCATGTACTATTGCTTTCAAGTGGTTTCTCCAGTTCTTTTTCTTTTCAGTTTCAAGACTTCTCAACATAGAAATGAGACTTCTGTTCCATCTTTCTACTGGATTTCCTTGCGGATGATATGGAGTCGTCCGACATTTCTTGATTCCAGCTATGCTACAGATTTCTCTGATGAGATTTGACTCAAAATCTCTTCCTTGGTCAGACAAAATTCTGCTCGGAAAACCATACAGCAAAAAGAAATCTTCCCACAGTGCCTTAGCCACACACTTAGCAGTTTGATCCTTAGTTACTATAGCCTGAGCAAATTTAGTGAAATGATCCATGACGACCAATATGTTCACTTTCCGTCCCTCTTCCTCTATGGTCAGGTAGTCTATGGACAACAATTCCAACGGATAAGTTGTCTCTATAGTCTGCATAGGTGCTTTTTGTTTCAGTGCTCCTCTCTGAATACAACGTCGACAATTTGCAATTTTTCTCTGAATGTCTCGAGCCATATAAGGCCAAAAGAAACGCAACCTTGCCTGACGCAGTGCTCCTTCATAATGTACATGAAAAAGATCTTCGTGCACTCCTTTCATTGCTTCCTGTCTATGAGATTTTGGAACAACCAACTGCCATACTATCTTCTCATCCTCATTCTTGACAGTACGGTACAACACACCATTCTTCAACTGCAGTTTGTCTTGGTCTCTGAGATAGGCTCTGATTTCAGGATCTCTGATTCCTAGTCTACCCCAATCCTCTCTCTTCCCTTGCTGTATCCACTTCACTACAAAAGCAATCGCTGAATCCGCCGACTGATGCCTTCGCCACTCTTGTTCAGAAATGGTATCCCGCCCAATATCTCCAGGATCCAAAATGTCATCACTCAAATAACTAGGATCTTTCACTATGGATTCTACAGCTGGAAGAAAACCAACATCATTCTTGCTATCCACTGTCTGCTGGAAACAACCTACAGTCACCCCTTTGGACTGTAACAATGCACAAACTGTTTCACTGTCAACTAGTGTATCTTCTGTGGCTTCCTCCTCAAACTTCTGGGCTTTCTCTCTCAAAAACTGAGTCTGATCTAACAATTTCTGATACTCAGCATCTTCGAGTAACGGATCAACATTCTGTCGCGACAGACTGTCAGCATCAATGTGACTAGAACCTTTGCGATATTTCAGGTCGAAATCATATACGGACAAAGCCGATAACCATCTATGGCTAGTAGCATCTAATTTGGCATTGCCCAGAATATAACAGAGAGGATTATTGTCCGTGACAATGGTGACATGACAACCAAACACATAATCATGGAATTTCTCAGTCAACGCCCACTTCAAGGCTAGAAATTCTCTTTTGTGTGCAGGATAGTTTGCTTCTGACTTGCTTAGCCCTCGACTAGCATAGGCGACAACCTTCAGCTGACCTTCATGTTCCTGATACAAAACTGCCCCTAACCCTATTCCAGAGGCATCACAGTGCATCACAAAAGGTTTCGTCTTGTCTGCAAAAATAACCACAGTATCAGTAGTCAACACCTGAATCATCTGGTCAAAAGCCTTCTGTTCCCTATCACCCCAAAGATGAGAAATGTCTGACGAAAGAGTCAAAGTACCCGATTTTTTCTTCCCTCTGCCTTTGCCCTTGGAAGGAACATACCCTATCGTCAAATCATTCAATGGCCGGGCAAGCTCTGCAAAGTGTGGAACAAAACGACGGTAATAGGATGCAAATCCTATGAATGACTTCACTTCCCTAACAGTTTTAGGAACAGGCCATTTTGTGAGTGCTTCAAGTTTTGCTGAATCTGGTTTTATGCCCTGAGCTGAGATCACGTAACCCAAATGTTTTACACTAGTAGTTCCGAACACACATTTTTCAGGATCAAGCTTCAGATTGTACCTACGAAGGCGTTCCAGAGCTAACAGAGTGTTCTCTTCTAGTTCAGACAGTGTTTTACCATGAACTAAAATATCGTCCAGAAAAACAATGAGTTCACAGAGATTCATGTCCTCAAACACCTTGTCCATTAACCTCTGAAAAGTAGACGGACTTCCAGTCATTCCCATGGCCATACGCTCAAAACTATAGTAGCCTACTGGCGTACAGAACGTAGAGATCTGCTTTGCGCGCTCTGTCATCCCTACCTGGTAATAGGCCTTACTCAGATCCATTGAGGAAAAAAACTTGCTTCCAGACAATGTAAGGAACAGATCTTCTATTTTGGGAATCGAGTAACTGTCCTTGACAGTTCTCAAGTTGACTTTTCTATAGTCAACACACATGCGCAATGCACCATTTTTCTTTCGAATCAGAACCACAGGACTTGCATACGGGGACAGCGCAGGGGAGATAATTTTGGAATCTAACAGCTCTTGGATATGTTTTTTTAGATCATCCAAATCCTGAGGGGAAATAGGCCTCGGTCGTTCTCGTATGCAAGGTCCTGGCTCTAACTCAACATCATGCAAAACCGCTTCTGTGAATCCAAGATCATACTCATGCCTGATGAAAACATCACTAAACGACTGCAGTCGCTTACTAAAATGTTCTTGCCATTCAAGTGATGTCTCTTCACCAAACTTGAATTTGATCTCAGAGGCAGCATCATCAGGTTTTGACACACCATCATTCACAGTCACACTTTCACTATGTGCACTGTGCAACTCATCCATCACTTTGACAACATCATATTCAGCATGAATCACAAAAACATCAGCAACAATTTGCTTCTTTGAAAGCACAACATCTTCATCAGAAAAGTTACAAATTTCAATGTGAACGTTATGCAACTGATCCACTGACGTTTTCATTGCAACGACCCCCAAGCCCTCCTGCAACGGAGAATCTGTGGGCTCTTGTAAAAGTACATGTGTCCTGTTTCGCTGGAAGGGTATTTTGGCTGACACTTTCACTTTCACTGAACCGTGTGCTGGGATTGTGACGTCACCAGTGCGTAAACGAGCTGATCCCAGCTTGCCCTTTTCTGACTTAGTTTGCATGCTGAATGCAAACAACGCTTCACAACGAAGCTTACTCTTGTCAACACTTTTGTCACCCACAGAATGAAACGCATTGGTTCCTACAATCACCGGCACACGCTTCGAGAAATCACTGTCTCTCACCACAAGTGCTGCTACTTCAACCGCATCAGTAGTGCCTAACACATATTCTGGAAGAATCATAGACACAACTACCACACCCAAATATGGCACATCCTGATCTCCCGCACCCTTCACGTTCAACTCTGAATCCAACTGTTGCAAGGGTAGATGCGAAAGATGAGTCCGGTAGTACCCTTCACCAATGAGAGTCACTTGTGAACCAGAGTCCAAAAGTCCTCTGCATTCTTCACCAAAAATGTTCACAGGCACTTCACATGACGGTCCCACCACTGCTTCTAACGGCACTTTTGCATGGAACTCGGCCAACACAACAGTAGAGTCCAAAGTTATGTTCCGTCTACTCTCATTGTGAACCATCACCACAACATACAGCGTGTTGTCTTGTTGTTTCGTTAGTTCACTTTTCACCACTTTCAAACCTGACGGCAACGAATCCACTGTTCGCGAACGTACAATCACATCTTCTGAAACACTTCCATATACTCGGCCTCTCAGCTCTACTCGTTCTCCTGCTTGAACACACAATGAAGTGTTAGCTTGCAGTCTAACCGGTTTCAGCTGTAGATGTCCGTTCTCCAGCGCGTCGATGGCAGCTTCTATCTTTGGCAAGTCTGCTGATGAGGGGCGTCTCTTCTCTTCAGCCACGGTTTGCCCCTTCATCGTGACTGGTTTCCGTTTAACGGAGGTCGACGACAGTCTCTCACGTAGTGACCTAACTGACCACACCTGAAACATGCCCCTTTGGGAGTGAAACGGACAGGTTGGGCATTTCTGGGAGTATCATGTGAAGGGACAGGAGTCTGGGCAGGGATGGGTGACGATGCTGCTGCCGTCGTCTTGGAAGAACCCTGCAAACGTTCCACCACTCCAGAAATGATTTTCTCTACGTCGGCCTCACTAAGAGCAGCTGTTGACGGCTTCTGCTCTTGAGTAGTGTGGCTGTGCGCTTCTTTGCTGGTTGATGAACTTGACCCCTCCAATTGACGTACTGTGGTCACCAACACCACGAACTCCGGCGCTGTCGTTCCTGGGTGGCCAAACTTCGTGCGAAGTTCCAATGCTAGTAGTGGATATGCTGCTGACACCCCCTTCATAAAGACCCTATACAGCTTTTTTTGAAGCTCTTCTGCTTTCATGGGCGCGAGCTTGTCAACTTGATGAAGCTCACTCCATAACCTCAACAGAAACGCTGATGGAGCTTCTTTCCTCTGCAGTGTAGATTCCAGGAACTGGTGATATAAGTCCTCTGGAGACTGTGTAGACCCAAACAAAGTCCGGAGATGTGCTAAAATGTCCTTCGCCTTTGTCAGGCCCGTGCACTGCTGCCAAACTACACCATTCACGCTGCTTCTCACCCTCCTATCAAGGTCAGGGCCGCCATCTTGTATCAGCCTTTCTACCTGCACCTCCCATTCCACAAAGGTAACCTCTCCCTGAGCTGGAGGATTAGCACCTGAAAACACTTTCACACGAGGACCTGGTGGTGTTGAGTTGACAGTCACGCTCAGCCCACTCAGCAACTGCTGAATCTGCGGCATGGTCAAAGTCGGTGCAGCGTTGTTGTCATCCCCACTGTCTGCGTTGTCCGCTTGACGACCGGCGTTGCCACCACCATTACCGCCATCGCCGCCACCAACATTAGGTGCATGTTGACCGCCGCCACCAGCTCCTTGCTGCTCCTCCCCGTCTAGAGCTGCTTGCTGCTCCTCAACGGCCTCTTCAGCTGGTCCCTCACCGGCTCCTCCTCCTTCCATCCTATACTATATGTTTGAACTGAAAATACTATACTCTCAAGTCCCTTATTGGGCGCCAAAATGTAATGTTGGAAAATTCTTTGTGAACAACCAAAAAATAAAAAATAAGTTCGGGTGAGAGTTTTCTTTCTTTCTTTTATTGTTCAAACTATTGCAACTAAATTAATTACACAACTGAAAAAAATAAATATAATGATGGAAGGAGGACACACAACCCTGTAACATAAGAAAAAAATAACAACCATAAGTATCACAATCATCACAAGTCATAACAAGAAATAAATAATTTAATTATACAACCAGTCTCAACAATATAACACTGTAAACTTCTAATAACTCTGACTACATGAAATGTAAACGTTACATTTCTATAATAATGTACTAAGACACTAGTGCAACAATACTCTTTTACAAAGTATTAAAAATTCCAACTGAAGCTGTCATGCCCAATAACACTTCCAACAAAACCTAACTCTGATCACAGCATTGTCAGTTTTTTAATAGACAGCTACACATGGTAAAACTATCTGACATGACAACAAAATTGCTGATACCAGTCACAAGCAAAATTCAAGCTTGCAAAAAACATTCAGTCTACACTGAACTATCTACCAATACTGTCTTCTGTAGACTTACTGTTTATCTTTCAAAGAACACAGTCAAACAGAAAATCAAAATACTCTGGAATTCTTACACTAGTTCTCAGACTACAACTCCACAGTATACACACTATCCACCTAGTCAAATTCACCTCAAGTGACTCAAAAAGAATAATTAACGATTATTCCAATGCAAAACATAGCATTCCAATGACGAAACTATGACGTCACAACTGATCGCGAAATCCCAAACAAGCAATATCAGCCACAAATCTCTAAATATTTTACTCAAACTTCGTAGAAATATTCTTCAGTCTATCTATATTTAGACTAACTCAACCGCGCACTTTTTGCCTGTCTGAAAGAATCTAAAAACTCGCAATCAAAATTCTTCAACAGATCTCATTACGCATTCATAAAATCTCTGATCAGCCTTGAATGAAAAAACAAAGTTTGCACAAAATCTCGGACATTCTAGAACTACACATCAATCAAAAAAGATTCCTGACATATTCATAACTAAAACTACACACAAATCAAAACACATACCTGGTTAGGGTTGTGTGATGGCAGCAAAAACAACAGAATAAAATTTCCCAACGGTTTGAAACTAAAGATGGCGCTGACGAACATATTCAAGGGAAATCACCCAATTTTAAAACAAGGGAAAGAATTTATGACAAGCCAAATACACAAAACGATTACCTCCCTTTGACCACACATGAAACTGAAACTAGTGGTAAACTTGACTTTTGAAGTAAATAAAAAGTAATTTATGGCCTGAAAAAGTACAAGGTTACATGTGTATGAAAGAGAATTAAAAAAAAAATAATAAAAAAGTGCAACAGTTGTCACTTTGTGTTGAATAAACAATAGATCCAGAGGAGCGAATTACTGTGTGGTTGTGTTTACTTTGACACGTGCTTTCTGTACCTGCAACTTTTACCGTGACCGTGATTTGCCACTGGTGTTCGTGATCGTGAAAACAAAAATCAAGGTAACTGTGATCGTGAAAGCTAAAATTTCCCTTCCCGTGATCGTGATGATACCCCCCCTTTGGAGGGGGTCATGCCAATACGTCCCAGTACCATTGTGTCCCAGTACCATTGCGTCCCAAAAAAATGCCGTCTCATTGCGTCCCATTAAGCAATCCCATTGGGTCCCAATACCATTGGGTCCCAGTACCATTGCGTCCCGTACCATTGCGTCCCAACAAAATTGCGTGTCGATAGGTCCCAAGAAAATTGCATCTCGATACGTCCCATAAAGGAATCCCATTACGTCCCCGTACCATTACGTCCCAACACAATTGTTACTGTCTTGAGCAATGCTTGAACGCTGCGGTGGGCAGTGTGTGTGTGTGTGTGTGTGTGTGTGTGTGTGTCTGTGTGTGTGTGTGTGTCTGTGTGTCTGTGTGTGTGTGTGTGTGTGTGGCATGGATATTGTACGACAGAGTAGGTCAGCGAAAGGATGAAAATGAACAGTGGATTTTATAAGTACGGAGTATCTTACCTTATATTATCCGAGTAATTTCAAGCTTCAAGATTGCATAGATTTACATAGCAATAATGTTGAAGCCTGTATATGCACTTACTTGACACATTTATTTTTTTTCTCTTTTCTATTGTGTTTTGTAAAAACAAAAAATGTTGTTGTTGTTGTTGTTGATGTTGATGATGATGATGATGACGACGACGAGATGATGATAATTATGATGATTGTGGAGATGATGATAATGATGATGATCGTGGAGAAGAAAAGAAGAACAGCTAGTTGAAGGCCTTTATAATGTTCCTTTTTTTTTTAGGCGTGTGTTACTTTCAGTACCTGTTTATGTAAAGTAACATAACAGTTTCTCGCCCAATAATATTTAATTCAAGTGTCTTCGATTTATGAATCCAAAAGGAATTTCGATCGCAGGAGGGTTGCAGAGTAATATGTTCAATGTTAAACATGTACATACGAACCAGGATTTTACCAGAATATGCAGTTGTTGATTTTTAAAGATACGGTTGTGTTTGTTCAGTCATTCTTCTTCTTCTGCGTTCGACGGTTGTGTCTAGGGTCGTAGTTCCGCTGCTGTCGTGAACTGGAACGTCGCTTTCAGGTCTTCTGACGTTCCCCAGAGCTTGGTCTCCAGTGTAGCTCCTTCTGGCCAGATCTGGTTCCGCAGCAGGGTGAAGTTTGTGCATGTATTCAATACATGTTCTACTGTCTGGTCGGCCGCCCCACAATCGCACAATGCCGACTCTGCTACGCCGATCCTTTTCAGGTGCGCTTTAAAGCCGCAGTGCCCTGTACGCAGCCGGAAGATGGCAGTCTGCTCTGCACGGCTGAGGCGGTGGATGGGGTCTTGGTCTGGCTTGTAGCCTCCGTTTCTTTCTTTGTTCAGTCATTAAACAGGAAGAAAAATGAAATGATTTGTTATTGAAACATCGTCCCATGTAGAACTAGTCTATGTCACTGATTGTGCATGTATGTTTATTCTTGCGCGCGCGCGCGTGTGTGTGTTTGTGTGTGTGTGTATGTATGTATGTGTGTGTGTGTGTGTGTGTGTGTGTGTGTGTGTGTGTGTGTGTGTGTGTGTGTGTGTGTGTGTTATGTACGTATGTGTGTAGGTGTCTGTGTCTACATTTGTGCGTGTATGGGTTTCGCTATCTGTGTGTCTCGGTGTCTATGTGCTGAAGGTTCGATGACTGGACAGTCAGTCTGGCTTTTCTCAGAAACGGGTTTAAACATCGTCTACTCAGTAAATAAGCCTACAGTCATGTCATGCTCGATTACATACAGTGGAATACAAAGCGGTGTACTGTACTGTTTCGGTATTTTTCTTTGTGTCGAGCACCGCTAACGCATATATTAATTTTACACTTCGGTTTAGGTTAGCGTGCTTCAGTTCATTTTAAAAGAAAGAACATGGTTACCTCAGAAAACCTGTAACGAAAGCAAGGAGCGCCTCAAAACAAACCGAAACTGACATGCAATATCCTTTACAGTTTCTGATTATATCGTGAAGGATTTTTTTTCTCCCATGAACAAACATTTACGTATTTATTTATTTATTTATTTTTATTTTTTTCCACTTCACCTCATCTCGACTAACCGGTACACATCTTTTTATTTTATTTTTATTTGTGAAATATACTGCTATGTACCGACACAATTTTTATTACAAATCGTGTTGAACGCGTTTTGTAATAAAAATTGTGTAATCCGAACACGATTTGTAATAAATTTATTACAAAACGCACTTTTATTACAAAACGTGTCGCTACACTGCTACAGTAACATCTCAGAAATTAAATTCACTAGTATTGGGACCTAATGGTACGGGGACGCAATGGCACGTAATTGTATTGGGACGTAATGGTACTGGGACGCAATGGTACTGGGACCCAATGGTATTGGGACGCAATGGTACTGGGACGCAATGGTACTGGGACGTAATGGTACTGGGACGTAATGGTACTGGGACGTAATGGTATTGGGACGTATTGACATGTTCCCCTTTGGGGCCCTCGTCTCTGGTAGTAACTAGTATTTATCACGAACTCATTTTGTAACTGGCTCATTGTTTCTCAGAAATAGGGAAGTCCTTTCCCCCAAATGTAATTGGGTTAGAAACCCCCCTCAAGTCACAATGGTGATAATTATGAATCGAACGGAGGAGCGGGGTAAAGCCTTGAGGATAGCTAGGTGGTGGAAGTTGATGGGAAATAACTCCCTTGTCCTTGATAAAAATTCCACAGTTATTGGAGTAGCCTCCCCTGTACGTTTTCCAAACAATCTCCTTTTCGTTGTGAGAGTTGTGTAATAATGATTGTTTCTGCGCGCTGTTATACACAAATACACAGTGAAGGGCTGAAGGAATTGCTTGCAGAGATGCCGTTTTCTTCTGTGCTGTATTGACTGGAAGTTCTTGTCCATCTGTTTGCGACAAACAAGTGCAGAGTGTTATCTAACAGCCACATTCAGCAGTCATTGAGTGAGTAGACAAAAGTCAAAAGACGTGACATTTTATTATATTATCATGTGATCATCACATTTTTATTAGGTTTTGTGGTTTTGTTCTTGATAAAGACAGTAATGAGTCTGAGGGGAATAAAACAGGTATTTGGAAAACAGATAATACAATCAGTCAATCACCTATAGTATAGGGGAGACATATTAATTAATTTAGGTCCTACAGTGTAAGGAGGGATCTAATTCCATGAAAAGTAGGTGCATTTCTTGGAGGTGTACGTTTTCTTTGGTACCAGGAAAAGTGTTGGGTGCATTTCTTGGAACAAGAGAGATCACAGGCAGTCTTGTGCCATAAGGCCAAAAAAAAAAATAGGTGTGGTTACGGTAACATAGCCAAAAAAAATAGGGTAGGTAGGTAGGCAATCACTTTTTTTTTTTTTTTAACTTTTTTTTCTAATGTGTACAAATTAAACCTACTTGACAGGGAAATAAGTGTGCGACACGGGCGCTTTCGCTTTCATTGCGTTTTTTGTACTCGGTTTTTTTTTTTTTTTTTTTTTTTTTTTTGACAAATGTAATAAAAAGTTATAGGATCGGCCCCTAAAAATAGGGTAGGTCGGGTTACCGTAACCACACCTATTTTTTTTTTAGGCCTAAGCAAGACTAGGACCGTAGATATCAATATATATTATTTATATATATATATATTGCTGAGTTTAGTTTCACTGTAATAAGATTGACCCACTCTCTGTTGCATGGTTCCTATATTATATAAATAAGATCATCCTTCTGGTCTTAACTGTCATTGTCACTGACACTGACTCAGTGTGACACATACATGTGTGCGAGTCAACTATAAGTGTCCACACTCAAGAAGTTAAATTAACACAAACACTGTTCACGCACTGCAGTATGGGGAGGTCATGCATGTGGTTGCTTACTGTGAAACTGAAAGTTCACCTGTACTTGAGTTCAGTACACACGTACCAGCTGTGACAATAGGAAGCAATAGAGAGCTCAAGTATAGGACTGTATGCAACTTTGATTGGGCAGCAGTCATACTCATACACACATAACATACTGTGATACACAATAATACCAATGCCACTACATCCAGCACAGAGCTCGGTGATACGCGTATATATATATATATACAGTACATGTATTTCAACGATGTAAATTAGAATGTTGGCCTAGGAAATTTCACCCCCTTTTTTATGGAATGAGATGCCTTCTTCGCACAATCATATCTAATGAGTAATGTGCTGCCTATAGCTCAGATCGGAGATCCAGTTTGAATTTAAGTGACTCGTGCACTAAGCGATACTGAGAGCTTCCTCAGTGTCGGAGAAGTACACTTTGATCCCATCATAGTTACATCCCAGCACACTCAGACAATAACCACTTTTGTGTTTTTGTTTATTGATATGCACACTCTCATTGGCTCACGTAAGTGTAGCCTATGCGATGATAAACTTTGTCTGTCTGTGCGTGCGTGCGTGCGTGTGTGTGTGATAGAAACTTTAACATTTCCGAGTCTATGGATAAAGCTCGCATAAGAAGATTACGTCTCGGTCAAAAGTGTTTGACGTGTGTGATAGAAACTATTTGAAGACGTCACATTATGACGTAAGAGGGTTGGACGTCACGCAAAGGAATTACTGAAAGTCTCGGTCATTGTTATTGTGAGCGGGCCGAGACTAATTGGCAGATCCAGGGTCTCCCTTTCTTGCACAGTTTCACCTATGCTTACTGTGTGTGTGTGTGTGTGTGTGTGTGTGTGTGTGTGACAGAGTGATTGAGTTTGTGTTACTGTTTGTCGATTTCTTACGTGAGCCTTGAAGGCTTCGCCTCTTGTTTTTCTTTGTGATAGACTTTGTGCCCAAGCATAAAACAGTGAAATGAGCTTTGAACTTAAGCTGTGCTAATTAGAAACAATGATACATGTAACAGAGTTTGCAGCTAAAGCATGGTTCTACCAAGTAAAGAGTTACAGACAGACGTCATGCATACATGGAGAACACACAAGCAAGATGGACTGAGTTACACAGATGTACACCTGGTTTTTTCAGCACTGTATTCCTAGATATGCCAGGGGCGCCATGCATGAAAGCCCAAGGGGCTCCGTGAACCTGGAAGTGTCAAGCACAGTAACTTTAATAATCAGCCTCTTCTTCTTCATCTTGTTTGCTTAGGCCAAAAAAAAAAATTTGTCTGTTTACGGTAACCCGACCAACCCTAGTTTTTAGGCCCGACCCTAATCTTTTTTTTGGATCGTCTGGAAAAAAAATTTAAAAAAAACCGCATCCAAAATAGAGCTGTTTGCGCTCAAACAGCAGACGACAGAAGGGAGGTAAGCTCAAAGTACTGTTAGGAGTAAAGGGTCGTCACTCGTGTTACTTCCTTTCAAAATGGATGCACGCAGTGGTGTTCGCCACCCGCTAGCTGTAAAGCTTGATAAATGTTGTCATGAAAAGGATGGGGTGAAAATTATCAGTACCTATCCAGCGAGTTTTAGTATCATTAACGTTTTTCAACAGGCAAAAACAGGGATTGATGAGAAGAAATGAACTGTGAAACATCATAGAGAGGGGAGAAAAAAGAAAAAAAAAAAGAAAAAAAGCCGACCTACCGACCCTATTTTTTCACCCTATGTTAATACCGTAAACAGACCTTTTTTTTTTTTTTTTTACCTTACAGGGGAACCCCTATTTTAAGACCTTAACAAAATCTGAGAAAATCGGGTCTTAAAAAGGAGGGAGTCTTAAAACAGGGGCAAATTTAAAGATGTTATGAACAAAAGATTTGAAATATATATAGAGGTCTTAGAAAGGAGGGAGTCTTAAACTGGGGGGTCTTAACACTTTGTACCGCACCTAAGTTGACCAAGGTTTTTTTTAGCCGAGACCAGCTGTGCTGCAGCAGGTCACTCAGGATTGTAGTAACTGTGTAGTAACTGTGTATCACTATCAACACGCTGGAATGCAGATGTTAGATCATTGTTACAGGAAGCCGAAGCGACTGAAGCTAACAGTCTGAGCAGAATGCGGATATGTGCCGAATGAGAGCAGATGCAATGTAGTGACTGTGTGTACGAATATATCCGTACCTGGTCAGATAGAGCCATATGAGTGGGTACGGATATATCCGTACCTGGGAGACAATGAGTTAAAAGGGTGGTTCCACTGTACTAATCAGCTAATCCTCACTCCTCTTTCAACAGAACATCAGCACTTCACTGACCACATCCCAGAGCAATATTCTTTCTGCACATGACCAGTGGAAGACAGCATCATGCAGACTGCAATGGAGCGACAAGATGCCATGCGGCGTCAAGGATACCGGTCAGCGTCCGGAGACTTCAGTGGCGAGGAGAGCGAGGGAGATGTATTGGCACCGCTCCTCAGAGCTAGAGGGGACCACAGGAACTTGTACAGTAAGTCTGGGACTGAGCCTATCTCTCTGTATGGTTGAACTCATTTTTCTGTTCTATTATCCTTTAGTGTGATCGACTTATAAAAAATGTCAGATTACATATATTTTGGTTATAAATATTAAAAGATATGTCTGTGTGTCTCTCTTTCTCTCTCTCACACACACACACACACACACACACACACACACACACACACACACACACTTATTCTCCTGATCTCTCTCTTAGTCACACTCTCTCTCGATCTCTCTTAATCAAATCGTCAAGTCAAATCTCTCTCTCTCTCTCTCTCTCTCTCTCTCTCTCTCTCTCTCTCTCTCTCTCTCTCTCTCTCTCTCTCTCTCTCTCTCTTCTACCCCCCCCCCCCCCAAGACTATACATATTTTTGTCTAACCTATACACACACATATGCAGCTAGCTGGCTCTCTCATTGATCCAGGTATTCTAATTCCCCCCCTCTCTCTCTCTGGTTGTAGTCACTCTCTTCCACGCATGAATACCATTGTATATTATATTCTGTTCCCATGTCAAATTGTCTATCACTCTCAGTAGCCGGTACATGCAGAATGTCACATGTGTCATGAGATTTTCACCACAGCCAATTGACTTGGCATATTGTGGATAGACTACAACTAATTGCTGTATTGCTGTAAATGAGTGGCGATTTCATCTCCCTCATCCGGGGCACCTACCAGGATATGAAGTGTAGAGTGGCACATGCTGGCCAGCTATCCGACAGCTTTGAGGTGAAAACGGGGGTATGACAAGGATGTATACTGTCACCATTCCTATTTCTTCTGGCTATCGACTGGATCATGAAGACCACAACAGCAGGCAGGAGAAATGGGATACAATGGACACTCTTCGATCAACTGGAAGACCTCGACTTTGCGGATGATCTTGCCCTCCTTTCCCACAACCATGCCCAAATGCAAGACAAGACTACTCACCTGGAGACAATATCAGCCGGTGTAGGACTCAAGATCAACAAGAGGAAAACCGAATTGATTAAGACCAACACCACAGCCGACAATCCGGTGATGATCAATGGGGAGCCCATCAAGGAAGTGGAGTCCTTTGTTTACCTGGGGAGCGTCATTGACGGACAAGGAGGCTCGGACAGGGACGTCAAAGCAAGGATTGGGAAAGCACGGGGAGCCTTTGTCATGCTAAAGAAGATCTGGAGTTCCAAGGAGATTGGCCAAAGGACGAAGCTTCGGATCTTCAATTCAAACGTCAAATCTGTTCTTCTCTATGGGTGTGAGACATGGAGGACAACAGAGACCATGCTGGGAAAGATCCAAATCTTTGTCAACACCTGCTTGAGGCGCATCCTAAACATCAGATGGACGGACAGAATCCGAAATGAAGACCTTTGGCAGAGAGCTGACCAGAAACCAGCGGCGTAGCAAATTCTCCGGGGGAAATGGGGCTGGATAGGGCACACCCTGAGAAAGCCAGCATCCAGTATCACGAGGCAAGCCCTGAAGTGGAATCCACAAGGGAAAAGGAAGAGAGGAAACTTGACTAAATGTAAAAAGGAGGGAGTCGTAAAATGGGAGTAAATTTACAAAGCTTATGAACAGAAAATCAGAGAAACAGGGTCATAAAAGGTATTCTGGCATAAAAAATTCATACCGTCAGGCATTTTAAATTTTTGATTTTGTTCTACCTGTTTGAGCAGATGAACTAAAGGACGATAATGATCGCTGGTACCAGTGGGTATGCAGCTATAATGTCTTGCTGGCTAACATTATTCTCGCATATTAAATTCCTGTTCTTGTTCTACCTGTGTGTGCAAATAACCTAGGGGAAGACAACAGGTGCTGTCATTCTATTCTGAAATATTATTAAACTCTTGCTCTTGTTCTACCCGTGTGTGCAGACAAAGCAGAGGATGCTGTCGAATTCTGTTCTTTTTTTTTTTCATTTTCATTACTTTATTCAATTATTGTCCCATCTCTGGGAAATTCGGGTCACTTCCTCCCAGTGCAAAGCTAAGCAGCAACGGAGTCGCGCTACCCAGGTGTATGCGTGTTTAGGTGTAATCAGCCTCCTGCACTTATGACAGAATGACCAAGGTCTTTTACGTGCCACAGTGGTGACATTCTGCCATAAGTGCAGGTGGCTCACAATACACCTGAACACGCAGACACCTGGGTAGCGCGACTCCGTTGCTGCTAGCTTTCCACTGGGAGGAAGCGACCCGAATTTCCCAGCGATGGGACAATAAAGTAATGAGAATGAGAGAATGAGAATGTATACCGTCTCAGTCTGCACAGAAAGTTGACCCGTGTCTGTCACTGCCCAGATACGGACCTGCCACCCTAGGATCACAAGTCTAGTGCTGTACCAACTGAGCTACCGGGCCCCTTCTGAAATATTATTAAACTCTTGCTCTTGTTCCACCTGTGTGTTCAGACAAAGTGGAGGAGGCGGTGGTACCAGTGGGTGTGTAGCTATGCCTGCTATGTCCTACTGGCTAACATTATTCTGTCCGGCATATTAAATTCTTTTTCTTCTTCTTCTTCTTCTTCTTCTTCTTCTTGTTCTCCGTGTGTGTGCAGATAAGCTAGAGGGCGACAATGGTCACTCAGGTACCAGTGGGTATGCAGCTATGTTTTGCTGGATAAAATTATTCTCGCATATTAAATTCTTGTGTTTTTGTGTTTGTTCCATCTATGTGCAGATAACGTAGAAGAGGAAAACTAGCAGTGGGTATGCAGTTATGCCAGCTGTGTTTTGCTGGCTATACTATGGTGATATATATACAATTTTGGTGCTTGCTCTTCCACCCGTGTGCAGACAAAGTGGAGGAGGACAACAGACGGTGGTACCAGTGGGTGTGTAGCTACGCCAGCTACGTTCTACTGCTGATGCTGCTGACGTACCTGCTGAACCAGCTGGACCGCTACATGCTGGCCATCACCTCACAGCCGCTGGCCCGTGAAGTCCACTTCGGGGACAAGGCGTGCGCCATCAATGAAACGCTGCCCGACAACGTCACTGCTCGCGCTGTGTGCAACGCTACCGCAGAAGCCAGGTGCGATGTTTTGAATTGTAGAGGTGTTGTTTTCATTTTTGAGTCACTTGAGAAAAAGTGACTCTATGTAATCGGTCAGTGTTAGTCTGTCCGGCCGGCCGTCCATCCGGCCGGCCGTCCGGCCGGCCGGCCGTCCGGCCGGCCGTCCGTAGACACCACCTTAACGTTGGACTTTTCTCGGAAACTATCAAAGCGATCCGGCTCATATTTTGTTTAGTCGTGACCTCCAATGACCTCTACACTTTAACGATGGTTTCGTTGACCTTTGACCTTTTTCAAGGTCACAGGTCAGCGTCAAAGGAAAAATTAGACATTTTATATCTTTGACAAAGTTCATCGGATGTGATTGAAACTTTGTAGGATTATTCTTTACATCAAAGTATTTACATCTGTAGCCTTTTACGAACGTTATCAGAAAAACAAGGGAGATAACTAGCCTTTTCTGTTCGGCAACACACAACTTAACGTTGGGCTTTTCTCGGAAACTATAAAAGTGACCGGGCTCAAATTTTATGTGAACGTGACTCCCAGTGACCTCTACACTTTGACGTCTGCTTTGGTGACCTTTGACCTTTTTCAAGGTCACAGGTATGTCTTGAAGGAAAAAAATTGAAATATCATATCTCTGAAACTATTCATCGGATTTGATTCAAACTTTATAGGATTATTCTTTACATCAAATTATTTACATCTGTATTGTGTTGTGAATAGCAATTTCTTCCTGTCCATCTGATGCCTCATATAATATTCAGAACTGCGAAAGTGACTCGATCGAGCGTTTGCTCTTCTTGTTGCATTTATTACTGTTTAGTGTTAGCATTAAGCCTCAAATTAACTGGGCGAAGTCGACTACACGCAGTATACTTGGCGAAGCTGGTCGCACGGAGCTTTAGCACTGAGTTTTTGGTAAAAAGACTTCGCCAAGTTGACTTCGGGCTCAATTAAGGACCGCATTAAAGCTGTGGTCTATTTTTGACTTTCCGGGGCTATGAGGTTGAAAAGATAGGGATGAAAATCATGTACAGAATTCTGTACAGCAAACGCTACCCGAATCCCCACCTATATACGGCGTGTATGAACTTGAGAGCTTCAGTCAACGCTTGAATTTTGCAGGGATAACATCCGGTTTGCTCTCTCAAGACTGATGGTATTTTATCTTCAAGAGAAATCAAGGGGAAAAAATAAACGCCCCGGCGAAGATTCGAACTCTCGACCTCGAGACTTTGTGTCTGATGTCCTAACCACTAGGCTACTGCGCCAATTGAGAAAAAGACGGAAAAACATTGATATGAATTCATGTTATGTTATTCTTGAAGCAGCATGATTTATATCTCTACCCGCCCACTGTTCAGGAGTGAATACATGTATAACTATTTCTTTGATGTCTGTTTTCAACTGCACAGAGCTTTGGAGAGATTCAATTACTGTGCTTGTCATTTTTCTTGCATGTTGTAAATAGAAATATCGCAGCTATTTGCATGGCGCGAATGTCGTGTAGCATGACGGTGTAAACATGTACTGCAATTCCGTGAAACATGTTTGCAAATAAAGGCAAATTTGAATGGCAATTTTCACGGTTTTGCAACGCATGAATGGTAATTCAAGCGTAGAATGATATAAAAAAAAATCTATCTTTGACAACACTGGTGGAGTGGCCTAGCTTTTAATACATCGGCCCGGACATTTCGCGGCCCCGAGGCCTTGAGTTCGAATCCCTGCCAAGTCGTTTATTTTTTCTGCTCGATCCTTCTTGACAAGTATGCTCAGCTCTGAGAGAGCAAACCGGATGTTACCACTGCAAAATTCAAGCATTGACTGAAGCTCTCAAGGTCATACACGCCGTATAAGTGGGGTTTCGGGTAGCGTTTGCTGTACAGAATTCTGTACTTGATTTTCATCCCTATCTTTTCAACCTCGTAGCCCCGGATAGTCATAAATAGACCACAGCGTTAAAGGATATTTGAGTTGCGGGAATGTTGTATCCGTGATATTATTAATGTGACATGGTGACACAGTAGCTGCTCTGCATTGACAGAGTTGTCTCCATGCCTTGAGTGTGAGCTATTTATAGTAGCTCTACGTTTCAGGGGCATCGGTAGCCAGCACACCCGTGAGATGTGCAGTGCTGTTTGCGATAGGGTCTGGCTGCTGTTGTTGCCTGGAATGATCTTGCAAACCTTTCCATTCACGTGGCAGGTTTTATAGGGCTATGTATATATTTAGCCCAAACTCAATCCTGTTTGACTGGCTTTGCCGCCTAAGGTAATTTGAGTTGTAAAATAAAAATAAAAACATAAAGCATGCATGCACACGCTAGTCTTCACTATAAAATAACAATGTGCAGATAAAAGTTTCACAAGCATATATTCATAATTCAAATGTCTCTTAATTATTTCCATGTTCACAGCTGCGTTCTGAGCGAGGACTGTATGTGGGTATGAAATAACAATGGGCAGATAAAAGTTTCACAAGCATATTCATAATTCAAATGTCTCTTAATTATTTCCATGTTCACAGCTGCGTTCTGAGCGAGGACTGCATGTATGTGGGTATGAAATAACAATGGGCAGATAACAGTTTCACATGCGTATTCACAACTCAAATGTCTTTTATTTCCATGTCCACAGCTGCGTTCTGAGCAAGGACTGTACGTGGGACTACAATGGACAGGGCTTGGAATACCAGATTTTGGCGGGTCCTGTGTTCATCCTGGTTTACACGTTTGCCGGCATCTTTATCAGCTTTGCGGCGGACATGTACAATCGCAAGAACCTCCTGGCCGCTTGCCTCATCTTCTGGTCCGTGGCCACCGTTCTCACCGGCCTGGTCAAGGAATATTGGCAGCTTGTCCTCTTGAGGTTCTTGCTGGGATTTGGGTGAGTGTTAAATGTGGTGGGGTATTGGTTTTTGTTGTTGTCAAGTTTGTGTGTGAATGTGGGCGAGTAAAATTGTGTATGGATAGGTGGGCATAGCTGCCAACCCTCCCTAGAAAACCGGGAAATTCCCGATTTTATGTCCAGTCCCGGATTTTCCCGAATAGTGCAAAAGTTTCCCGATTAAAATTTTTTCGAGTATAGTTATATAATGACTGGAGTGTATTTTCAAGCGCCTGTACTCGGCGTAGTTTCACTTCTGAACTCTCGTTCAGCGCGAGGCTTCGTCACACAAACGCTGTGATCAAAATCGAAACTAAACGAGAATAGGCGAGATTTGTGGCTAGCGCATGCGCTTCAGTCGAATGTGGATGAGAAGCAGAAGAAGAAGCAGCAGCAGACGACCACAAAATGAAGAAAACAACGGTCCAGCGGCCGAAAGTCGGCCCGAAAGTTCTTGTAAAATTTCAAAAGAGTTACAAACAAGAGTATGACTTCATCTCCGAATCGACAAGACGCGGTATACATTTCGCGTTTTGCACCAAGTGCCGCGAATTAGATATCAGCATCGGACATGGAAGAACAGCAAAACATGAACGGAACCAGGGGACAGCCGTCGAGAAGACGAGAAAGATTACCCAACTGTTCGCTTCAGACGTCGATGTTCGAACTATGAACGCTGATCCGTGCCAGTTATGCTGTTGTGAACTGTGATGGCAACAGCAATCTCCTTCATACCCCTGGAAGGTGTAGTGTGTTGTGACTTTTGGGTTGTGAAATAAACTCAAGGAAGTAACTAACATGAACTATGATTTTGGTGCTGTTGTGAACTGTGATAGCAAAAGATATCTTCCCCCACACAATTGGAAGATGTGAGTGTCAAGAAGTATGAAATACTGTAGAAGGAAGCTTGACGTGCATTGGTAAGTCACTACATCTACTCTCTCTCCAGCTCATTCTTCCTTTTTTGTGACAAAATTTGCTGCCAGAAACTGGCAATTATAATCCTCAGAATGCACCAGATTGCACCATTTTGCATCCTTTTTTTCAAAAAATTTCCGGGGGGGGCATGCCCCCGGACCCCCCTCGCATTCTAGGCGCTTTGCGCCGTCGGCTCGGCGCTTTGCGCCGAGAGGCTCATTCCTCCCTATTTTTATCTGGGAAAAGTTGGCAGCTATGGGTGGGTGTAAGTGTGTGCATATCTCTGGGGTTTGTTTTTGGGGGTGTATTTGTGGAGGCTTTGATTTTGTTGTGCCAAAGGAGATAAAACATAAGGTACAGTTGAACTCTCCCTGTAAGACCTTGAACAATCTGGAAAATGAGGTCTTATGAAGGAGGGAGTCTTAAAATGCAGGTAATTTTACAATTACAGGGGTTAATTATGAACAGAAAATGTGAGAAAACAGGGTGGTAGGGAGTCTGAAATCAAGGTCTTAAGAGGGGGGTTCCACTGTAGTGTGCTTTGCTGTGAGCATCTGTGCTGTTGTCTGTGAGTGTCTGTGCTGTTGTCTGTGAGTGTCTGTGCTGTTGTCTGTGAGTGTCTGTGCTGTTGTCTGTGAGTGTCTGTGCTGTTGTCTGTGAGTGTCTGTGCTGTTGTCTGTGAGTGTCTGTGCTGTTGTCTGTGACCATCTGTGCTGTTGTCTGTGAGTGTCTGTGCTGTTGTCTGTGAGTGTCTGTGCTGTTGTCTGTGAGTGTCTGTGCTGTTGTCTGTGAGTGTCTGTGCTGTTGTCTGTGACCATCTGTGCTGTTGTCTGTGAGTGTCTGTGCTGTTGTCTGTGAGTGTCTGTGCTGTTGTCTGTGAGTGTCTGTGCTGTTGTCTGTGAGTGTCTGTGCTGTTGTCTGTGAGTGTCTGTGCTGTTGTCTGTGACCATCTGTGCTGTTGTCTGTGAGTGTCTGTGCTGTTGTCTGTGAGTGTCTGTGCTGTTGTCTGTGAGTGTCTGTGCTGTTGTCTGTGAGCATCTGTGCTGTTGTCTGTGAGTGTCTGTGCTTTGCTGTGAGCATCTGTGCTGTTGTCTGTGAGCATCTGTGCTGTTGTCTGTGAGTGTCTGTGCTTTGCTGTGAGCATCTGTGCTGTTGTCTGTGAGCATCTGTGCTGTTGTCTGTGAGTGTCTGTGCTGTTGTCTGTGAGCATCTGTGCTGTTGTCTGTGAGTGTCTGTGCTGTTGTCTGTGAGTGTCTGTGCTGTTGTCTGTGAGCATCTGTGCTGTTGTCTGTGAGTGTCTGTGCTGTTGTCTGTGAGTGTCTGTGCTGTTGTCTGTGACCATCTGTGCTGTTGTCTGTGAGTGTCTGTGCTGTTGTCTGTGAGCATCTGTGCTGTTGTCTGTGTCTGTGCTGTTGTCTGTGAGTGTCTGTGCTGTTGTCTGTGAGCATCTGTGCTGTTGTCTGTGAGTGTCTGTGCTGTTGTCTGTGAGCATCTGTGCTGTTGTCTGTGAGTGTCTGTGCTGTTGTCTGTGAGCATTTGTGCTGTTGTCTGTGAGTGTGCTCTTTTATATGTGTGCATATACATAGCTTCATTTTCAACTAACAAATAAGGGACAACTACTGCAAACATAAATCGACAGTTTTTCTCTTAATGAAAATCACATGTTGCGTTGTCAATAACTGTGAGTGAATAGCAATAACACTTTATTGTCCATTAAAAATGGACACAAATTCTTTGACGCACCCAACCTCCCAAACATTCATTTTCATAAATGTTATTTCACGCTTTTCTCACTGTGTTTCAGGGAGGCAGGGTGCACACCATTTGCAGTGAGCATTCTGACCGACTACTTCCCGTCCAAGCTGCGTGGTTTGGTGATCGGGATCTACAACCTGGGGATCTACTCTGGATACAGCATGTCCTACGCCCTGGGAAACTTCATCACACTGGCCAACATCATGGGCCAGGTCAGATTTACATCCTTTTTACTCTCACTTGCATGACTTTTGTGTGGGTTATGTTACTGAACACAATGGATAGTCCGAACTGAGATACTGTAATCGGTTGGTTGACTTTTTTATGATGTGTATATATATCCAGCTGTTTATTTGTTGGTTGGTAATGTTATTGAAAAAGCAACGAGTGTAAATCTGATATGACACAGCAAGCCATGTAGTATTCTGTTCATCCTACATTCTGTGCCTGCGTGTCTTTTGCTTCAAACGTTCCGCGGTCGATTATAAGCGCCCAAACAGAAGTCGCGTCTTATGGAACTTCGATCTCTTCCAAAGCCTCTGAAATCTTTGTCAAAGCAAAAAGACATCACTCTAGAAAGTATAGCATGGCGTGTACGTTCTCAAAATTCGTCCGGGGGAAACAGCAAGCTCAAAAGTGTTCCCAGAATGACGTTTGTCTCAGTGACCTCATTTACATAATATACACACATGTGAGTATATGGTTAAGTTATGTAATGGGTGGTCTCGGTCAGGTATGTAGGATAAAAAAAAGTGTACCCATGTCAGCCTGTTTCTGTGCAGGGGTGGAGGTGGTCGTTCTACATCTCAGGAATTCCAGGGGTTGTTCTCGGTGTTCTCATCCTGGCGACCGTCAGTGAGCCTGCTCGGCGCGTCGCCCCCGGCCCGTCAGAGACCTCTGGTGGTGGACAGAGAATAAAGGACGTCAGCGAAATGACCGCTTGTCAGAAGTTGACCAGCACCCTCAAGCCTTTCGCCACCTTCTCCGTCGTCCTCCTGTGTCTTGGCGGCTCTGTCAGAAATGCTGGTGAGCTAGTTTTTGTGATCATTTATTGTTTATTTTCTGTGGTGTCTGTAGGTATTTGTCTGTTTTTGTTGATGGTGATATATAGTTGCAGGGTTGTTTTTATTTTTGTTTAAACTCATTGTCTCCCAGGTACGGATATATCCGTACCCACTCATATGGCTCTATCTGACCAGGTACGGATATATCCGCTCAGACTGTTAGCATCAGTCGCTTCCTGTAAAGTCCATTTAACGCCTGCATTCTAGTGTGTTAATTCACAGTTGCTGCACAGTTACTACAATTCTGAGTGACCTGCTGCGGCACAGCTGGTCTCCGGCTAAAAAAAAACTTGGTCAACATAGGTGGGGTAGAAAGTGTTAACCACTGTTTGATTGTTTCTGCATGGTCTTGGTGTTACCATTCTGTATCTTTCTTGCTCTCTTCTTCTCATAAGCTCTTGTTGTTCTCTTATTTTTTGTGTCAGTTTTCCTTTTTTCTGCCATAATTCGAGAATATTTCTGCTTTCATTACTTTCTCTTTGCATAAGAACTGCGTGAATTTCTCATTATAAACTTTTTTTAAAATTTTCAGCTTCAATATTAACCAGTGTGTATCGACAATAATATCCTTCTGAATTTTTGAAAGGTCTCACCATTTTTTCCTTTTCTCGTTTTCAGCTGGATATGTGTGGGCGTACAACACTCAGCTGTACTTTGAGGCGATGAACCAGACGCCGACACAGATAGCGATGTACATGTCTTGGATACCGCTGGTGGCGGGCAGTATTGGGGTCATTCTTGGGGGGCAGGTGTCCGACTTCGTCGTGAAGCGTATGGGGATCATAGCCCGTGTCCTCGTTTTGACCGTTAGCCAGGTAAGAATGAAAAATGGATTTATAAAATACCTCTTTATTCTCTTATCGTCTTTTTGTTCTTTTACGCTCTCCCTATTCAGTGTTGTTTTATCTTGTCTTAATTCTTCCGTCTCTTTATTGAAATTACAAAAAAGGTTGTGCTACATTTACTTTTACCGCACATTGGCTTCAACTGCCACCCCCACCCCCACCCCCACCCCCACCCCCTCACTCTGTTAGTGGAAACTGTAAGCGATAGTGGTTGTGTCAAATTGTTTTTAATATGTTCGTTTGTTTTCAGTTGGTAGCGGCACCATTTGCAGCGGGCACCCTGTACTTCACTGCACCCACCTCCTACATCATGCAGATTCCCACCTACATCATTGGTGAGACCAACATCCTTTATCATCAGGCATTACTATGGTACCTTCTCTCCCTTTCACCCCCCCCCCCCCCCCCATTTGCACACCTACACAATCATCAAACAGAAATTTGCCTTGAGGTCTGCCTCACAAGATCTAAAAGACATGACACAAGTGCGAGCATCAAAATTAGCTGCGGCAAAAAGTTTGAAGTGCTTGTTCCAAATGTGTCAATTGCAATCAAGCCTTCCACAAGGTAGGTATGTACATATGTTCTACTAGATGAATACCCGGCTTCGCCGGGTGGATCGCGAGACAGAGTATGCAGCGTGGCGGTTCGCCGGCTTAGAGCACGTATTGAAAATTTTCATCGACCAGTTTGTTCCCGGGGTCTACCTGAATATGCCCACCAAATTTGATGCAGATCCGTCGACAACTTTGGCAGTGCATCGCGAACAGACAGACACACAGATACACACACAGACAGTAGTCGTACCTACCATCTACTGTAGAGCTTCTTGGTAGACGACATTTCTGGTCTGCCTGTTTGGTGAGAGGTAGTATTAGTGGCAATATTTTGAAGATGGGAGGGATTTTGTACACGAATTGCAATACTTAGATGTACTACCTGTGCAGAAAAGCACTGGTTAGATTCGTTTTCGTTGTGTGGCGGAAGTGAAAGAAGTGAAGAAGTAGAGCCGAACAAAAAAAGTGTTTAGTTTCGTAATTCGTATCGCGAAACAGAGTATTCACCACGGTTCACCGCGCCGCGCTTAGAGCACGTTTTGAAAATTTTCATCGACCCGTTTGAATGACTCGCAAGAGAGTACAATGCGGTGGTGGTTGGTAAGCCATGTTGGCTGAAAGAGAAAAGAGCACAGTGTTGAAAGTGATTTGATCTTTTTTAAGACAGACACAGAAACACCTGCAAAGCTCCTGACTATTAATGTTGCAATGAATATTTACGATGGGAGGGGTAGTATTAGTGGCAATATTTGGAAGATGGGAGGGATTTTGTACACGAATTGCAATACTTAGATCTGAACCAACATTGAAAACTCGGCAGGTTTCAAGTAGAAGGGAAGCTACTGCTGCTTCAGCAACCTAACGTTGTTGAATTGCGTAGATTGTTTCCCTTGGCACAGAAGCCGTATCCGCGGTTCACCGCGCCGCGCCGCGCTTAGAGCACGTGTTGAAAATTTTCATCAACCAGTTTGTGCCCGGGGTCCAGCTGAATATGCCCACCAAATTTGAAGCAGATCCATCGAGAACTTTGGCCATGCATCGCGAACACACACACAGAAGCCGTATATATATATATATCACGGCGGTTCCCCCTTTCACAGATGGCATGATTAAGTTTGCTGCTGGCGCCTGCCCATGCAGCCCCTGCCCTGCTTATCTGTTATCACATTCCTGGCCCCACTGGGGCTTCAGCCTTCTTTGTTCCACTTGCTGGCAGCAGAAAATGAGTCAATTTCCCACGGTTTAATTGCCTTCCTGCCACTGCCTGGCAGCAGAACCAGATTTTTTTTATCTAGTTTATATCTTGAAGAGCCCTGTCTGGAGCACTTTCCATGTGGTTTCGTCTTAAAGACTTTTTGTCTTGTATTAGTTTCTGATCATCAGAGTACATGTACGCTGTGTGTTTCATTTGTGTGGCATTGTGTTGTGACAGGCAAATTTTTCACCCACTGTTCAGCAGAAAAGAAAGGATTGAATCATAGTATTATTACAAGTGACATCACACTCAGTTATTTTGTGCAGCAGTGTGACCTAATATTTCCAGTTTTCTTCTTTGTCTTCATGTGACAGTGTATGTTTGGTATGCAGTGTGTTTCATAATGGAGCATACTGAAACTGAACATCTAATTTGTGTTAATGCATTGTGTAGACTGTGTGGGGAACGCTCTGCAAGAACAAAAAAAGATCGACATTGTAATGTGAAACTGTGTGTGGACTATGCGGACAAACTGAAAAACTTTTTTAACATTGATGTATCTTCTGATATTAGTGCAAAACATTCGACCACGTTTTGTCAGAAGTGCTATTCAAAGCAATTAAACCGTACGCCCTCAAACACAACAGCTGATCGTGTTAAGGAACAAGCTCAAGCCATTAGTAACATTTGGTGTCAGTATGATTCCAGCCGACCCTGGTTTGCTGGTGTCAGTATAATGTGAACAGCCTTCTTTAAATCTACCCCAAGATACATGGAAGTAAATCTAGCTATAACAACAACAACAACTGCCGTGTGCTGACATTTTGGAATACTGTTTTCCTACTTGGATACCTGTAAGCGGGCTCAAGAAAAGATACCTCACACACACAAGGTAAAAATCTTTTAAGTGTCAGCATGAACATCTGTTAACATTAACCTTGCAGATTTGTTTTTAATTTGTTCTGTCTTCAAAAGTGGACCGTGGCGCGATCTGTAGCCACTCAAATACATGTCATTAATTACATTGTGCCGTGTGTACTGTTCTCTGTCTGTCTTCTTTCAGCAGGCTACAGCAGTGGCACACCTACAGCATAGTGGTCATATTTAGTATCGTTTGAAAGTTTATGGTCTTGACTACAAGGCTATGTGTAAATAACACACATGCTGACATCGTAATTCAAGAGAACTAACAAGATAGAAGTGTTTTCAAAACACACAGCTTACTCGCAAGGCAGAGATAGCAGTGCGTAGCTGCCGAGAGGTTGAGCTAGGCCGCACTCTGGCCTGCTAGTAGAAGGGAGCTTTTCTCTTAGCCTTCTACTGCTGAGATGGCTTGTGTGGGTGATGCTATCGCGCGGTTGTACAGTCACTACTGTGTAGCCAGCGCCGAAACGGGGGATGGGTGATTAATTACCGCTGGCGGCCTGGCACTGAGGAAGGGGTGATAAAGGGGTCAGATTCCGGCTGTGTCTGTGAACTAAACCTAATAGCAGAAACTGCCGTGATATATATAGATGCAAAATTGGCTGACCATTTAGGCTAGGGTATGTGTGTAAGTGGAAAGACCCTTATCGCCTGAATCCGTCTGTGGTAGTTTTCTGCATGGTTTACACGGAAAGGATGATTTTGTCCACTGTGAATTAATGCTGCTAACCAGAAATTTCGTTGATGCGTTGAGTGGGGGATGTGGTTAACGCTTGTTGTTTGTGCATTTGTTAACTGTGATGAATGTGTGTGTGCACTTCTCCCCCACTCTCCACTTTTCCCCTCCCCCTTCCCCTCCAATTTAGACAAAACATACTCTCCAGCTAATGACAGGTAGCTCGAGTGGAAGAGCCCTGGACTTGTGATCCATGAGTTCAAATCTAGGCCAGGGCGGACACACCGGTTAAATTTATGTCAAGACTCAGAGAATTTATCCAAGCCACACCCGCATATCACTGTGGCAAGTAAAAAAAAAAACTCGGTCATTGTGCCAGAAGTACACTTGGTGGCTGAGTACAACTTAACACGCACACACCAGGGTAGCGCGACTTTTGTTGATGCAAGGATTCCCCTCTAAGGAAGCGACCCGAATTTTCCAATATTCCCAGAATACAGTGGCATTCCCAAGTCAAGACACCCCCTCCCCCAGATTTCAGACTCAATCCCTTTTAAGACTGTATTCTAAAATTTTCTGTTCCTTACCTCTGTGAATGTATCTTAATTTTAAGACTTGACCTCATTTAAAAGATCTGATTTTCTCAGATTTGTTGATGTCTCGAAAGGGTGGTTCTACTGTACCCTGAATGTAAGGTGTGTGACAGGTGAGATGTGGGTGGGTGAGGCCCTGATGGGTGGAGCAACACATTTCAACACAGAGTTGTGAAAATAGAAGTAGAAATAGAGAACACAATATGTAGCTTCAGTGATGGCGCTAGTATTTTTTCAAACCGGTACGCAAACTTTTATGATGCAAACACTCCAGAATAAAACGGTAAGCTGTTCATTGGAACTCTGTACTGGTTTTGTTTTTTTACCAGCGAAAAAAACCCAGTACTTCTAACAAAATCAACCGGTCGGTCATACCGGCAGCCAATTTTGGTTCCGTTTTTTTCTCATTTCAACCAGTGATTACCAATTAATGCCAATACTGATCTTTACCCCTTGGTGTGTGACAGGTGAGATGTGGGTGGGTGTGGCCCTGACGGTCCTGGTGGAGCTGGTGGAGCCGCAGTTCAAGACCTCGGCCATCGCCGTCTACCTCTTCATCATCACCAACATCGGCGGCAACGTCCCGCTTCTCGTGCCCCCCATCCAGCACGCCTTCGAGAAGGTCGGGTCTATGAAAGCTGATGCCTTGAGAGGTAGGTGTGGCTTAAAGTTCAATTAGTGTGTGGTGAGCTTACATTTGTGTTGTGTGTTTATCACACCCATGCAGACCCCCCGCGGGTTAGGAGGAAGAATTTACCCGATGCTCCCCAGCATGTCGTAAGAGGCGACTAACGGATTCTGTTTCTCCTTTTACCCTTGTTAAGTGTTTCTTGTATAGAATATAGTCATTTTTTGTAAAGATTTTAGTCAAGCAGTATGTAAGAAATGTTAAGTCCTTTGTACTGGAAACTTGCATTCTCCCAGTAAGGTAATATATTGTACTACGTTGCAAGTCCCTGGAGCAAATTTTTGATTAGTGCTTTTGTGAACAAGAAACAATTGACAAGTGGCTCTATCCCTTCTCCCCCCTTTCCCCGTCGCGATATAACCTTCGTTGTTGAAAACGACGTTAAACACCAAATAAAGAAAGAAAGAAAGACCCATGCAGCATGGTCTCCATGGATGTATGTAGGCACGAGGCAATCGATTTAGTTATTGCTGAAATACAACGCTTTTTGTCAGGGTACCCCTCAAAATGTTGCTATAGTTCTCGTTAGGCCTAAAAAAAAAATAGGTGTGGTTACAGTAACCCGACCTACCCTATTTTTAGGGGCCGACCCTATAACTTTTTATTACATTTGTCAAAACAAAAAACAAAAAACACAAGAAAACGAGTGCAGAAAACGCAATGAAAGCGAAAGCGCCCGAGTCGCACACTTATTTCCCTGTCAAGTAGGTTTAATTTGTACACATTAGAAAAAAAAGTTTAAAAAAAAAAAGTGATTGCCTACCTTCCTACCCTATTTTTTTGGGCTATGTTACCGTAACCACACCTATTTTTTTTTTTGTGGCCGTATCGTTGTTCTTGTTTTCATTTGTTTAAATACAGTGGAACCCCTCACAACGACCCCCCTCTCTAAGGACTACCCCGCCACAACGACCCTTTTTTTTTTAACCGATGTGTTTCCTTATATAGTTGTCACCAGTGTAGCGACCACCCCGCTCTAACCTCAAAGGACCGACCTAACAGCTTGTGTAACGACTTTGTCAGACAAAGCCAAGACTCAGTCAGCGTAACGCATCACTGACAAACCAGTTATGACCGTCTTGCGTAAGCAAAGGCACTAATTAACCGCTGAGAGGTGTGATGGTTGGGTGGGCTGAGTAAACATCACAAACCAATCATCGAGAAAACAAACTCACGTGACCAACACACACCGTTCAATTCAGTCAGAATAGACAGTCTTTGGACAGAAGAGCAGTGGAGATCGACATGGCGTCTACAAAGAAAAGAAAATATTTAACTCTCGAAAATCGAGTGAATGTTGTGAACAGACACAAAAAAGGGAGAAACTGCCATCGCGATTGCAAAAAGTCTTGATGTTGGAAAATCGCAAATTCAAAGAATTATCCAACTCCAAGAAAACATTCTGAAAAAGGTGGGGAAGTGGTGACAATTGGCAGTGAACGCACTCACCATGCACTGACATCATACGGAAAGCAGCCACACAAACACAGCACAGAGGCAGAGGCAGGTGTGCAGATGCTTTGTGAGAATAAGCGTTGAAAACCAGTTTGAATAAAAAAAACAGCAGATAGAGCCGCATGTCATAATCATTCTTCTTGTCTGGCTTTATTGACTGCATGCCGATCTTGTGGCAGTGACTTTTCACTCTTCAGTCGGACTGTACACAAACCGCTCTCACTCTCCCTCATTGACTACCCTAAGCCCTGACAACTGATCCTTGGAAATTGTTTGGAAGAGTACACCTCTCTATTTCTCTCCAATGCTCTTCCTGCTGACTTCAGTGACACCGGACACCCCACTGAGTTTAGCCAGCTACACCCCCCCCCCCTCTCTCTCTCTCTCTCTCCCCCCAGCCATGTACTGTTTGGTGCTGTGGCCAGAGAGGTGTCGCGGGCTAATTGAGGCCAGCTGCACTGTTCACTCAGAGCAAAACTAGTTGACTGTGTCTAACTTTTGACAAAGCAACACAACTGAAGGGTTCACAGATTAGGTAACCGACTCACTGGTCAAGGCTGCAGGGAAACAAGAGTATCTTGTCAATGAAAGAGGTTACACACATACGCGATGCTGAGAACGGTGGCCGATTTTTCACTCTTTCTCGGAGGGCCTTCATCATTGCAGGGACTGATGTAAAGAAATGCTTGCTCAGAAACTAACTCTTTTTGCATTGAAACATGCACCAGAACTGGTGGACACCATCGACAATGTCAAACATGAAATCGAAGCAGTTTGCTTGAGGAAACGGTCGTCAGCAACTCAAACTTCTCTGTTTTCTTTTTTTAAGAAAATCTGAGGTGACTTTCTTTGTGGCCCCGCCCCCTCCCTCTGTAAGGACCCCCCTCCATAAGGACCGATTTTTGTCAACATTTTCAAGGTCGCTAGAGAGGGGTTCCACTGTATCATGCATTTACAATATCGTCCGCCACATTACCCTTTGTTTCAAAGAGCACATTTATAAGTTTATCTTGTTATGCTCCTTTATAATAACATTCAATTATGGCTTTGTATTTATGCAACTGAATAAAAACTGTTTAAACCAAAATGGACACAAAAGCCTCTCGTTTTCTCCTGCCCATGGGCTCCACACGTGCATTAGTAGAAATGACACGACACAAGAGATACATAAGATAGCAACAACAACAAAAACTGTTCGGGATAGATGCCATGTGACACCTACAACAGAAATCTTTGATCTGAAAAGTGTGCATGATAGCCAAGTGAATTCAGTGCCTTTAATTTTATATGTAAAATGTTGAATTTTAATGTCCAATGTTTTGTAAAGCGCCATGAGGCTGTTATCTGGCGGTGAACAGCGCTATAGAAGAATGCTTTATTATTATTATTATTACACATTTTGAATGAAATGCGTGCAATAATATTTTCTCTTACCTTTTGCTGAAACACATTGTGGTTTGCGTGTGTGTTCCAGACGCCCTGTACATCTTGTACCCCGGCCTGTACGTGGGGGGCGGGGTCCTGTTTCTTCTGACCGTGTTCTCACTCAGACGTGACAAGCGACGCGTCAGCTACCAACGTATAACCGAGTCTGAAGTCACCTTACCCAATGACAACTGATGCATGACTTTTCCGTCCATGTGCTTTCTTTTTTGTTTCCACTGCACGATAGTACTTGAAGAGGATTGTGATATTATATTTTGTGTACAAAAATGATATTTCTTTGTGTTTACATGTTCAGTGGTATCTGGGATTAAACTAATTCACCCTTGGCACTTAGCCACAAGTGTCCCTACATTGCAGGTGGCCTACCATGACAGGTATACTTAGGTCAAGATTTCTAAACAATTTTAGCAACAAGAGGTGTCTTTTATTAGGAGGTGTCCTCTCATCAGAGGAGTCTGATATCTCAGGTACCACTGTACGTGTGTAGCATGCTTCAATATGGGTCTGATATTTTTTTCTATATTTGCTATGAATGGAATTTTAGATCTTTGTAAGCTTACATTGCTGATAATTAATTTAGATGTTCATCGTTTTCAGAGACATGTCTCTGTTGCTTAAAATGACACTAATTTTGTTTTTGACATGGAAGTATTGAGATGGTCATAGAAGAGATCATTCATTGAAGAAATCATGCAATACGTATTCCCCCCCCCCCCCCCGCGTGTTAGGGGGAAGAATTTACCCGATGCTCCCCAGCATGTCGTAAGAGGTGACTAACGGATTCTGTTTCTCCTTTTACCCTGGTTAAGTGTTTCTTGTATAGAATATAGTCAATTTTTGTAAAGATTTTAGTCAAGCAGTATGTAAGAAATGTTAAGTCCTTTGTACTGGAAACTTGCATTCTCCCAGTAAGGTCATATATTGTACTACGTTGCAAGTCCCTGGAGCAAATTTTTGATTAGTGCTTTTGTGAACAAGAAACAATTGACAAGTGGCTCTATCCCATCTCCCTCCTTTCCCCGTCGCGATATAACCTTCGTGGTTGAAAACGACGTTAAACACCAAATAAAGAAAGAAAGAATACGTATTCACAGGCTAGATAATGTCTTTAGTGTTTTGTAAGTCCCCCCCCCCCCCCCCCCCCCCCCATCTTTATCTATTTCTTTACATTTATTTTAATTATTATTTAACAGTTTTTAAGCTCAATGATCTGCTGTGCATCCAAACAAAATGTTTTTAATGGAAAGGAAAAATTGTGTGCTATTTTGCATCATTTCATCTGAAAGCGTAGCTACCTTAAAACTTTTTTTGTTTTGAAGCGTGTGTTCATGAATGGGAGGATGAAATTCCTGAATTGTTTGAATTATTTCTTTAAACTGTTCAAAACTGAGAACTGCTTGGAATCTCAACTTACAGCTTTGCTTTTTACATTTATTGCAAAATGTCAATGAGATGTCACGGGAGTAGGTGTGAAAAGATATGTTAGTGTGTTTATTATCTGATTTTTCTGAAAAAGGCATCAAAAACTGTTTTGCCCTGCATAATTCTGTATGCTATATCACCTCTGCACATTATACAGTGTTAGACTGGTAATACAAAAAAAAAATCTCTCACAACACGGCAGCTTCCTTTTAGTTGAGGTGGTAATCTCTGCATGGATGATCTGACCATATTTAAATTAACATGGATACGATAATCCCAGAAAATGGTTGGTTGTGGAATGCAGATTTCTGTATTACGGGTTCTTGTTTTTTGCTCGATTTGCCCATTTACTGCATAAATTGGTCCTGGTGAGAACGGTTTGGAAACTTTATTTCCACTGTCCAAGGCCTTCCACTGTAGAGACCGATAGGTTGCAGGTCGTGTGCATGTTTTGTTCTGTTTACAGTTAAATTTTCCAAAAACTTAACTTTCTTGTGTATTAATTCTTGATTTGGAATGTCCCGTAGCAGTGTGTTTGTTGGGGATTTCTTTAGTACTTTTATAGAGGATGCAAGTATAAGTACTGAATGAGAGGATCAGTGCAAGCCTGCATTGGTGTCAAATTTCCATGACACCTTTATAAAAATGCATTCGATTGTAATCATGAACATGTCACCATTGTTAACTCATTCGCTGCGCAGCTAAATTTCCCCTGTGTTCCCTGCCAACGCGCGATTTAGAGCCATTTTGAAAAAAATATTAAAAATCAACAACACAAGATAACCTTACATACCTTATGTTTTTGCAAAGTTTGAAACTTACTCTTTTAGAAAATATATGAAACATTTGAAAGTACATACCTTTTGTTGTCTTCATATCCACGCAAAATATCCAATTTGAAGCAAAACAAAAAAACTTTCTACGTCATGGGTTCATCATACACAATGTCATGATCGACACTTGCATTGCCCGAATCATCACCCAAATGATCGTCCATTGGCACAAAATCGTCACCAGAATCTAAAATATCATCTCCACTATCATCATCACTGAGGTCAAGATCAGAACCGTACTGAATAACACGTTCTAGCACTCTTTTCAAGTTACTACGTCTCAGCAGAACGATCCGCCATCTTGGAAAAGTCAAAACACGTGGGTCGCACACCGTCAACAAAATTTTTATTAATCCCAACAATTTAAGGGAAGGAACTGTTTACAGTGAATGGTACCACTGTAGACAGATAGAAGTTCATTGCAGGGGTTGTTTCCCTTGGTCAGCAGGACCGTTTACACCGTTAAAAATTCGTGATATCCGTCGGAACTCAAGTGCCGGCACGCAGCCAACGCTAAACACAGGTGTCGGAATTCCAGTTCCGACGCGCAGCGAATGAGTTAATCAATTTGATATAATACAGAAATGATGATGAGAATATTGATGATAACAATGTCACCACCATGTAAATTTGTTTTTATACGGAATGATTAAAAAGAAACCACACTCTAAGCTGAGTTCCTTATTATCACTCACTTATTAAATGTGTTGACTGTGCATATGAAGGGAGGAAGGGGTGTGTTTAACCTTTCTCTTTTGTTTTGTCTAACTTTTGATGAAGTATTCTTTTTTCTACATGTTACGTCACCGTGCCTGCAAGGACAGACTGTAAAAGTGTAAGACTAGTTGTCTGCCTAAAATATTTGTGTAATGAATGTCTCTCTCTCTCTGAGATACACACAGATATATGCACCCACAAGCAATTTAGATATCACACGCAATTCAGTTCCACCAAACAAATTTTATTACTTTGCAACACAGTTGTTCATAAAAGAAAATCTGTTTCTGTGCAATTTAACATCAGGAAACAATGAAAGAGCAGCATATAGTCTACTACATGTACATTCAAAAATGACCTTTAAAGCTGTGGTCTATTTATGACTTTCCGGGGCTACGAGGTTAAAAAATAGGGAAACAATCATGTACAGAATTCTGTACAGCAAACGCTACCCGAAACCCCATCTATACGGCGTGTATGACCTTGAGAGCTTCAGTCAACGCTTGAATTTTGCAGGGATAACATCCGGTTTGCTCTCTCAAGACTGATCATATTTTATCTTCAAGAGAGATCAAATCATCAAAGGGAAAAAAATAAACGCCCCAGCGAAGATTCGAACTCTCGACCTCAAGACTTCGTGTCTCATGTCATAACCACTAGACTACTGCGCCAATCGAGAAAAAGAAGGAAAAACATTGATATCAACTCATGTTATGTTATTCTTGAAGCAGCATGATTTATATCTCTATCCGCCCATTGTTCAGAAGTGAAGACATGTATAACTATTTCTTAGATGTCTGTTTTCAACTGCACAGAGCTTTGGAGAGATTCAATTACTGTTCTTGTCATTTTTGGCTCACGTAAGTGTAGCCTATGCGATCGTAACTTTGTCTGTCTGTGCGTGCGTGCGTGCGTGCGTCTGTGCGTGTGTATGTCTGTGGTAGAAACTCTAACATTTGAAGACGTCACATTACATTGACGTCACATTATGACGTAAGAGGGTTAGACGTCACGCGAAGGAAGTACTGACAGTCTCGGTCATTGTTTTTTTGAGCGGGCCGAGACTAGTTGGCAGTCGTGTCCCTGTAACATGCAGACAGACAGATCTAGATCTAGTGTCTCGCTTTCTTGCACAGTTTCACCTATGCTCTTTCTGTGTGTGTGTGTGTGTGTGTGTGTGTGTGTGTGTGTGTATGTGTGTGTGTGTGTGTATGTGTGTGTGTGTGTGTGTGTGTCTGTGTGTGTCTGTGTGTGTGTCTCTGTGTGTGTGTGTGTGTGTGTGTGTGTGTGTGTGACGGAGTGATTGAGTTTGTGTTACTGTTTGTCGATTTCTTACGTGAGCCTTGATGGCTTCGCCTCTTGTTCTTGCATGTTGTAAATAGAGATATCGCAGCTATTTGCATGGCGCGAATGTCGTGTAACATGACGGTGTAACCATGTACAGCGATTCCTAGAAACCCCCCGCGGGTTAGGGGGGAGTCCCACATTGGTTGGGACGAGAAAGAATTTACCCGATGCTCCCCAGCATGTCGTAAGAGGTGACTAACGGATTCTATTTCTCCTTTTACCCTTGTTAAGTGTTTCTTGTATAGAATATAGTCAATTTTTGTAAAGATTTTAGTCAAGCAGTATGTAAGAAATGTTAAGTCCTTTGTACTGGAAACTTGCATTCTCCCAGTAAGGTAATATATTGTACTATGTTGCAAGCCCCTGGAGCAAATTTTTGATTAGTGCTTTTGTAAACAAGAATAATTGACAAGTGGCTCTATCCCATCTCCCCCCTTCCCTCGTCGCGATATAACCTTCGTGGTTGAAAACGACGTTAAACACCAAATAAAAAAAGAAAGAAAGATTACGTGAAACATGTTTGCAAATAAAGGCACATTTTAATAGCAATTTTTACGTTTTTACAACGCATGAATGGTAATTCAAGCGTAGAATGATATAAAATTATATTTTTTTTTATCTTTGAAAACACTGGTGAAGTGGCCTAGCGGTTAAGACATCGGCCCCGACATTTCGAGGCCCCGAGGCCTTGAGTTCGAATCCCTGCCAAGTCGTTTATTTTTTCTGCGCGATCCTTCTCGACAAATATGCTCAGCTCTGAGAGAGCAAACCGGATGTTACCACTGCAAAATTCAAGCGTTGACTGAAGCTCTCAAGGTCATACACGCCGTATAGATGGGGTTTCGGGTAGCGTTTCCTGTACAGAATTCTGTACATGATTTTATCCCTATTTTTCAACCTCGTAGCCCCGGAAAGTCATAAATAGACCACAGCTTTAACAATACTTTTCACCACTCTACAATCATTAGTGCTTACCACCTGAATGAGAATTGAATGCAGTTTTCACACAATGGTCGTACCCCCCCACCCCATCTTCTCCCCAATCCCCCTTTCCAAAATCAGTCTAAAATACAAGGTTTTCACCACCTTTCATGTCATATATTGTGAAAGTACATTTTAAATTCAGCTTCATAAATAGCAGTGCAAGAAGAAACGGTATTCAGAAACAATACTGAGGAACAAAGCATGAACCAGTGATGCAGAATTAATGAACCAGTTTCCACTTCCAGTAGTAGCTTAACTCCCATACAAAAACAGTACAATTTGGGATGCTGTTTGCAATATATCCCAAATGTCGACAAATATGGTGAAGAGTAAAAACAAGTAAGAGCGTGCGAAATGAATTAATTAAGCCATGTGTGCATTTCTACCGGCAAAGGAAGAAACGATTGCAAATTTTACTCCTGTACCCGTTTGTGTCAAGCTCTTGAAGCTAAATGGCATATTATTACTCTTGAAGCTAAATGGCATATTATTACTCTTGAAGCTAAATGGCATATTATTACTCAAGCTTCTACATACTTACAGCAAAGAAGGAAAGCGTTAGACATTTTCAGATAACCTATCCCCCCATCCCTCCCCCCCCCCCCCCCTAACAAGCCCATTTCAAAGTATGTGTTTCATAAAATGAACATGCAACATTTCAAAACACTATCACATGCACAACAAACTACTTAAAAAGTTTTACAAAAATTCATTTTCAAACGTGTTTAATCAAATTTTTATTGCCCTCTTATCAAAAAGAAATGTTATGGGAGAGGAAAATTTAGTAGCGGAGAAATACTATTATTTTGTAAAGGAAAATATCTTTCAACCAGAGGCTCCGTCACACTAATTTCAAGGTGTTTCTTTCAACGTCCTTTTATTTTTATTTTATTTTATTATGGTGAGTTTATATAGCGCGAACCACAATTAACTGTGCTCTCCGCGCTTTACATACTAATTTCTGCCGTGTGAAATGGAATTTTTTACAGACAGACAGACAAACAAACATTTTTTACACATAATATATAACGCATTCACATCGACCAGCAAACCTCAAGCCTGTTAGGCGAAACTTTACCTTTCACGGCCTTTATTCCAAGTCACACGGGTATTTTGATGGACATTTTTATCTATGCCTATACAATTTTGCCAGGAAAGACCCTTTTGTCAATCGTGGGATCTTTAACGTGCACACCCAATATAGTGTACACGAAGGGACCTCGGTTTTTCGTCTCATCCGAAAGACTAGCATTTGAACCCACCACCTAGGTTAGGAAAGGGGGGGAGAAAATAGCGGCCTGACCCAGAGTCGAACACTTTTCATTATAAGCATGCATTCTGACAGAGGTTTAAACAGAAATAAATATAAGTCCTTGTGGGAAACTACCAAGACACATTCACACAAAGGTACGAGTAAAGACAAAACTACACACCAGCAAATTCACCCGCAAGCAGTACAAAGCTATTCATTAAAATGGTCAGTATTCAACAATAGGACATTCCACACTATATTTCCTAGCCTACAACACACAAACGTTATTTTAGAGTAAACAACAAACAAACACCACTGGATTAATCCTACTAAGCATTCAAGAGTTCTTTATAAAGTTCAACTTTACCACAGGGAAATTTATCTAAGCTTGTAGGTTTACCTTTACAAAAAAGCTGAATTATAATCAGAAACTACAGTAATATCAACTTACAAATTGCGATTTTCACTTTTTTTTTTGTACTCAAAAACTTAAAATCGGCCATGAACATTGAACACAGAAGAAGAAGAGGAAGAAGAAAAAGAAGAGACCTGAAATGCAATAAAATCTGTGATACAATCAAAAAGCACAAGTCTTTTTTCATTTTCTTGGTCTAATTGTGCCCTGAAGCCAAAGTATGGCAGTCTTACAATCATGTACATGTATGTCCCAAAATCAAATGAAACCATGAGCCAAGACTAAACAATTACACCACAGAACGTAAACAACACACATACTAAGCATGCGACACATTTTTGACAAATGATTTCACAAAAATCATCCATTCAAGCATCCGCAGAGAACTCTTGAACCTTTCAAATCTACATCGAACTCGGGACTGCTTGCAAAATTCGCATGCAGAAATATGGTATTGGCAGTAATGTATACATGTGTGAAAGTAGACACACAATCACACAATCACACACACACAATCACACACACAATAACACAGTTTCTTTCGCTTTGCACAAAAAAGTTAATAATCTATCCGCGTCAGAAAACAGAAATGAGCAAGCACGTAAAAGTACACCGCCACACACACTTTACACCAGTTGAGTGTGAAATGGAAGATCCCACTGCTTGGAATGGGGGTGCGAGGAGTGTGGCTCAGCTGAACGGAGACCAGGGGGGTGACAGGAAGCTAGGGGGGAGGGGGGTGCAGTGTGTGGAATCAAAGTCCTCCAAGTGCTTGTGAGCCTGCAAGGAAAAGCACACATGCACATCAATTACCGTACTTTCCGGGTCATAAGGCGCGACTTTTTTTCTCGAGTTTGACCCCTGCGTCTTGTATAACAAAGTGCCTAATCCGTGTATGAAATACGAAAAAAATAAAAGAGACCGCCTGAGTACCAGTCAAACAACTTGTGATAATGCATGTTTCAGCTACTAGGCCGCTACCCTGGCCAAGTTTCCTCTCAAGACATCAAAGAGAACGCCCCATAGGTTAAACTCGGTCACTGACCCCGGTGCAGGAAGTGTTTCCTCTCTCAGATCTATGACAGGGGAACCACCTCTCATAGCAAAAACTGGGTCATTGACCCCTGGGAAGAAGGTCAGTGTCTAAACAAGGCAACCCAGCTATCACAATGGACCTGCCTTTGATCTCGCGGCACACACAAAGCACACATATTTCCAGTCTGTATTCTTCCTTTGATGTGCGGCTTATTTTCATTCTTCGACCGTTTGTTACCGGTATACTTTTTTAATGTTGGTGCGCCCTATCGGCCCCCTGCGCCCAATGGGTGACTGGATTACAATTTTGTTTAAAAAGAAGGGGGTGCGCCTTATGCGCTGTAGCGCCTTGTAACCCGGAAAATACGGTAATGATATACGATACCTATACATCTACAGCCTGGCGGTGACCTTACGATTAATTTTCTACTGTTGAAATCACGAGACGTTAAGCTTCGATCTCAACATTCTTTGTCACTTCCTCGGGAGACATGCAGAAGAAATGACAGATCATGTCTTTTAGAACTTTGTTTGAATTTTGATGACAGAGATTTCACTTTGTAAGAGAGTTTCAAAAAGAGATGTCTTGGTTTATCTTAAAACCAATATTGTAAATATTCACTAAAAACGTAAAATGTACAACATTTTTTGCCTTGATAAAATTGCTAGATTTATGGCATTGTAGTCTTTCATACATTTACATCATTCTGAAGATAGCTTCTTTCCCATGTAAACTCTTGTATGCACCACTAATGACCTGTCCATGCATGTTCCTTGAGCATCCTTCAGCTTGGAAACATACCAAAATTCAACGGCCTGACTACCTCTGTGCAAAGGGGGAATTTTGTTGTTGAATTATTTTTGTTAAATCAATGACACCAGCATCGATATCCAAAGTTAATTCAGCAAAACAATCCCACTCTGCCCAGAAATCCGCCCGACGGTTGACTTCTGCTTTGTGTTCCAGGAAGAAAATTCCTTCTCTCTGTGCAAAAGCCTCGGCACACCCGTGGTAGTTATCACATTGGGTAAAACATGATCGTTCATATTGATAATAAGTTAACACATGATCGATATGAATGAATGCTGAATACATGTATTCACTGCCTGGTTTGTTGAATTCAGTCTCTGGTGTCTTTAAAGTAGCTACTTTTGTGTTTGAGCTTTTCTTCAAAGGAATGTGTGACGCTTGCTTTGTTGAAGTTTCTCTGTTTGAAAAGACTTACCAGGAAGAGAGCCAACTGATTCACGGCTGTGTGTGTAAACTGGTCCCCTGAAATTAAAAAAAATATACAAACATTACCAAACAAATGACAAACAAACAAAACTTTTATTCTACACTACCCGTCATAAAAACGTACACATACATTTAGCTGGTTAGATCTTTTCGATGCGGCCAGTTATATTAAAACCAAGTACATTGCCAGAAAGGTAATTCATTCCCCTATCGTATGAAATAAAGAGTTTTATTTTTCATAAATTAGTGTTTATGCAGTGAACCGGAGACCTAGGACACCCCCCAAAATCAAATTCGCAAAAGCTAACTTGCAGACACTAAAATACATGTACACACAAAAATTAAAATAAGCAAGAGTGACCTCGTTTTTGATCTCAAATGGAAGAACAACTCATTTTCTACCCATACAAATGTATTGGGTTCAGCTGTTGTGCATAGCAGTGTTGTTTTGCCATTTGGAAGAAGACTGGTGTCAGCCTCGTCAGAAACCGTAAAAGGCCTGTTTTGGCGTAATTTCTTGTGGGCTATGTGGGTAAAACCCCTGTAGTTTTATAATGGCTCATTGTACTGCTTTTAAATTTGACATGAGTATTGATAACACAATTGCAAAAACGCGTGTAAAATATCATGGCGTTTTGATGAGTTTGTTGGACGAACTTGAACTTTCAGGCTCAATGAAATACAGGACAGTTTTTGGGATAGTGTGATTTTGTCGCTGCATTGAAGCCCAAATTTTCTTGAGGGAATTTCCCAAGAACAGTCAGATATACCCAAAATAAATAAGGTAAGAATGGTCTCTGACCGATGCGCATGGGAAAGGTGGGCGAGACTTCCTGTGCGTATGTGCGGATCATGGTCTGGCACTGCTCCACGTTGACACGGTGCTCCATCAGCATGGCGTCTGGTGCAACAAACACACAGCTATGAATCATAACACTAACAGCAGTCATACAATGATTCATCGCATACCTAGGATTGCATTAGAAGGTTCATCGACGGGCGCAGTGGCATGGTGGTAAGACGTCGGCCTCCTAATCGGGAGGTCGTGAGTTCGAATCCCAGTCGCTGCCGCCTGGTGGGTTAAGAGTGGAGATTTTTCCGATCTCCCAGGTCAACTTATGTGCAGACCTGCTAGTGCCTTAACCCCCTTCATGTGTACACGCAAGCACAAGACCAAGTGCGCACGGAAAAGATCCTGTAATCCATGTCGAAGTTCGGTGGGTTATGGAAACATAAAAATACCCAGCATGCCTACTCAACGAAAGCGGAGTGAAGCTGACTATCCTCTCAGAGTATAGTGTGGGGAACCCAAATGGGCAAACAAGCTCACACAAATTCTGGAACGCTGAAGAAGAAGAAAAAGGTTCATCACATACCCAGGATTGCATCAGAACGTTCATCGCATTCCCAGGATTGCATTAGAAGGTTCATCGCATACCCAGGATTGCATTAGAAGGTTCATCGCATACCTAGGATTGCATTAGAAGGTTCATCGCATACCCAGGATTGTGTTAGAAGGTTCATCACATACCCAGGATTGCATTAGAAGGTTCATTGCATACCCAGGATTGCATTAGAAGGTTCATTGCATACCTAGGATTGCATTAGAAGGTTCATCTCATACCTAGGATTGCATTAGAAGGTTCATTGCATACCCAGGATTGCATTAGAAGGTTCATCGCATACCTAGGATTGCATTGGAAGGTTCATCGCATACCTAGGAATGCATTAGAAGGTTCATCGCATACCCAGGATTGCATTAGAAGGTTCATCGCATACCTAGGAATGCATTAGAAGGTTCATCGCATACCCAGGATTGCATTGGAAGGTTCATTGCATACCTAGGAATGCATTAGAAGGTTCATCGCATACCCAGGATTGCATTAGAAGGTTCATCACATACCTAGGATTGCATTAGAAGGTTCATCGCATACCCAGGATTGCATTAGAAGGTTCATCGCATACCTAGGATTGCATTAGAACGTTCATCGCATACCCAGGATTGCATTAGAAGGTTCATCGCATACCTAGGATTGCATTAGAAGGTTCATTGCATACCCAGGATTGCATTAGAAGGTTCATTGCACACCTAGGATTGCATTAGAAGGTTCATCTCATACCTAGGATTGCATTAGAAGGTTCATCGCATACCCAGGATTGCATTAGAAGGTTCATCGCATACCCAGGATTGCATTGGAAGGTTCATCACATACCCAGGATTGCATTAGAAGGTTCATCGCATACCTAGGATTGCATTAGAAGGTTCATCGCATACCTAGGAATGCATTAGAAGGTTCATTGCATACACAAAATTGCATTAGAAGGACAGCAGTTTACCAATTGACCCAAATATCTCTCTCTTGCTCTCTCTGTCTCTCTCTCGCTCGCTCTATCGCTGGCTCTCTCGCTGGCTCTTGCACTCTCACTCCCCCCCCTCCCCCCCCCCCCCCCCCACCTCTCCCATTTAGCTCACCTTGGTGTTGCCTGGTCCCTCTCAGAAAATCCTTGAGGAGTGGAATTGTGTCTGTGTTCACCACGTTGGGATACCTGGAATTGCGGTATTCTCTCTTTACTTCACGTACAAATTATTCCATAGGCATTAGAAGTCACTGCATTGAAACCTACCCTGTCGACCAACGCTTGATATTATTATATGAAGTCTTATATCGCGCGCGTATCTCCAGACTCGGACTCAAGGCGCAGGGATCTATTGATAATTACCTCCTGTCCATTGCGACCACCCAAAAGGGTCCCTGACAAAAACATTTTACGACATAATCCACCTCCCTATAGCATTGTCTCAAAACGAAAGTGATAAAGAGTTGTCCGTCCCTGCCATAGCCCGCGGCGCTGTCGGCGGGTAGTTTCGGTTGTTTTGTTTACATCCAAAATGGCTGAACGAGAGAAGAAGATTAGTGGTGGAGGAAAACGTTACTGTGTCTGCTGTTCAAACTACGCGGGTAAAGAAGTTGAAGGGCGGATTGTCATGCGGTTCCATTTTGCAAACACAAACCGGAACTACCTGCCGTTCCAGGGGCGCAACTCTGTCCGACTATCGCCTTAGTTTCGAGACAGTGCTATAGCAACCATCTGTCTCCAATGACTACCTTTGGTCCGTCCCTTTGGATGGTTGTTACAGACGGGTGTGACTACTGAAGGAATTCACTGCAAGGAGTATACTTTTGACAAAGAAAACTCCGACTTTTGTTCACAACTTTGACCATAAGACTACTTCTTCTGACAGTGCTTCATCAATGACTTTCTTCTCTTTCTTCTTCAAAGCCCTTTTCAAAAGACGATTGCCAGTGTTGCAGAAACAGGAGGAACAGACCCGATTCTTTATAAAAGAGGTACAGGAGTATATTTGTTACCGTCAGGAATTCTTGCCTTTATACAAGAATACTGGAAAACTGCTCCCCCAAAAATCGGAGACTTTAATTATTTGCTAAAAGCCTTTTCCTGCAACCAACCCAACATAAATGAATAAATGTCCATTGCAGAACAAGAAATACCAATAGTGACAAAATCAAAACTTGTGATCACAACTGACCTGTACTCCAGAAGCCTGACCAGCAGGAAGTTACCACGGTTGGACGCCATAACTGGTATCATGTTGTTTGTTTTCCTGCAAGCAAATCAATCCAGTTACTGCACTGGAATACATACTCACAGCGGAACCCCCATTTTAAGACCTAAAAAAATCTCAGAAAATCAGGTCTTTAAAAGGAAGGAGTCTATAAATGGAGGTAACATTAAAGAGGTTACGGGGGCCCGGGTAGCTCAGGTGGTAGAGCACTGGACTTGTGATCAAAAGGTCGCTGGTTCGAATCCGGGCCGGGATGGACATTACTTACTTACTGCCTTTCACGCCTGGTGGCGTGTAGGGCAGCGACAAAGGACCTCCACTTTTGTCTGTCTCTTGCAAGCCTTTCCAGGGTCGCCCAGGAGTGGTTGAGGTCCTTTGATTCCCCCTCCACTGTTCGTCTCCAAGTCTGCTTGGGTCTTCCCCGCTTCCTCTTTCCTTCTGGGGTCCATCGAAGTGCCACCTTCGGAATGGAGTCGTTTTCCATTCGTAGTACATGGCCAATCCATCTCCATCTTCTCTGGGTTATGATGGACATGGGTCAACTTTATGTGCAGACCCAAAGACGGTATCCATCTCCAACCCACATGTCACCACAGTGGCACGTAAAAGACCTCGGTCATTCTGCCATAGAGTGCAGATGGCTGATACCACCGAAACACGCATACACTTGTGTATCTCATCTCAAGTAAGGTTAAAACCCAGGAACATGCCCCTAATGACTTTGCCGTGAGGGCGTAAAGCTTGAATTTCTCTCACAGAAAATCTGAAAAAGGGACGTCTTACCTGCCAATGTCTGCCCTGAAAACATCTGACCCTTTGCATAACTTTGAAATACATTATGAACTAAAACAACTGAAACACTACTCACTCAGTTGCGATGATTTCATCTCTGACTCTGCGTATCAGTTTGATTGGACCCGGGTACCTGTCCAAACATGCAAGAAAACATTGTGAGGAGCTTGGCATGAAAGTAAACCAAAAATTTCGGGAACTGCCCACCTGCACCTGCACATACACACACACACACAAATATCGGCTACAGTCATGGAGGTTCAAAACTCTGCTTCTTGAGGCATTCTCTGACAACATAATGTTCTGTTTCAATGCTTCCAGTCATGTTCAGTGTTGTTCTCAGATAATCCATCTAACAGTAGGTCAGTTGGACCTGGATAAAAAATATATCAGTCAAATAATCCTGGAAAAAAATGAAAGTTGTGCGTTAAGAAATCTGGCATGTCACACTTATCGAACATTTGACCGGCTTTGGGTCAGAATGCATCAGATCAAAAAAGTATGTGTAAATGAGCAAAGACCGAGGCCTGGAACAACACTCCAAGCTGTGTGAACTTACTTGGTTGCATCATCACTTAACGTTCATAATATGTTGTGTTTTTTGTGTGTAAAACAATTGTATACAGCGAAAGTAAATAAAACGCGCTCAAACTTACTTCTTCAGCTGGTCGGCAATGTTAAGGTTCATGTGATTCCTCAGCGCCATGACAACCAGGCCGCCTGCACCAACAACACATCTCATCACATATTTGTCATGACACATATCTCATGACATATTTGCTCAGGACACATTTCTTTTGACACATTTCTCACGACACATTCCTAATGGCATATTTCTCATGACAATACTACGCAGAAAAGTAACTGTAAAATAAACGACTGCAAGTTACCCCACTGCCACACAACTGCAAGTTACCCCACTGCCACATGACTACAAGTTACCCCACTGCCACACGACTACAAGTTACCCCACTGCCACACGACTACAAGTTACCCCACTGCCACACAACTGCAAGTTACCCCACTGCCACACGACTACAAGTTACCCCACTGCCACATGACTGCAAGTTACCCCACTGCCACATGACTGCAAGTTACCCCACTGCCACACAACTACAAGTTACCCCACTGCCACATGACTACAAGTTACCCCACTGCCACATGACTACAAGTTACCCCACTGCCACACAACTGCAAGTTACCCCACTGCCACACGGCTGCAAGTTACCCCACTGCCACATGACTGCAAGTTACCCCACTGCCACAGACTGCAAGTTACCCCACTGCCACACAACTGCAAGTTACCCCACTGCCACACGACTACAAGTTACCCCACTGCCACACAACTGCAAGTTACCCCACTGCCACACGGCTGCAAGTTACCCCACTGCCACATGACTGCAAGTTACCCCACTGCCACAGACTGCAAGTTACCCCACTGCCACACAACTGCAAGTTACCCCACTGCCACACGACTACAAGTTACCCCACTGCCACACAACTGCAAGTTACCCCACTGCCACACGGCTGCAAGTTACCCCACTGCCACATGACTGCAAGTTACCCCACTGCCACAGACTGCAAGTTACCCCACTGCCACACAACTGCAAGTTACCCCACTGCCACACAACTGCAAGTTACCCCACTGCCACATGACTGCAAGTTACCCCACTGCCACATGACTGCAAGTTACCCCACTGCCACACAACTGCAAGTTACCCCACTGCCACATGACTGCAAGTTACCCCACTGCCACACGGCAGCAAGTTACCCCACTGCCACACAACTGCAAGTTACCCCACTGCCACACGACTGCAAGTTACCCCACTGCCACATGACTGCAAGTTACCCCACTGCCACACGACTGCAAGTTACCCCACTGCCACATAACTGCACACCCACATTTTGAGCTTGTAGGACAGCCAGAGTGCATGCAATAGGAATGATTTTTTTCTGCAAATTTGCTGAAAGATAACAAAAGTCCTTGGAACCACTTTTCCCTCCACTGTGATAAAAGTGAAGCACATCTGCCAAAATGACAAGTAAGCATAGCTGCCAACCTTCTGAAGTCAAAATCCAGGGGGACCGTTTAGTCTTGAATATGAGCAGGGAGAAGTTGTAAAATTCAGGAGATTCCCGGAAAATCCGGGAGGGTTGCCAGCTATGAGTAAGGTTATTGGCAACTTGAAATAAGTTGAGGCATTTTATCAACTGCCAACGCCAAACGACACGCTTGATATGCGGCCAATTTACTTCCCATGCTAAGTTCATCAAGACGTGAGCTGTGACGTGCTACGTGTGTTTCGCGTGGTGGATGAAAACAAGAGACTAATACATTGACAACTCACTCCACGACTGCGGCATCTGTGTCAGGGCCAGGGGCACAATGTCATCAAATGTAGCGTCCAAAATCTGCACACAAACATCTGTACACTATAAAGAAAGGAACTGAAAAACACAAACTTTCAAACATATTTTTAACTAATTTTGTTATTTTTCCAACACCAATAATGTGGCCAGACAAAACAATTCACAACAGACAAACTAAAAAACACATTTTTCGCATTTGCACAAGCCTTTCCACAGGATGAAACAGATTTTCTTTGCTTTTGCCTCAATGTGTTTGAGAATATATTCATTTGGTGACATTTGTACAAGCATTCTTACAGGATGAATAAGATTTTCTTTGCTTTTGTCTTGTGTTTGAGGACACACAACATATTTCCTTCCAAAACATTCATTTTGTCAAGCATTCTTACAGACTGAAACAGATCTCTTGTGTTTGAGAACACACAACAAATTTCTTGGTTTTTTTCAAATTTCAAATTTCTTCCTTCTTCTTCTTCTTCTTCAGCGTTCGACATTCCAAAATTGCACAACATTCATTTCAAGAACTCAGACCTGTGAAGCGTCAAGCTTAACACTTAAGATTTTTTTGAAATTTTCAGCATAGCAAATGGTGTTTAAAGGCATACTAACGCACTCCCGTGTTTACAAAGTGTAGTTTGCCCACAATCGATGTCAAACGCACCATAAGACCATATAATGACGATACGTCACCATGCGCGGACCATAATACATGCATTACAGCTTGTTCTAGCCTCTGAAAAAGTGAGGATGTCAACAAAGCCGCGGTGTTCTCTCCCTTGCATCAACGTTACATGTGTTGCCAAATCTATAAATAGGACGATCCAGATCAAAATGAAAATTCAAATATCTCAACATTTAAGGGGTCCTAGACCACAATATTTTGCAGGGAACTTAATTTAGTCTGTCTCCAGCTGTTGGTAAAGCAATTAGCGTGTATAGTCATCGAGTACATATGGCTTTAAGAGAAGCAAATGTTTACTGGCTGCAGTGCCACTTTTCAGTGTGAAAAATGTGTTATGCACCATATTCTAACCGCTACACTGAGTGAGTCTGAAATGAGTACCAGGGCTCACAAGAAAGAGTGAACTGTTGCATGCTTGTGATTATTTGTTTGAGCGTAGCAATTTTAAGCTTGGCGTATCAGCGTAGCAATTGGTAATAAAACGTAGCATACTGCGTCGAAAACGTAACAGTTGGCAGGTCTGAGAACTGACCACATGCTTGACGTCAGGGTAGTTCATGGCGGCCCAGGAGGCGCTGTATCCCCCGATGGACCAAGCGAAGAGCACGATCCTGTCTGGCTGGAAGCCCAGACGACTGATGGCATACTGCATCACCGCATCGATCGCCTTCTGCTCTGCGTCAGGGTATGGTGCACCCTGTTCAACAGTATCCACAATTTTTTAAATCATAATAATAATGATAATGATAATGATTAAATAATAATAATAATAATAATGAACACTTGTGAATGAACCTTTCTCGCTAGATGTACAATAGTAAAACACACACACACACACACACACACACACACACACACACACACACACACACACACACACTTTTTCTGCACTTCTTTCAAGGAAAAAAGTGACGTGGTCACATAACTTCAACAGACAATAACTGCCCAATGCAAGAAGAAAAGAATTAAGAGAAGTGCACGACTTACTGAGCTGCCAGCAAAACCAGGATGGTTCCAGCCCAGCACAGAGTAGCCGTATTCAATGGGTGTACCAGAACATCCCATCTCGTAGAAACCAGCGTTTCCCTCAAACACCACCACCTGCAAGACAAACAGCAATTTTGTTTTGTTTTTAAGTTTACAAACATTCTCACAACTTGATTGTGATTTCACTGTGTTCACAACATATAAATCAGCTTGGTAATTTGGTGTAATCAAGTCAGCAGATTACACACACACGCATGTATTGTGTACACACACACACACACACACACACACGCACCCAGACACACACAAATACACACACACACGCACTCACTCACACACACACATACTCACTCACACACACATTCACACACATACACACAAACTTACACAACACCCACACACACAAACACACACACTCACACACTTATTAAACACAATTAAACAAAACAAAAACTGACCAGTGTGTTTCCATTGCGGCTTCCAGGGCTGCGTTTGTCGACGAACATGGTGTCGATCTCATTCAGGTCTTCCGTCAACACCTTTGCTCGCTCACCCTTTTTCTGCAAAACAAAATAGTTGGAACTTTTAGTTTCGCATTCAAACATATTTTTCCACATGTTCAGCAGTACTGCAAGTAATGTAAACACGTACGTATTACTCTCATAAATGACGGGCGCAGTGGCGTGGTGGTAAGACGTCGGCCTCCTAATCGGGAGGTTGTGAGTTCGAATCCCGGTCGCTGCCGCCTGGTGGGTTAAGAGTGGAGATTTTTCCTCCTAGTGCTAGTGACTTAAACCCCTTCGTGTGTACACGCAAGCACAAGACCAAGTGCGCACAGAAAAGATCCTGTAATTCATGTCAGAGTTCGGTGGGTTATGGAAACACAGAAATCCCCTCTCACCCTTTCAAAAACAGTTCTGACTCATAGGCCTTCCTTTATTTAACCCTCAGTTAAAATAGTTAGGGTCACCACCATAAGCTTGAGATTGTTGTTGATCCTTAAAGGTACTGAACTTGTCAAATCCAGGTGCACGGAGCCCCTGGGGCTTTTAGTCATACCTCAGGCAGCTATATCCGTTAGAAGAACTACCAAGTTTCATTGACTTGCACCCAAAGAGTCAAGAACTGCGATTTTTTTACGAATTAATTTCGTACTCGGACCCGGCTGGTCTTGACCTATTTTTGGATCTAAATTTAGATCAGGTAGATCACCACATCATGCACAAAAAGACACGTCCCTAGCAAACTATGTAAGACGTCATCATGAGTTTGTGTAAAACAAAATGGAGGCCGGAATCACTCAGTTGAATCGAACTCCGACCAAACACCACGTAATAACTAGGTTAATTTATGCACTCGCGTGAACAAGAAACTGTCGAGCTTCACATATGTCGTCGTTGGGTAGTTTTGGGTTTGTTTTACTACCATAGGAGGATTTTTGAACTGTAAATGCACTCAGCTGCAACAAAAACGCAAAACGAAGGCTGTGAGCTGCACTGTGCCTTTAACATGTATTATGTTGAATTATCTATGAATTGTTGAATAAACACTGTTTAAACCAGTTAAAATAGTATGGGGAAGGGGGGGAGAGAGGGAGAGAGAGAGAGAGAGAAAGAGAGAGAGAGAGAGAGAGAGAGAGAGAGAGAGAGAGAGAGAGAGAGAGAAAGAGAGAGACCGTTTAGTCTTGTATATGAGCAGGGAGAAGTTGTAAAATTCAGGAGATTCCCGGAAAATCCGGGAAGGTTGGCAGCTATATGAGAGAGAGAGAGAGAGAGAGAGAGAGAGAGAGAGAGAGAGAGAGAGAGAGAGAGAGAGAGAGAGAGAGAGAGAGACACCCTCACACACACATGCACACACACACATGACAGTTGACACACCTACCTCTTCAATAAGAGCAGCACGACCCTGGTTGAGCATCCCACCTGCAGTTCATTGAAAAAAATAAACAGGTACAAAAAGTGAACCCAGACTGACATAAAATCACTAGCAAATTCGAAATCGTACACACCTAAAATTAAACTAATATCTGAGTGTGATGTGCAAACGAGAATAAAAAGAGATACACATGTCAATTACATGAAGTAGGTAAAGACACCAAAGTAAACAAAAATCTTATTTCTTGTCAGAATTGTTTTTGTTCATGAATCATATTGCTGTTGCCATGGGAGCTGTAAGATTTTGCCTGCCTCCCCTGGTTGAACGACTTCTTGAAGTCAAAGATGTACCCTATTGTATGCCTTCACTTGAATGTTGTGTTGACGGGCGCTGTGGCGGGGTGGTCAGGCGTCGGCCTCTTAATCGGAAGGTCTGGTGGGTTAAGTGTGGAGATTTTTCCGATCTCCCAGGTCAACTTATGTGCAGACCTGCTGGTGGCTTATCCCCCTTCGTGTGCACACGCAAGCACAAGACCAAGTGCGCACGGAAAAGATCCTGTAATCCATGTCAGAGTTCCGTGGGTTATACAAACATGAAAATACCCAGCATGCTTCCTCTGAAAGCGGCGTATGGCTGCCTAAATGGCGGGGTAAAAACGGTCATACACGTAAAAATCCAGTCGTGCAAAAACACGAATGTACGTGGGAGTTATAGCCCACGAATGCAGAATGCAGAAGAAGAAGAAGAAGAATGTTGTATTGCTGTTATTTTATTGTACTGATTCCCAGTCATTTACATACAAGATGTTATTATGTGTTTATTTTGTGTTTTGTTTCTCATAGTCTTGATATTGTGAAGCACAGAGAGCTCAGAAATGTTCTGTAGTTCGCGCTATATTGGTGTTCATTATTATTCAATAGAATGCAACCACAGTGTAATTCTCTAAACAGGTACCCACCGACCAGCATCTGCATCAACGACGTTGCTCCAGGGTACACCATCCGTCGGCCAAATGTGTGAATCGCGCAGTAGCTGTAATGAACCAAACACAAGATTACACTGTCTTCTTGTATTTCAAGGTCCAGTGGCAGTTCAGCAATGTATACACAGTACTGTAGCCTCTAAATCCAGCCTTACCCAAACACAAGATGACACTGTCTTCTTGTATTTCAAGGTCCAGTGGCAGTTCAGCAATGTATACACAGTACTGTAGCCTCTACATCCAGCCTTACCCAAACACAAGATTACACTGTCTTCTTGTATTTCAAGGTCCTGTTGCAGTTCAGCAATGTATACACAGTACTGTAGCCTCTAAATCCAGCCTTACCCAAACACAAGATTACACTGTCTTCTTGTATTTCAAGGTCCTGTTGCAGTTCAGCAATGTATACACAGTACTGTAGCCTCTACATCCAGCCTTACCCAAACACAAGATTACACTGTCTTCTTGTATTTCAAGGTCCTGTGGCAGTTCAGCAATGTATACACAGTACTGTAGCCTCTACATCCAGCCTTACCCAACAATGGAGGGGAGTTCACCACCAGTGTCATTGAAGAAGTAGCCAAGCTGTACCCAAGATTGAAAATTGTGCACGGAAAACCAAGAGTGCCCCAGTCCCAAGGTTCTGTAGAGCGTGCCAATGATGATGCGAAGACAATGGTAATAGCATGGATGTCAGACAACAACACAAACATAGACCCATAGTTTGAGGTTTGTTCAGTTTTTCAAAAATTCCAGTCTCAATGCAGGAATTGGTCTCACTCCCTTCAAGGCGATGTTTGGACAGGATGCGCAAGTTGGGCTTGAATCCACCACATTGCCACATGAAATAATGGAACTAGTTCACACATAAGAGGACCTGCTGCGTCTAGCTGAACAAGAGCAGACTCCTGTCTTTGACAGCGAGCTTGAAAATGACCCCTCCCCAAACAGTGTGTCATCCCACGAAACAGTGTCATCCCAAATAACATTGTGTAACCAAGAAACAGTGTCATCCCAAATAACATTGTGTAACCAAGAAACAGTGTCATCCCAAATAACATTGTGTAACAAAGAAACAGTGTACGTCATCCCAAATAACATTGTGTAACCAAGAAACAGTGTCATCCCAAATAACATTGTGTAACCAAGAAACAGTGTCATCCCAAATAACATTGTGTAACCAAGAAACAGTGTCATCCCAAATAACATTGTGTAACCAAGAAACAGTGTCATCCCAAATAACATTGTGTAACCAAGAAACAGTGTCATCCCAAATAACATTGTGTAACCAAGAAACAGTGTCATCCCAAATAACATTGTGTAACCAAGAAACAGTGTCATCCCAAATAACATTGTGTAACCAAGAACCAGTGTCATCCCAAATAACATTGTGTAACCAAGAAACAGTGTCATCCCAAATAACATTGTGTAACCAAGAAACAGTGTCATCCCAAATAACATTGTGTAACCAAGAAACAGTGTCATCCCAAATAACATTGTGTAACCAAGAAACAGTGTCATCCCAAATAACATTGTGTAACCAAGAAACAGTATCATCCCAAATAACATTGTGTAACCAAGAAACAGTGTCATCCCAAATACAGTCGAACTCGCTTAAGACGAATCACTGGGGATCGGGAAATAAGTTCGTCTTAACCGAAATTCGCATTAAGAGAATTGATTGATTTTTTTACTGTCACAATTTTAGAAGTAAAATTTAAAAAGTCGTGTATACTGTTCAAAAAAAGAAACGCATAGCTTGTAATATTTGGTTAATTTAGTTAGGCCAAAAAAAAAAATTGTCTGTTTAGGGTAACATGACCAAAAAAAGTAGGGTCGGTAGGTAGGTAGGTTTTTTTTTTTTTTTTTTTTTTGTGTGTGTGTGTGTGTGTGTAAATGAAACGCCAAATGTCTCTTTTTAGCATTTTTACCTCTTTTTTTTTCTTTTTTTTTTTTGAAATCAAAAAAAAGTTTTTGGGTCGGCGCCAAATCGATAGGGTCGGTCGGGTTACCCTAAACAGACAATTTTTTTTTTTTGGCCTTATATGGCTACAAGGATATCCACCAAACTGCAGAAAATGTTTATCTGGTCGTCGACCTTTCATCCATTGCCACAAGTGAGCTCTGCACGTGACGCATGCGTTATCAGTGGCTACAATGTCAAAATTGCTCATTTGGCATGACCACTCGTCATGCTTCAGTGTAATCTTGTGAAACTCGGGGAATATTGAGCTCTCACCATGTCTTCCAAAACCCATAAAAGCGGATTGTTCGCCACAAAGAAATCAGACGACAATTCAGCGACGAAAGATGGCCCGATTGAGCAGAGAAGACCGCCAAATTGCATTGGGTCGTTTACAAGCAGGCCAAAGTCAAAGTGCAATCGCCAGGCACTTCCACGTGTCCCAGAGCACCATCAGTAGACTGTGGGTCAGGTTTCAAGCCACTGGCTCCGTTGCTGACTTGCCACGAGCGGGAAGACCAAGGGCGACAACTGCTGCTCACGACCGCTTCATACGGCTCCGCCACCTCCGGAATCGTTTCCTGTCGGCCTCATCTTCTGTCCAGGCTCTCCCCGGGCCACACCGATTATCGGACCAGACCGTGCGGAAGCGCCTGCATGAAGCTGGTTTGAGAGCTCGCAGACCTCACAGAGGAGCTGTCCTCACCCGCCGCCATCGCCAGAACCGAGTGCAGTGGGGCAACCAGCACCTTCGCTGGACCGTCCGGAATCACTGGAGACACGTGTGGTTCAGCGACGAGTCCTACTTCCTGCTCCAGCGACATGATGGTCGGAGGAGGGTCTACCGGAGAGTAAACGAACGTTACGCGCCCAACTGTGTGGATGAGGCACCCGTTCATGGTGGTGGAGGCGTCATGGTGTGGGGGACGATCAATACCGCTGGAAGGAGCACCCTGGTGCACGTCCAAGGGCGCATAACTGCCCAGCGATACGTGGAGGAAATTCTGCGCCCACACGCCCTTCCTCTTCTGGCTGACCAGGATGCCATATTCCAGCAGGACAACGCTCGCCCGCACACAGCACGACTCACCACCCAGTTCCTCACCGACCACCATGTCCAGGTGCTTCCCTGGCCATCCATGTCGCCAGACATGAACCCGATAGAACACCTCTGGGATGAATTGGACAGACGTGTGCGCAGGCGAGAAGAAGCGCCGGCAAATCACCGCGATCTATTGCAGGCACTTCAGGAGGAGTGGGACACCATCCCACAGCAAGATATCCGGCATCTGATCCAGTCCATGCCCAGAAGGTGCCGGGCGGTTGTTGCTGCTCAAGGCAGTCACACCCCCTACTGACTTGACAGCCTCGGCACCCAATCGTATTGATTGACTGATTGATTTGAAGATGCAAATGAACTGTGTGTGCATTCAACTGTGTCCATACCAAATTTCAAACAAATAATCTAAATATTGGATTTTCTGTTAATTTTTTCGAAAAATAAAACAAATTTGGCAAGTAGCAACTATGCGTTTCTTTTTTTGAACAGTATAAAAGCATGTACTTGCACATTCTGATCAATCTCCGATTTCATGGTGTCCACCAGTTCTGGTGCATGTACTACCCTGGCCAAGTTTCCTCTCAAGACATCAAAGAGACCGCCCCATAGATTAAACTCCCCATAGGTTAAACTCGGTCACTGACCCGGGTGCAGGAAGTGTTTCCTCTCTCATATGAAAGGGGAACCACCTCTCATAGCTAAAACTGGGTCAATGACCCCTGGGAAGAAGGTCAGTGTCTATAAAGAAGGCCACCCAGCCATCACAATGGACCTGCCTTTGACCTCACCTCACACGCAGCTCCTTGTAGCCTTGTGACTTTTAGAGACAAAGCGGCTCTGGGGCGATGAAAACGTGTTTGTTAAAAGAGGGGTTCGTTATGCAAATGATATGATATGTCGATCTCGGGACGAGTTTAAAGATTTCGCCATAAGCGTGAGTACATTACAGACATTATGCATGCTTGGGAATCCAAAAAGTGCTCGTTATAAGCATAAATTCGTTACAAAGAATTCGTTTCAAGCATTTTTTTTAAGCATGAAGAAAGAGGTATTCAGTTGGGAACTTAAAACTAATACGTTATAAGTCAAAATTCGTAACTAGCGTGTTCGTTTTAAGTGGGTTTGACTGTAACATTGTGTAACCAAGAATCAGTGTCATCAAATGAGATTAAGTCATCGCAGGAGACTGTGTCATCCCAAGAAACTGTTTCATCTGAAAAAGATGTGTCATCCCTAGAAACAATTGTATCCCTAGAAGCTGTGTCATCCCATGAAACTGTTTCATCTGAAGAAGATGTGTCATCCCTAGAAACAATTTTATCGGTAGAAGCTGTGTCAAGCCAGGAGACTGTTCACACTTTCATTGTTCCCATTCCATCAGACCACTCTAGTCTCTCAGTTCATACTCTTGTTTTGCCCGAGCAGCATGACAGGGAAGTTGAGAACATGTCGGAAACTGAAGACCTTTCTAACTCAGTATCTGACGCACAGTACTGTAGCCTAATCTTCTAACTGCTGCTACCACTTCTACTTTGCTACCACTTTTCACAGATCTGTCCCTGTACAGCACATCTAAAGGCAAACATGTACTATCTGACGCACAGTACTGTAGCCTAATCTTCTAACTGCTGCTACCACTTCTACTTTGCTACCACTTTTCACAGATCTGTCCCTGTACAGCACATCTAAAGGCAAACATGTACTATCTGACGCACAGTACTGTAGCCTAATCTTCTAACTGCTGCTACCACTTCTACTTTGCTACCACTTTTCACAGATCTGTCCCTGTACAGCACATCTAAAGGCAAACATGTACATGAGTCTGAGTAGTTTGGTCTTTGAATGAAAATGATTAGAGCTGATCACCTCATCTTGAACATCTTCCCTGCCAGTAAATATGTCTTATAATTACACAAAGCATTCCCTGAATTTACCTGTATTGACAACTTGCAGTGTAGCCTTGATGTATAAATGAATACACCACACACACACACATTGTTTGTTTGTTGTTGTTCTTTGGTTGTCTATTGAAAGGTTTGTTGCCAAAGAAGCAGTTTACATTGGACATCAACTGAGGTCCTACAGACAGCATAAGGGTTAAGAGTCAAAGGTGTCAGCTTATCATAATTATACCAAACAAGAAGAGCAAACGCTCGATCGAGTCACTTTCGCAGTTCTGAATATTATATGAGGCATCAGATGGACAGGAAGAAATTGCTATTCACAACACAATGAGTCACGTTCACATAAAATTTGAGCCCGGTCACTTTTATAGTTTCCGAGAAAAGCCCAACGTTAAGTTGTGTGTTGCCGAACAGAAAAGGCTAGTTATCTCCCTTGTTTTTCTGATAACGTTCGTAAAAGGCTACAGATGTAAATACTTTGATGTAAAGAATAATCCTACAAAGTTTCAATCACATCCGATGAACTTTGTCAAAGATATAAAATGTCTAATTTTTCCTTTGACGCTGACCTGTGACCTTGAAAAGGTCAAAGGTCAACGAAACCATCGTTAAAGTGTAGAGGTCATTGGAGGTCACGACTAAACAAAATATGAGCCCGATCGCTTTGATAGTTTCCGAGAAAAGTCCAACGTTAAGGTGGTGTCTACGGACGGCCGGCCGGACGGACGGCCGGCCGGCCGGACAGACTAACACTGACCGATTACATAGTCACTTTTTCTCAAGTGACTCAAAAAATGATCTCTGCTCACCTGAGCACACTGTAGACGAGAGATTTGACACCTTTGGGTTCCTGACTCCTGTCAAAAGGCACCTGAACCTTGGGACGCCCCACACGCTCACCTTTGCTGCAACATGTACATGATGACAGGTAAATCCCAATCACATCTGGTATTTCCATTTCCAACAAAATTTTCATTCATGTTGTCATTCTCATTTTCATTTGCAAACCAAATTTGACAACACAAACTAAATTGTAAGGTACAATGGAACCAACCTTTTAAGACCTCCAAAAATCTTAGAAAATCAGATCTTAAAAAGGAGGCAGTCTTAAATTAAAATGGGGGTATATTTACAGATGTTATGAACAGAAAATCTGAAAAAGCAAGGTCTTAAATAAAAGGGGAAGTCTAAATCAGGGGCTCTTTAAAGGGGGGTTCCACTGTACTGTAAAGGAGACATCTGCCTCCCTAGCTTTTAAATTTCAGTTATGTATATATATAATATAATATATGTGTATAAGGAGAAATAAGCACAGGGAAACTCCATACAGGATAGAGATAGCAAAAATTTGATCTTCACTTTACAGTCTGGTGAATGTTCAGGTCTATACATTATCTTGAAGGAAGCATTATTATTCAGGGAACAAAATAAACTAACATTAGCAAAACAGCAATATAAGAAAACTTGCTTTCCCTCTGAAGCAACTTACTGGAAAAGACACGCAGACATTCTTTCTTTCTTTAATTGGTGTTTAACGTCGTTTTCAACCATGAAGGTTATATCGCGACGGGGAAAGGGGGGAGATGGGATAGAGCCACTTGTCAATTGTTTCTTGTTCACAAAAGCACTAATCAAAAATTTGCTCCAGGGGCTTGCAACGTAGTACAATATATTACCTTACTGGGAGAATGCAAGTTTCCAGTACAAAGGACTTAACATTTCTTACATACTGCTTGACTAAAATCTTTACAAAAATTGACTATATTCTATACAAGAAACACTTAACAAGGGTAAAAGGAGAAACAGAATCCGTTAGTCGCCTCTTACGACATGCTGGGGAGCATCGGGTAAATTCTTCCCCCTAACCCGCGGGGGGGGACACGCAGACATGCAAGTGCACACACACACACACACACACACACACACACACACACACACACACACACACACACACACACACACACACACACACAGAGTGTGAAGTAGATATTTACAGCAAGAAAAGAAAACTTGCCTTTTCTTTGAAGCAACTTACTGTACAAATCATACGGACATGCAAGTGCACACAAACACACAGACACAAGCACACACACACAGTGTGGAGAATACATTTACAGAAAAAACTCTACCTTTCTCCAGAGTCGTCCCACCGGAAGTCTACAGGCCAGGCCCAGAACTCAAAGTCATAGCGACGAAGCAACCTCTGCAACAGAAAAAACATTAGAATTTAGAATCACCCAATCGTATAACTCATCACAAGTGCATTTTTATATCTTTCATTATGCCAAAATGTTTGAAAATAACTTGTCTCGGTATAAGGACTGTTGAAGAGTCGTATCCCTTGAAGGTGAGGCAAACCCAACTATATTACTCAGTGGCACTGGCAGAGACCACCTAGTAATTGAAGAAAACAAAGATATAAATTTGTGAGAACGGATAAACACAATTTTACTGCCAGCCCTCGTGTACCTTTGTGTCAGTTGTCAGAGGATAGAAAGCCCCTACGAACGAGCAAAACGTCCAAAATGACTGACAGAAGCCTGATATTCATTGGGCGAAATCTACCTTGGGAAGTTGCTTGCTGCACGAAGCTTTGGCACTGAATTTTCCGTAAAAAGACTTTGTGAAGTCAACTCGGGGCTTAATTAACTTTCGCCAGACTGTGCCTTTGAGCTTGACTAGACACGGAAGACGGCGTGGGTCAATGTGGACCCATGATTCTCAAAGAAACAAAAAACGTGCATACCCCTTGACGATGGTGTGGGTCTACTTGGACCCATAACTCTCAAAGAAGCAAAACTTATGTGTACCCCTTCGCAGACAGTATGGGTCAGCTTGGATGCACATCTTTTTTTACGGAGACAAGTACCAAAATGACCTGTTGCCTTTGTTTTTTTGTTTTTTACCTTGTTTAATAAAATTTTAGAAAAAGGAAGTAGTTTGGGTGCTTGAAGCATTTTTTAAAATTTTATTAAAAAATTCCAAAATAGTGCATGAGATATCAGCATTTAAAGACCCTTCTGGGTCCATTTGGACCGACAACGTCCGGCAAAGGTTAAGGACAGCCTTAACCCAAGCCCTAATCAATATGACTGTATGAGAAGTTTGGGGTGGGTACGTACCGTACTCTGGACACTGTGAGAGTTGATGGCGTCCACCAGAACCTTGACAAACGTCGTGTAGTCAGCATTGGTCAGCCTCCCAAGGCCTGCACAGTCAACACAATTTGATATAATAATAATGATTATAATAATAATAATAAAAATAAAAATACAGGCAGGTTTCACGGTAATCAGACTCTTTGATGTGTGTAAACTTTGCCTTCAAATTACTTGCTTACTGTGCTGATTTTCATCATTTTTTCTGCTTGGCATGAGTAAGTATGGTATTTGCAATACAAAAAAATAAATAAAAGCTAAAATGTTTGTGTTTGAGCAATTATTTGAGCGCGTTTTTCGAAGTGAACGTGTGAATCCTGACAGACACCATTTCCTTCTGTCACATGACCCCATCTCAAAGTGTGATTCAACAGACACGAAAATAACACACAAAACTTATGATAATGGGGTTATTAATTCAATTAATACACAAGGTTAGTCTCTGACTAGAGAAAATAGAGAAACAATATCAAATGGGAGCATAAAACCGTTTCTGGAAAAATTTTCAATCACCACCGAAAGTGTCTGTCAGTAAAAAAAACACGTGCTTTGTTTGCAAAGCAAAGCCTAATTTTACACATCGCGTGCTTTTGTCTGTTATTCTTGCTTGTGAACATCATTTTATTGATGTTCTTCACTGGAAAGCAGGTGTATCATCAACAGTATCACAAAATCGCAAAGAATGAACATTTTTGTTGTGATCCGACCGGTGTCTGTAGACTGAATCACACGTTCGGCAAACTTCGTTTTTAACGGAAATAACCGAGCCTTTAATCGGAAACGACGTTTCAACCGCTTCATATCGTCTGCAGGAAGAAAAAGAGGAATGCGATACCCAGTGAGTAAAACATTTAATCGTTTTTAGTGCCTTTTGATCAAGTTTTGTTGCGTCTGTCAGCAACGTTCGTCAACCCAACGTTCGGCACAGCGACGCACGCATACGGATTTGCAGCGTTTGCATTCGGAAAGTGAGGGATTTGTGAGTTCGTTTGCATAATTTCAATCGCTAGTAGGTTTTCCCTTCGTCTCCCATTCTTGTGTGTACATGTTATTGGCATTTCATTGTGTAAATTGAAAGTTTGTGAGTAACAGTAGTAAAATCTGTCGAACGTTGGCAACGCTGACAGACGGAAATATCGAACGTTGCCTTCAATGACAGACTGGCTTGGCGATCGTACTTTCGATTCGTAGGAACACAATATATAGAGACAACAATGTGCGCTCGTTACCACAACGGTCATGAACCGGTGTAACACAAAATTTTTACTCCACGAAAAATTGACTCGGACGGAGTAAACTTCCAGTAAAAATCTTGTACGAAAAAAGAACTCACAAGGAACTAAATTTTTACTCCCCAAATATTTACTCCCAGTAAACATCTCGTACGAGAAACTTAGGGCCTACTCCTTCGTTTATAATTCGCGCAATATCCCATTTACGTGCAATCCCGTTTTGCCGCCGTCCCATTTTGGCGACATTTAACAAGCCAAGCGTCATTTTACTACCGCATCCCATTTTGGCGCAATCCCGTTTCGCCGCTATCCCATTTTTTTGAATTTTTTTTTCTTTTTACATTTAGTCAAGTTTTGACTAAATGTTTAACATAGAGGGGGAATCGAGACGAGGGTCGTGGTGTATGTGTGTCTGTGTGTGTGTGTGTGTGTGTGTGTGTGCGTGTGTGTGTGTAGAGCGATTGAGAGTAAACTACTGGACCGATCTTTATGAAATTTGACATGAGAGTTACTGGGTATGATATCCCCGGACGTTTTTTTCAGTTTTTCGATAAATGTCTTTCATGACGTCATATCCGGCTTTTTTTTAAAAGTTGAGGCGGCACTGTCACACCCTCATTTTTCAATCAAATTGATTGAAATTTTGGCCAAGCAATCTTCGACAAAGGCCGGACTTCGGTATTGCATTTCAGCTTGGTGGCGTAAATATTAGTTTATGACTTTGGTCCTTAAAAATCTGAAAATTGTAATTAAAATTATTTTTTTATAAAACGATCTAAATGTACGTTCATCTTATTCTTCATCATTTTCTGATTCCAAAAACATATAAATATGTTATATTCGGATTAAAAACAAGGTCTGAAAATTAAAAATATAAAAATTATTATCAAAATCAATGGACGTCTACCCACAACACGCCACTGGATGCCGCGTGGTGCCAGTCGTGAAAACCAGGTTCTTTGTCCCACAGTGAGACGTTCAAGTTGGGGACTTTGTGACCGCTGACTTTGTCAGCATGGATGGAAAGGTGGAGAGATACAGGGCGGTGATCATCCCCAAGTCAACCCATTTCCCCGATGGGCCAGATCGAGAGGAGATCTGTGTGAAGTGTTAGCGCGCAAAAGACAATGGGAGATACTATGTCTTTCCTAATGTTGATAACATTTCATGCTTGCCAATGGCTCAGATAAAAAAAAATCCCACCAACGAACCATGAACAACAGGGGGGATTACTATTTTGACATGTGACCAAGTCTCATTTGAGCGTTCACAGTGTTACCTGAGAATAGCACACCCCCTTGAATTGGGACCAAAGAAAAAGCGTTGTATATATGCATTTTTGAATGCTTTTCTAAAGTCATAAGTTCATTTGTGAAAAAAATAAATTTTTAGGGATTGTTTTGCTGAATGCATGCAGTTAAGAAATTGACCCCGTTTTCAAATTTAGGGGGTAGGGTTGCCCCATAGCCCACGTATGTCTGTGTGACTGTGTCAAATATCAATCTACTTTGCGTACAAACTGTATAGATGTTTGTTTTTCGATTTTAGAATGATTTCTTAAGCTGGTTAGAACTTCTGAGGTCTACAGGAAACGATAAAGATAAAAAATGTACAAAATATAAGTAGCGTCCTTTATCTTACCATTGTTCTGATCAATACTGTCCCTTTATTTGCAAGTTAACCGTTTTTATTAATGTGTTCAAGGAGTATGTTAAAAATTATTATCAATGGTTGCTTTAAACAGCACCTTTGGGCAGTTATTATGCACTGAAGTTGTAAAAGCATGTTTTGGGGGTTTTAGGATATAGCGTCTTGGAACGCCAATCATCTTGGAAATACGAATGTTCATATAATTTTTTTTACTGTTTTGGATAGATAAAAAGTTGAACTCTTGGTGCAAACTGTTTTTTGGCCCCTGTTTGACTATTTATTATTTTGGAATATTGTGTGTGAGAGGGAAACTGCAATCCTCAATATCATGAAACGTGCCTACATGTAATAATAATAATAAATCACTTTTCTATAGCGCAAGTCCTGATTCACAGCTCCAAGCTCTTTTTATCCCATGACCTGCCTCTTTGTCTCTGTTAGCTGTTGAGGGGATTATTCTGGATAATCCATCACAACCATATGGATTATCGATCACAACCGAGTCTCGATCTCACCTGTCATTGTCCTTGATCTCAGAGTACATTTGAATAATTTAGAGGTCATCTGCATATTTATCGTTAACTCGGGGACTACTTTTTTTCAGCAAAACGATTGAGATATTCTGCGGTATAAAAGTCGAACTGACGTTTGGCTAACGATCTACAAAACATTATCATTGAAGAAATAAAGAAAACAACAAAGAATGTACATAATCTGTTTGGGTGAATAGAGCTGAGTGAAGATTATGAGTTGTCCGACGCGGTGAGACTGAGAGAGAGACAGAGAGCACGAGAGAGAGCGATAGAGACACTCAGTGATTCAAGGCGCACAACTCTAGTAAAGTTGTCGTAACGTGGTACGCTTCATGGGCAACCGCTTAGATCAATCCCAAGAGCATCCTGATTCAAAATCTTGAGCGACAAAATATAACTTACACTAAAACAGTATGCTTATAGTTTTGTTCATTTGTTATCGCTTTTAGAGCATTGATTGCTAACTATGGTGGACTGGGTGGCCGAGTGGTAACGCACTTGCGCTCGGAAGCGAGAGGTTGCGTGTTCAGGCCTGGGTCAGGCCGCAATTTTCTCCCCCCTTTCCTAACCTAGGTGGTGGGTTCAAGTGCTAGTCTTTCGGATGAGACGAAAAACCGAGGTCCCTTCGTGTACACTACATTGGGGTGTGCACGTTAAAGATCCCACGATTGACAAAAGGGTCTTTCCTGACAAAATTGTATAGGCATAGATAAAAATGTCCACCAAATACCCGTGTGACTTGAAATAAAGTGTAAAAAAATTCCATCTCACACGGCATTAAGTCTCAGGGCTTGGAAACATGAATACACGCATGCAGGAACAAAAAAACAACAAAAAAATGGGTAGCGCCGTATACTGTATGGCAGCTCGCTTTCCCCAGGGAGAAAGCAGCCCGAATTTCTGTGAGGTTACCCTCATGGACTATATAAAATCTTATCCTTATCTTATCCTTATCCTTCAACAGAACAAGGCTGTCTCATCAGTCGTCTGCTACAGATCTGTCGTCTGCTGCAGGATCTGCCGTTTGCTATACATGTAGTATCTTCAGCTCAAGTTGACCAGCATGGAAATTGCCATTTTCAAAGTTGGTGATACTGTTAGAATAAAAGGTGGCGAAGAAGGTCGGATCTTGGACATACAGAGACCACTAGGCTACATGCGTCGCCGCATAAAAACAACTCGACAGTGGTGCGCCGTTTTCCCCAGACAGATACCTATAATGGCCTAAGACAACGACAGACATCAAAGTTATAGGCTCACCTAAATCAGTAAGTGACGATTGAAGCAGTAGGTAATACAAATTTGAACACTGAAGCACAAAGGCTCGAATAAGCACAAACTCAGCAATCATCTTCATCGCTTGTAAAATCACACACGCTGTCTTTCGAATCCTGAACTCGGGTCAAAAATGAGTTACTTCCCTTCGGGTATTATTCTCTCCCGTCGCTAGCTGTGAAGCGAAGATTATCAGAATGCGGTCTTTCGCAGTTTTGACGAATGCCAGCTCGGGTAACCGACTGAAACCGGCCGGTAACTGCACAGTATCAAATGCATTCAACGGCACAATCCTGGAAACAAAAAGACAAAAGGGGACTCGTTTCGCACATGAATATCATGACACGATATTCGGTGGCAGAAGGTTTGATGAGCAGTAAACAGGCACTTGCAGAGTTTGTGTCAAAAAGTTCGTTTTTTTAATGAAAACGTCGGAGTAATGGGATAAAAAGCTTACACACCTCGTCCTGAATATTGTGCATATTTTCCCTCGGGTCGATTTACAGGTATTACCTCGCCAGAGGCTCGGTAATACCTGAAAATCGACCCTAGGGAAAATATGCACGATATTCAGAACTCGGAGTGTGTAACCTATATATAATTCCAATAAACACACACACACAGATAAACACACACAATAAATATATACAAATTATGAAATCAGACAATACAAGCAAACTAACCTAGCATAGCAACAAAAACATCATTTAGTCACATACAGTCTCAACCTTACACCTTTTTCACCTTCGTTCATGGGCTGAAACTCCCTCGTACACTCGTGTTTTTGCACGAGTGGATTTTTACGTGTAGGACCGTTTCTACCCCACCATGCAAGCAGCCATACGCCGCTTTCGGAGGATGTGATGCTTGATATTTTTGTGTTTCTATAACCCACCGAACTCTATGGGATCTTTCCGTGTGCACTTGGTCTTGTGCTTGCGAGTACACACAAAGGGGGATAAGGCACGAGCAGGTTTTCACTGAATTAAACGTTCCATGCTCTTACCACTCTTGTTTTTTGACACAGTGTAGTCAAACTAGTTTCAGGGACGCTAAATTGGTTTAAATTCTGCATGATCTTGAGTTACATTTTTGGGAGAGTGTATGAACATTGTATTTGTAGCCACAAATCTGCAGAATCACCAATTAAGAAATTCTTCTTTCCCTTATCAAAACAAACAGCTGGTTCAGACAAAACTAAGTGAATTTAATAGAATACAGAATCACAGTCCATCACAATCACACAGCTTAGTTGGTATAGCACTAGACTTATGATCCGAGGGTCACGGGTAGCTCAGTGGGTAGAGCACTAGACTTATGATCCACGGGTCACGGGTAGCTCAGTGGGTAGAGCACTAGACTTATGATCCGCGGGTCACGGGTAGCTCAGTGGGTAGAGCACTAGACTTATGATCCGCGGGTCACGGGTAGCTCAGTGGGTAGAGCACTAGACTTATGATCCGCGGGTCACGGGTAGCTCAGTGGGTAGAGCACTAGACTTATGATCCGCGGGTCACGGGTAGCTCAGTGGGTAGAGCACTAGACTTATGATCCGCGGGTCACGGGTAGTTCAGTGGGTAGAGCACTAGACTTATGATCCGCGGGTCACGGGTAGCTCAGTGGGTAGAGCACTAGACTTATGATCCGCGGGTCACGGGTAGCTCAGTGGGTAGAGCACTAGACTTATGATCCGCGGGTCACGGGTAGCTCAGTGGGTAGAGCACTAGACTTATGATTCGCGGGTCACGGGTAGCTCAGTGGGTAGAGCACTAGACTTATGATTCGCGGGTCACGGGTAGCTCAGTGGGTAGAGCACTAGACTTATGATCCGCGGGTCACGGGTAGCTCAGTGGGTAGAGCACTAGACTTATGATCCGCGGGTCACGGGTAGCTCAGTGGGTAGAGCACTAGACTTATGATCCGCGGGTCACGGGTAGCTCAGTGGGTAGAGCACTAGACTTATGATCCGCGGGTCACGGGTAGCTCAGTGGGTAGAGCACTAGACTTATGATCCGCGGGTCACGGGTAGCTCAGTGGGTAGAGCACTAGACTTATGATCCGCGGGTCACGGGTAGCTCAGTGGGTAGAGCACTAGACTTATGATCCGCGGGTCACGGGTAGCTCAGTGGGTAGAGCACTAGACTTATGATCCGCGGGTCACGGGTAGCTCAGTGGGTAGAGCACTAGACTTGTGATCCGAGGGTCACGGGTTCGAATCCAGGCCGGGACGGGTCAAGTATATGTGCAGACTCAAAGACGGTATCCATGTTTCACCCCGGTGTCACGACTGTGGCACGTAAAAGACCTCGGTCATTCTGCCATAAGTGCAGGAGGCTGATTACACCTAAACACGCATACACCTCGGGGTAGCGCCACTCTGTTGCTGCTAGCTTTTCACCGGGAGGAAGCGACCCGAATTTCCCAGCAATGGGACAATATGTCAATAAAGTTGTGAAAATGACAAAAATAAAAATTAGCATAAAATTAATTACCTCTTATACAGAACGCTCCTGCATAAATCAATCCCATGGAGAGCAGCAATTTTCCAATGGACACAATTCCTTCTTGGCACATATAACCTGAGAAGAAAAATGCACTGTAACTTGATAGTAGACACATTCAATTATCCAGAGGCGGAACATTGAATCAAATGGAAATAACATAAAATGCTTACTCAATATTTACTCATAGATGGGGCGAAATTATAACTTAGTACAAATCAACAAGCTTGTCCTGCTATCCTGGCTTAAGGTAAAAAAAAACACTAAAAAAACAGCAATAGCAATATAACAAAGAAATGGCTATAGTATAACAAAGAAATGGCTTCTATAACAAAGACATGGGGATATTACAAATACAACAAAGAAATGGATATATAGTATAACAAAGGAGTGGCTATAGTATAACAAAGAACTTACCTCTTCTGTAAAGAAGAGTCATGATGACCGGAGAGCTCCACCAAGAGATTGACCAACATGTTTGAAACTGCAATTGTTATTTTCAAATCAATATTGGTTAAGTTTTCACACCCTCTAGTTTTCTCTTCATTTATTTGTCTGTCTGTCAACTATAAAGACCATTGGGTCGATGTACTCATCAATGTCTTATTTTGTTAAACTTAAAGGCTTACTAACTCGCTCCCGTGTTTACGATGTGTAGTTTGCCCACAATCGATGTCAAATGCATCATAAGGCCATATAATGACGATATGTCGCAATGCGCGGACCATATACATGCATTACAGCTTGTTCTAGCCTCTGAAAAAGTGAGGATGTCAACAAAGACGCGGAGTTATTTCCCTTGCGTCAACGTTTCCTCTGTTGGCAAATCTATAAATAGGACGATCTAGATCAAAATAAAAATTCAAATATCTCAACATTTAAGGGGTCCTAGACCACAATATCTTGCAGGGAACTTAATTTAGCATGTCTCCAGCTGTGGGTAAAGCAATTAGCGTGAATAGTCATCAGCTTTCTATGCCTTTAAAATGTTCTATACTACCCGTCATAAAAAGTAGGCAGATACTTTTGAGGGCAGATCTTTCTGATGAGGCTGTTGATTTTAAAACCAAGTATTTGACTGAAAAGGCCATTCATTTCCCGACCTTATTCAGAAAACAGATTCAGTTTAAATGACGTAGTGTCTATACAGTGGAACCTACAGCAAAGACATCCCCCAAAATCAAATTTGCTATCAAAAGACCGACCAAACAGTGGTAAAACCTTATCCGTTAGTTCGTACTTGTAATTGTAAGTCACTGACTGGACTGGGTTAACCCATGCAAGATAAGTATGGTCTGCCTTAACTTACAAAACTAAACTATTCAAATATAATGACAGTTACAAAAGAAAGCTATCCATTTCAGCTATCAAAAGACGCACTATGGGGATCAATGCAAACAGTCACGTAAAACCCAAGGATGTCGTTAGGCGTCGGACATCGGACATAGACCGATTAAGAGGCTCAAATGTCCGATTTACATAGCCGCATGGCGGTCAGATGTCCTATCGTTTTGAACTGAGCGCTGACATTGTCCGATAAGAACTCAATTCCTTCGGACAGCGCGATATACGTTAATGTTCCTTTAAAGATACACATTTTCAAAAAGCGACCAAGCACTCTCGCGTACAGGTGCACTGAAGTTGTGCAGTGACGTCCTATTGAAATTTCTGAAAGCGGTCAAATGTCCTATTGATGCTAAAGAACTAGGACATTTGTCCTATAGGTTTGAATGTGTAGCAACATCCCTGAAAACCTTATCAATAAATTAGTATTTGTAATTGTAAGTCGCTCACTTGCCCCATACATGATAATCACGGTCTGCCTGAACTTACAAAACTAAACCGTAACCTATTCAATTGTGATAGTTAAGAAAGAAAGCTATCCATTTCAGCTATCAAGAGACAGACCATTGGATATCAACGCAAACAGTGGTGAAACCTTATCCGTTAATTAGTATTTGTAATTGTATTTGTAAGTCGCTGACTTACCCCATGCATAATAATTACGGTCTGCCCCTTAACTAACAATTTAACTAGACTATTCAAATGGGACAGTCAAGAATGAAAGAAAACACTCACCACTTTCATAAACTTGTCACCACTGGACTCCAGTATATTTGGTACATAGTCTCTACCCTGCAGATCAAGAGTATAACGAACAAATTCATAATTATGATAATAATAAATCATATATCAATCATATCATATAATATACGGCCTGAAGGCCAGATAGCCTTTTGCCTGCTATATGATGATTATTTGTAATAAAAACATTCGTTCTTCATTCTATTTTATAAGTGTACAGCGTTCTCTTCTGGCATGCTTTCTTTTGAAAAAAGGTTCAAATCGACCTCAAACATAAATTGTTTCTATCCAGAGAATTTTTGAAAATATTAAGTGTTCCTTAAAGGCACAGTAAGCCTCCCGTAAACCATCACAGAGCTCCCCGAGCGTCTATATACAGTACAAGCATACTTCCATTTAAACGCTCACCGAACGGGAACATCCTGGCTGATTTCTGTCGAGCGTGAGAAATTTTCAAAGAATTTATTTTCGTGGACTTGGCCCTTTACAACAATGGCGCCTCGTTTTGGTGCTGGACGGCTGTTATGAATATCCCGGAAATCACGCCCGGACAGCAAGCCTCCCGTAAACCATCACAGATACTGTCAGGCTTTTACACACAGTACAAACACCCTTCTATTTGAACGCTCACCAAACGGGAACATCCTAGGTGCCCTAGGTAAAGAGCGAGCAATTTTTAAAGAATTAATTTTGCAGATTGTCTCGAACACTTTTTGGACCCATCCTGAACTCAGGTCAAAAATGAGTTACTTCCCTTAAACTGGCGATAGCCGTGGATCGATGATTATCAGAATGTTTTTGGACCGTGGTGCGTTTTTGCGCTAGACCTAACTTTTAAAATCTAAATAATAAATTGACAGCTTGTTACGGCAAACATTCTTTAATCAAAAAACAATTCTTTTTTCATCAAGACAAGATCAGTGCAATTCGAAGTTGTGAAAGTTTGAAAAAAGAAAAGCCCGGAAGCAGGGTCACGCAAGGGTCGTAGCAGACGACGGTTTATGCGGCATATCTCCGTTCCTCTCAACAGTCAAAAGCCATCGCTAGAGTTCTTGTGAACCACAGCCGTTTGTTTCGTGCATAAAAACGTGCTATTGTAGATAAGCTCACATCGAGTCGCATTCAAATGACTAACTGACTACATTGTGAAAAAGGGAAACTGGATCACACGGGTTCACGATGGCTCAGGGGTAAGATAAACCACGCAAAAATAAATTCTTTGAAAATTGTTCGCTCTTTACGGAGGGCACCTATGATGTTCTCAATCGGTGAGTGTTTAAATGAAAGGGTGTTTGTACTGTGTGTAAAAGCCTGACCGTATCTGTGATGGTTTACGGGAGGCTTACTGTGCCTTTAATAAAGAGAGTAGTGTCCACAGAATAACTTATATCTGACCTGTATAAAGGACATGATTGTGTCATTAATTAAATACACAAAGCTCAGCTCGATCTGTGTGTGTGTGCATGTGCGAGTGTGTGTGCATGTGTGTGTGTAGTATTACTAGCTGTATCCAGGTTTTCCAATTGCTTCGTTTCCGGCCGATTTATGGGGAGCACGTGATGCGCACAAAAAATATTGGCGGTCTAGAAGTGTCGTCTGCGCAATGATCCCGGCGGCTTTCTTGACCGCCAAGGACGACCGCACACGTTGTGAGACGTCATTCGGTAGACCTCAATACATCTGTGTTATAATATGTATGATGACAAAGGGCTCCAAAATGGCTGCTCTCATTTTTACCAAATCGGCAGCAACTCAAGGAGTGTCATGGGATGTATTTTTTTTAACCAAATTTGAGAAGAATCGTTAAAAACAGAGAAAAATAGTAGATCCTTTGAGCCATCAAAGAATCTGCAAGTGACCAAGTCTGGGTCAGTGGGTGTGCCAAA